>NC_135310.1:73129694-73439694 GCF_048772815.1 Callospermophilus lateralis | reverse complement strand
TAGAATCATAGTGACATTTTGAACATGTTGCATTTGAAGAGTTTATCACCCAACTAGAGTTCCAGCAGACATCTGAGTAAGTCATGGTGATGATTCCATTCTTGCCTAGTGACATGATAGCTGTCTTGGTTCTTTAACTTGGAATGTACTTACACAATGAAAATGCCTAGTGCTGCATTTCTCAGAATGTACCCCTGTCATTAAGTGAACCACAATGTTAATTAAATATACCAGAGTAGCCTTGTTGGACCCCTGGATAGAAACCTTTGCAGGCCTTTTGCTTAGATAATGGTTGAGCTATAGGAGTGGCAAAGTGTCTTTAGGTTGCATTTGTGTTCTAATTCCTCAAATGTCAGAATTTGCCTTTTTGGTCAAGGAGACCAGGCATTTGGGGATGGAAAGTAGGAGAAGGAAGAGGGAGTAGCAGGGCACAAATAGTAACCCTGTCAGCAGTCATGTGGTAGTTTCATTTGTCACTCCTGTAAGTCCTAATAGTAGCCCAGATTCTCAATGCCTTGCTCATGAATCTATCAGGCTTCTAATCCTGGGTCCACAACCCTTATACCCCGTCAGTTTGCGATATTGCTCTTTCCCCACGTGTTGAAAATAGCATTTTTGGGGACCTGATACCAGAATTCCTTCTGTCCCAGGGCGAAGAGAATCATTTTGAGCACAGCAGTGGGGGAGCTCTATCTTACACCTGCTGATTAAAGGTAAATATAACAGTGCAGCTGTCTTTCTCTATCAGACCCAACTGGGAATATTAAACTTCCTGTCCCATAGAGGGCTTTGGCCAGTGAAGTATGAGTGGAAGAGGTGTGAGGGTCATTATGAAGCAGAATCTTTGAGTCAGTGTATGGTTCTGCCAACTCACCCATAGACATGGGAGTAAAGTTCTGGGATCATGTTAACATGGTATAAATGTGCTCAGCAGACAAGACCAGTCCTCCAGTACGTGTTTTGAATTTGTCTGTCATATTCCACTGATCACAAATTAGGCCAGGGATGATGGTATACATCTGTAGTACCAGTGACTTGGGCAGGAGAATGCCAAGTTCAAGGCCAATCAGCTTAAGTTGCTTCATTTTTAAGACAAGGGTTTCACTAAGAAGGGCTGAGGCTATAGCTAGGTCAGTGATAGAGCATCCTTGGGTTCAATCCACCGGATTGTGTGTGGGGAATCACAACATATCTCAACAATGTTGTATTTTAATAACTTTCAGAATATAAACTGCATAGCTTTTGAGAATAAAAAAATGATATAACTTGATACATGCTTTAGGACATTTGGTTAAACAACAAGCAATCTGTGTTTAATGACCACCACCTATAAGGGTGGCAGACTTCACAGTGTAACTTAAAGACATGGAGAGAGATGATTATGTCATAGCATGTTGCCTACAAAAGAACATTAAATAGAATACAGCTCACAGTTTCAAGTATTCAAACATCACTGCTTTCTGGCCAAAGAAAAACCAATGGTGTATTTTAACGGGGGGGAGAAAGTAGATGTAGCTGCTTAATTCTGTGGACATAGCATTTCTTTTCCAGAATGAGACTGGCTCAGTCTAGCTTGAAAGCAGTGGGAGGAATGATTCTTCTCCTAAACTATTAAGAGAAAAAATAAATTACTATCACAAATAGAACTGTGGCACTGAGAGAATGAAATCAAGGGAAAATTATCTTTGTTATTGCATAGTCTCCCGAAGCAGCAAATGTGAGGACACTGAAAAGCCACTTCATTTTTACTTATATATGTCGATTACTTGGGCTTCCGTAATGTATAGTCTTTCTGAAAACGCATACACTGTGGGCTTCCTACCTTCTGAGTTCTTTGTGCATTTTCTTACCATGTTTATTGTGCGGTCAGGCTCTGCATAAAACTGTGTGCATCTTAAGCACATGACAGCCTTTAGGTTCACCAAGGCAGAACTTAAAGTAGGACCAAAGGGTCCACAGTTCGTTCCTGACAGCATCTCAAGAAATGTTTCTGCAAGGGGAAAACAGGTAGCTGGATCCAGGGAGGGTATGGCCTCCTCAGTTATGAGCCCTGCCGCTTATGTTTGTTCCTTCTCTGTCCCAGGTTTATTAAGAGATTTCATGTTTTTTAGCCATTGGGTGGATTTTAAAAATCAAAACAATGTATTTTAGAGGGATAATTTCAGAAACAGTTATCCAAAAGGGAGCATCAGGTAAGATTTGCAATATTCTGACCATGATTCAAACAGTTTCGAGTTGGACAGCTTTTTCTGTTCTAAGGGTGATCAGAGGCAGTCACCAACTCAAACCACTGTCTGAGGGCATCACTGAGTGTCTCAGGAAGAGCATTCACATCTCGAAGGATGACATAGAATGGGAAAGGGAACTCTTCCATGTAGGATCGGATTTCAGGCATCTCTCCAGGTCCTTTAAATATTGGTACTTTAATGTCCAAGATAGAATCCTGTCAAGACATTTGAAAGGAAAAGTAATAAATCAGCATCTTTGGATAGCTCTTCTGTTGACGATTTTTAGAACTACCCTCAAGGGCAAGATAGATTTCTTTCTGGGAGATTGACACTAAAAAAGGAGGAAGGGGTAAACAAAGTATGCTTTCCTTATAATGATATCTCCATTCTCTACTTGGAATAATTCCCATTAAATCTTTACCAAGGCTTTAATGTGACAGTGTTTACCCTAGGGAAGAGTACACAAAGTTGATCATAGCCCATTATCAAGGCTGAGGTAGCTGTTGTATTCGAGGGCAGTTCTGAACCAGAGGATGGAGTCATATTTAAGATAGTTTTAAAAATACAGGAGAAAATATCTTGAAAGCTACCTCCAAAATGCTACAGTTTTAGACCAAAGAACATATTCATCAACATGTAGATAAGCATACCAGTAATCCCAGCTTTTAGGAAGCCTGAGGCAAATTTGATGACATCTTTAACAACTTAGCAAGAAGGACCAGGTGTTTACAGTTCTGACATTACTCCTCTACATGCAATCTTTTCAGTCATTTCAGGGTGCCCAGTGTTCTCCCTATGGTTCTTTCAGTTCCTATGTAACAGAAACCTGGCTAACTCCAGAGACAAAAGCTGCACTAGATTCTATGTATAACCTTCACTGTCAGGAAGAATAATTTAAAAAACATAAAGGTACACAGAATGCCAGGAATTCTCAATATGTTGGAGTGACCCAAGCCCTATTTCAGATAAAGGAATTCCTTTCAAAGTGTTCTCTCTAAAAAATGAGGCTTTCAGTAGTTACTCACCCGAGAACTGGGATTGTCCAACACAACAAAAATGATAAAGATGTTAGCATTCTGGGCAGCCTGAACTGCTGCCAAGACCCTTTCTTTGCCCTCAAGAAAAAGACCTCGTCCATCAGAGACTATCAGGAGAAGTTGTGCAGTTTCTGTAGAACACGAGAAGAAAGAATAAAAATCATTTTTAACAACTTCCTAGCAAAAGTATTCCATGTACTATTAAAACCAAACATCTGATGAATCCCGAGCACAAATAAAAGGGGCCTTTGATTAAATCATTTACTTAGGAAAGACAAGATATACTGAGCTGCTTTTAGTATGACTAAATTTCCCAGTGGTATGTAAGAGAATGTCAAATTTAGAATATCTCCCATTGTAGAACAACACATTAAAGTCCATGTTAATAAGGATGACAATGCTGAGTAGGCCACTAGAAGAGTGTGCCCAAATAACCTTTAAAAGATGGTGACAAGTACAGTGAGATAAAAACAGAAAAGGCTTTTTGTTAACAAAGAATGCAGCTCACCTGGACTGATGTTTTGTGAGAGTTGCTGAGCAGCTGCAAACATGTTGGCTACAGACTCTAGAAACTAAACCAGACATAAAAGAATCAGCAATTGCCCTGCATGCCCAAGCATCTGGGTTTAAAATCTTAGTGCCTCCAAAAGAAAACTACTTAACCTCCCTTTCATTGTTAGACAACATTGAAGTAATTATCAGATAATGATCCTAGGCCCAAAAGGCAATTAAATTGTCCCTTCTAGCCACCTAAAGATGAACCTTGTGTGGCCTAGCATTACCCGTTCATAGAGGCATTCAAGTATAAGCAAGATGTGCATCACTGGTGAGTCTCTCCACTAGTGTTCTGGGAAGACACCCAAAGGGAAGTCAATAATATGAATGCCCCGCCACAAAAAGAGCCAAACAGAAATATTACCCCTGTGTTTTGTCATTCTGAGCAAATCACTGGCTTTATCTCATTTCTTCTTTAGGCTAAATGAGAGAGTGAATAGGCCTTGACCCAGCGGACAGGGTACGGAATGATAAGTTATTTTTGTAAAATGTTCCAAACTACCCAAAAATGGGGAACTGATAAACCAGTGGTGCTAAACTAATCTTAAGGAACTGAGAAGTCATACCTTGGTTTATGCCAAGGAAGGTTCTAGTCTAGTGGTACAGACTGAAATTTCGGATTATTTTGTATTGTCAATTTTACCTATCCTGAATGCTAATTGGGGGAAGGGAGCTCCTAAAAATTATGCACCTCCAATATCAGCTTAAGAATAACTATGTGAAAGACTTTAGCCACATACCTGAGCAATCTTGGTTTTCTTTTGTTGGAATTTGCATAGCCGTAGAATCTGGGACCCGGAGTAATCACTGAACTGCTCATGGAATGGGTGTAATAGCTTTACTGTCTCTCCAAAACTTGGGGGAGAAAAACCCAGATACAATGGGAGTTATTTTGTCATGTGATCAAAATGACAAGGTTATGAAAAGGGTTTTCCAATGGGATTAAAAGGCAACCTTACCTGCACACAGCAATTTGACCCACTTCCAAAAGGGTCAGAGCACTTCCAATCACAGCCAATGATTCAAATGCAAGCTGTGAAATAAGTAAAGGGCTTAGAATAAGAAATCCTCTAAACTAGTGCCTCTAACCTTTTCTTCCATCAAGATTTCCATGTTTATAACAAAACCTGAGGCTTTGGTGGCCTTAGGCCCTCCTTGGTTCCACAAATGCTGAAACCCAGACTACATTACACTGGTAGAAATGGTCTCTTCTAGATATCATCTAATAAAAGTAATTTTATGAAACATGATCCATAAATTGATTTTTTTTTCCTGCGCGGGGGGTGGGGTGTGTGCTATGGAATCTTTATGGGTAGTAAAATCAGCAGTAAACTAAGTATTCTACATACATTATAACTCTGAAATAGGTACTGTTATATCATATAGACTTAATAGCTTCAGATACTTTTATGTTGTACATAGTCTGGGACAGTAGCTTAATAGTAAATTATTGTATTTTATGGAAAATAAAGTCAAGTTTACTTGCTCTGTAGTCAGACAACAGGGTTAAGAAACAAGGAATCAAAATATTTGAGACATCCTGAAATTTCCCTTCTGAACTCTCAATATAGTCATCACATTCTTTTTGCTATTTGGGTAACCCAATGAATGTGGTTTGGTGTAAAACTGTCATGTATTTCTCTTCCTTACCTGTTTGGTGTGATTATCTACCATACTAGAAGAGTCATCAATAGCTAAACAAATCTGATACTGGCGTTTACTGGGCTTGGTCCTTCGGAGCCAAATCTTGTCTTTTCGAAATTGACTGGCAATGTATGGAATGACCTTCCGCATGTTCAGTCGCTTTCCTGTTCGATAGTCTCCTCTATGAAATTTAGCGGGGCAAAGACTAGTTAACAAGTGCTTATCACTCAGAATTTTCTTTTAAGAACAAAAATTATGTTAATCCCTTAAAACCAATAGTTACCTGGCACAATGAGGCATTACTGTAAATTAAGAACTAATGAACAGTGACTACCAGCCAGGAATGCTGGTCATGTATGTGATAATTAGGTCCTTCTAAAAAAGCTAAGATAGGAAAAAAAAAGTTTATACGGAATACAAAGAAAAAAAAAAAAAGTTTCTTCCTTTTCTTTGGACACATCTAGGTGAATAACAAAACCAAAGGCTCAGCCCGTTTTCCATCCAAAGTAATGGAAAAGAAAAATTGCCTTCATACCAAACATCACAGAAATCCTGTGGCAGAGATCACAAAAGCAAACAGGGTAAGGAGCACCATGCTGGTTCCTATACAGCAAAAGTGGCAGCCTATGATCCAAAACCATAAATGGTTTGGTGCAGAGTGCAGAACTGCTGACACCCTCATCTTTTCAGGCATCAAGAAGATTTGTGAAGACTTACTTCAATTTGGCTGCCTGAGTAGGTTCTAATATGAGACGAAGTTGCTCACATAACTGTTGTGAAAGAGGTGTAGTCAAGATCAGATAATTCTGCCACATCTCAGCTGCAGCCATCTCCTGGGATAATGACAACAAATATAAGTTACCCATTGACTATCAGAGCCAACCAAGTCATAGCATGATGAAGCTAAGTGATGGGAAGGTTCATGCAAGTCGATTCCTAACAGAAGCACTTTAAGGCTTCCCCCAGCCAGTTGTTAATTATAGTTTAAAAATTGTTTCTTTTCCCAGTCACCAAAAATATGACTCAGGTGAGAAGAATGAAACAAGGAATTCATGACCAAATCAATGCCTTATTCATATCTGTAACCCTTTATACAAGGAGGCAGATGTCAATGAGTAATTCTCTTCTAGCAGATCTAGCCACTTATTCATGGGTTCTCAGAGCCATATTCCAAAGTAAAAGTGACAAGTGCAAATCCCTCAGGTAACACACTCAGCAGTGCATTATTTCCTGCACACAAATATGGTATTATGGGGATGTGGCTCAAGCGGTAGCGCGCTCGCCTGGCATGCGTGCGGCCCGGGTTCGATCCTCAGCACCACATACAAAGATGTTGTGCCTGCCGAAAAACTAAAAAATAAATATTAAAAAATTCTCTCTCTCTCTCCACTCTCTTTTTTAAAAAAAAATATGGTATTATGATAATAAATATTAAAATATATACACATACTGAAATTTAGGATACAAAGTTACTAAAAATGATACTCCTGGTTAATACACAGAGCTAGCAATGATCTGGTAGCCTATTCTCAGGATGGCACAGCATAGACTTTTGCCTAGCTTTCAACCACTGTTACATCTACTACAGAGCCATTAATAGAAGTTAAAGGATTCTGTTTTAATAATACTACAGATGTTGTAGCAAAGTTTCAGAAAGCAATGAATAGACCTAGACTTTAGAAATGTAGGCTGAGGCAGAAAGATCGTGCGTTCAAAGCTAGCCTCAGCAATGGTGAGGCACTAAGCAACTCAGTGAGACCCTGTCTCTAAATAAAATACAAAATGGGGATGAGGCTCAGTGGTCGAATGCCCCCGAGTTCAATCCCTGGTACCCCCTACAAAAAAAGTACAAAGAAAATGAAACAAACCCCAGAGGCTTACTTCTCCTGCGTTTCCAGATTCCTGTGGCTCCCATGTTTCTAGTTGTCTTTCCATCTCCTGTCTTAGCTGATTAACATCTTTTATAAGGGGCTAAAAGGAAAAAACAAAGAATAAGAGAAATAGTAAGAACCACCACCTTATCACTGGCTGCCTTCCTCCCTGTTTTAAGAACTCAATGCATACAGTCAAATGCCTGAGACTCAAAACCTAAGCAAACTTAAGGGCACGATGAGAGGATGCTAGATTCTGGAAATGTTCAACATTTGTAAATCCACCACAGCCAAAAAGAAACCAAATACTCTTTAACTCATCAATAATAAAAATGGTCTTTAAGAAATCTGTTATTAAGCCAAACTGTTAGAGTCCTTTGAGTTTTTCCCCCCTTTCTAAATACAGGTGATAAGTTAAACATTCTTGTTACTTAACCATTATGAACTGCTACTTGTCCTGAAGATTCCTTACTCAAAGATGGTAAGTAAAGTGGGAATGTGGAGCCACAACTAAGAACCAGACCCACCATCATGGACAAGTCAGGGCACTGTGACCCTGGGATTAACTGTTGAAACAGTATCGGTTGTTTATTAGGGAACACTCCTCACACTAATAGTATTCCTAAAAAATTTTTTAAGGACATGAACCAGATGTTCCACAAAGCTCGAAAGACAAAGATTTAAATGCAACTTAAAATTATTTTGACAATTACTAAAGCAGCAACTGGTCAGAGTTTTAGTACCTGGAAAATTATATCCGTAAGAAACTGATGGGCTGTATGAATGGTTGAATCTCGGCTTCTCTCTGGTTTCTCGTTCTCTCTCTCCTTGTAGGATCTGTCTATCCTGGAGTCTTGGTGTTCCTCTGTTTTAACAGTTTGAGCGTCTACTTCCATTTCATCAGGGCCTATTTTAATGTAAGGAATCGTTTTATTTATCATATTAGCATAAAGCCTGAGCCTGCTCTGTTACCTATCAATAAATCAAACCTCATTTATTCACTCAACATTTCCAAATATTCTTGCATTTTGAGACAGCCACTGCCAAATTCTTACTAATTTTTCCTCTCCCCACCCTGCTGTTGAAGTCAGCTATTCTTTACAGAGTAAACAGTAGAAACTGTAGTTTACCTTAACAACCTTAAAAAACAAAAAATGATTCTTTAAACCTTGTGTGTTATTAAAAATTGAAGCAAGAGTTGGGGTATAGCTCAATGGTAGACTGCTTGCCTAACACATATGAAGCTCTGTGCTCAATCCAATCAACAAAAACCTAAAACAAAATCATTTTTTCCCCATCTTATAGATGAGGAAATTGAGGCAAAGACAAGACTAAAAATATACCTCAATCCACAGTAAAACTATGGATTTGAATCCAGGCATCTAATTACAAACGCTTGTTTTTCCCACTGTCATATAATGGCAGGGTAGTGTACAGTGTCGAACACCATCAAAAGGCCAGGAATGAAGCATCATAAAAAGCTTTTGAATTTGGCAGCTTCTTTAGAATTTGTATTTATTCCATTGTTGATAAAATTAATGTATGCATCTGTGGTCTTTTTAAAACAAACTATCTGGTAACAAAGCTTGGTTACCTATGAAATGGAAATTGTTACCTTCTCACAGGCATTTTGGTTTCTTTTACTATTTTATGATAATACATACTTCAACATAATTGAAAACATTTCTATAATAATAAACTCAATTATCACAACTGTGTTAAATATACCATTCTCTTTTCCTTTATATATTTTAAAAAGACCAACAGAATTTTGTTAAACTTTGGGGTCTCTTTTTTGGGTGGGGAGAGTGGGCTCTGGGGATTGTAACTCAGGTGCGTTTTACCTTCAGCTACAACCCCTTTTTTCTTTTTTAAGTTTGAATCAATCTCATTAAGTTGTCACGGCTGGCTTTAAATATGTAATCCTCCTGCCTCAGCCCTCCAAGGTGCTGGGATCACAGGTATGCACTACTGCACCTGGGTTGGGGTCTCTTTTGAAAGATGGTATCCTGCTACTCCACCCTTCTACCTTTCTGCCCTAAACAAAATATAGTAAAATAACTATAGGCAAGTCTAGTCCATGGATAAATAACTTGAAACAGAAAAGACGAGCCTAGACTGTAGTCTGAGAGAACTGATTTCTCCAAGTCAGAGAGCTTAGAAAGGGCGTGGTCACCAGCAATTCTCACTAGAAACTGTTGTGGTTCCCGACTTGACTTCCTCTGGCTTCAGCTGTTCCATGTCTGCTGTTTGGAGTTGCTCCTGTTTCTCTGTATCCATGAGGGCATCCTCTATTTCCTCCTCTGGCTGATCTTTGCCAGAGTCTTCTGCAAACTGCTGCTGCTCCTTGCTAGCCACGTCTGCCAATAGCATGCATGTAAACATAGAAAGCTTAGGTTTTTGCATAATGAAGTACAAACAAATAGGCTATGGATTCTATCACTTATAGCTTCCAAAATTCTAATGCTGGTTCTGTCACTGACCAACTATGTGGCTTGGACACTTGTTTTTGCCTAAGATTTATTACTATTGATAGAGCTGCCTGTCGCCTATCTTTCCTACAATTATACATGTGACCACAGCAACAGGGTATCTAACTTGGTTTTGACTACTATCACCAGTAAACAAACCTGAATAAAGTTTGAGCGCATGTTAGGCCAACTAAAGGAAATATACCATTACAAACTTATAGGCCTATAAACTGCAGTTTATTAAGAGTTGGTTAAAAGTATAAAAGGGGGCACAAAGACCAACATGGGAATCTCAGCACTGTAATCTTGGTCACTTCCTTTTAATTCTTTAGTTCAGTGCTCTTGTCTCTCTCTACACAACATCCTAGCTCATAAGATTATTTGAGGAATTCCATGATCATACAGCAGAGGCTCAGAAAACCCTTTTGACACAGACTTCTGAACAGCTTAGCTGGGCCCTCTTGGGCCCAAGTTTTACAATTGTGTTCCCTTCTCCAGGCTGTGACTAGACTAGGGCAGGAATCTATTCTGTCTGCTGTATGCCATCTCTAAGTCATTTACAGTTGTAAATTCACAAAGATCCACAGTGGGGTTTTGCCCTATTAGGGGCAGAGACCTTAATAGGTCTCCCTAATAGGCAGTGTCTCACTGCCCAAGGTATGGGAGGAACCTGCCTAAATTGCAGCATATGGTAGGAACTGGACCAAATATATAGTTTTCAATAATCATTCTTCTTTCTGTTCAAGTAAATAAAAGTGTAGACAGAGTAAAAAGTTATCTACCACAGTCATTTTTGCACTACCCTCATGGGCAGGTATTATCCATACTAGTTTATTTATCAGGGATACAACAATGAAAAGTCACCAAGACATCAGAATGACAGATATTCTCTGCTGAAATCTCTCTGCTGTCCTTTTCACTTCATAGAGAAAACACATAAGTTCATAATTTATTTATGAACACACACCCCAAAATTTCCAGAACTAAGAAACCCTGAAATCAGTGTAGATAAGAATGTGACTGTAAGTGTAGTTGGAAGGCTTTCATTACACCTAGAAACCTTGATCATTATAACACCTTGGTACCAAAACCAAATTATTTCTATATTAGAGAAAATCTTGTTCTGTATTTATTAGAACTTGTTTAAAAAGTTATTTCTTCTCCTTCTTTGTTTGTTTGGCAGAAACACAGTCAGAGAGAGCTCAGAGAAAAAGGATAAATCCTTCCTTTACCGTACCATACGTCTGTGCATCATATGTGTCATGTCCTTGTTTAATGTGCTCATATGCGTCTGCGTCTTCTGCATGGGGCTGAGGTTGGGGCTGGGCTGCCTCCTGTTCAGCCTGGCTGTCGTTATCCACGGTTCTCAGCCTTTTATGCACATGCTCATTGTGATCACCCATGGAACGTTCGTTGTCAGCCTGCCCAGGTTTCCTCTTAAAACTCTGTGGGAAGAGAAAATTCATCAGAACATTGTCTGTTGACAAAAAGACTCAAAATAACCATAATGTCCATCCATAGGTAAATTAGGTATAACCATAACAGCAATGGGATTCAATTTATGTATTAAAAAGAACAGGATTGCTATATACTCATACAGTACTCTCTATCTGAAAAAAAAAAAAATCAAGGAAGCAAAGAAACATGTACATATATGTTACATGTGAAGGTATTTCTTGAAAACAGCCAACTGGTTGCATTAATTTGCTCTGGGAAGGGTCCCTTGGGGACAGGATAGCATGTAGATTTTTTTTAAGGGACTAGTTTTGATATAATAATTTCACAGACATAAATTTTACCCCATTTAGAAAAAATGCAAAAAAACTATGGAGAGTGAAATGAAGTGGGGCTGGTTGGTTCTGGAAAGTAGCACACAGCACTGAGCTTAGGCGGATTAGTATCAATGGACTAGGAGTGCAAGAAAGGAACCCCAGTGATGATATCCCACTGAGAAAACCCCACAGTCCTGGTGTGCTCACCTAGACTACCATCATGTCTGGTTGGAAAGTAGAGACTGGGGAAGGTGGCTTTTTTTAAAAAAAAATGATTGCATTTAGAGCATCTTTTTCTGTATAAAGACTTAACCCAAATTTAGTTAAAGGCAGACAGAGACCTGTGTGTTTTTCCTGGTATGTTTCTGGGAGGCCAGCCGGGCAAGGAAGTTGGATTCATGACCTTGTGCCTGGTTTGCATCTGCGGCTCCATTCCCATGTTCCTAGAAAATCCACAGAAGAATGAGATGGAAGAAATTATTATGAGCACTGGTTACCATGTTGCACTGAGCACAATTCTCTTACCATGATGCTCCTTTGTCAGCTTGTCACCTGTGCCTACCTGGCTGCTCCAGAACTCACCCATAACTAAGGCCCAGGCTGTGGGTAGAAACAAGAGTGTTGAGACCAGAGCTATGTTACCCTCTTAGGTTCCTTTGCTTCTCAAGGCTGATTAGTTCCTTGTGTACAGGAAGAACACAAGCAAAATGTCTTACTCCTAGGCAGGACAGATTAGGCCTCAGTTAGAAACCAGGCTTCATCACCCACCAGCTATGCACCATTGAGGTTATTAATTAACTTCAGAGGCTGATTTTCCTCAAATATAAAATGTAGAAAATGGAACATCATCATCTATCTCACAGGGCTATTAAGAGGACTTGCTGAAATATTGAAAATGCTTACCATCTAATGGGTGATTAATGAATAATGGTAGGTAGATGTAAAAAGTAAAAATTGCTGCTGTTATTGGTGAGAAAACTGGGGCTCAATGAGGCTAACAAATAAGTCCTTTGATGTTTAATATCCTTTCCATAGTGGGCCAGCAGAATGAACTGTGGCCATATTAGAACATATCACCACCAGGCAAGGAATGAAGAAGTGCTTTGCTTTTTAAACTGAAATGTTTAGAAGCTGAATGAACAGCAAGAAAAAATACCATTAGAGGCAATATTAAGGAATAATTTCAACCTTTCCTTCCCTGGGAGCTTTCTGAAAAACAAAATGAACCTGATCTTAATGAGATATATCATTTAATCACAGCCTATAGCAAATATTCTGAGTTTTTTCCTGACAGACATTTATAAAAATAGGTATACAGTCATTTTCTCCAAGAATAGGAAATGATCTTTTAGATGTCAGCAAAATAAAACAACAGAAAACCATACATAAACCAACTACTGCTACTGATCCCTAATTTCAGAGAGGGGAGGAAACTGGATAAAGCAGAAAAGCCCCTTACCTCTTTCCCCTGCTCCTTTTCAGGTGCAACCCCAGCCAGCTCCACGGCCTGTGCACTCTGTATGTTCTCCATAGCAGTCTGCCCACAGGAAGTATGCTCTTTCCTCTCCATTGCCTCTGGCAACTGCTCCTCTGTGTCAGATTTCTCCTCCTCTTCCGAATTCTGCAGAGAAATCAAACACAGTATTAAATGTGCTGGGAGAACGTGAGGTAGAAGCCTGTGCAGCAAGCAGGCTCCCCACTACTTGCTGTGGAGAGAGACTAAAAAGAGGGGAATGATCAGAGAGTTTTTCAAACAGAAGTTTAAAAATCCTTGGCAGTACCACCTGCTAATGAAGAAGTATCCTAAGAGAGATGCTTGTGGGAAAATAAAGTGTTTTCTCCTCCTCATTATTATTACTTCTTACATAAGAAAATGCACACAACCCATAATACCTGAGGCTGGAGACCTTGGTCAACAGGGCTGCCATTATCTCCACCTTCCTCAGTGGCTTCCCTGTCTTCTTCCTCCAGAGGTGGCTGAGGCTGCTCCTCTGAGTTTTCTTCAGGATGTTCGGCAGCACCTCTGTCTTGGTCATCAGCTTCTGTATCCATCTCCTCCTCCTCTCCCACCTTGTCATCTTCACTGGGGCCTTCCTCAGGCTTGGGTTGATTTTCATCATCATTCTGGTCGGTCTCAGTGTCTTCATTCATCTCTTCAGCTTCATGACCTGCTTCTTCCATATCCATAGGTTTTTCTTTGATCTCCAAAGGATTCTCTTCTAAAGAGATTAAAAAAAATTAACAGAATTGTGATAACTTATGATTTCTCAATTTGGGAGGTAGTTCTGCAAATGTTTTATCATTATTCTCAAAGATTCGCAAGCTATGGCCCATTGCCAAATTTGGCCTCTACATGTTTGTTTCTGCTTTTTGAGGTACTGGGGATTGAACCTAAAGGCCCTCTACTACTGAGCAACACCCTCAGATGTTTGAGACAGGGTGTTGCTAAGTTGCTGAGGCTGGCCTCAAACTTGTGACCTTCTGCCTCAGCCTCCTGAGTCATGTGGGATTATAAGTGTGCACCACCATACCTAGCTCTGACATTTCTGTCAGTCAAGTTTTGCTGAAACATAGCCATATCCATTTTCTTATATATATATGTTTGCTCCATTCACTGTGTGCTGCCTATGACTGCTTTTATAATGCAGTAGTGAGTATTTTCAACAGAGTGCTTATCTGAAAGTTTACAGAATAAGTTTCTATACTATATGCTCATATCACATACAATGGTTTTGATGGTGCTTTTCATTAAAAATAATCAATCCACTTAAAACAAACAAATAATCAATCAAAAAGAACCCTATAAAATCAAAACCCATAAACTGATAAAACCCCAAATAGGAAAATTTTAACCCAAACACATAAAATTACAGCTTGATGCTTAATTATCATTGTGGATAATTGGTGGATGTCATTCTTTCACACACAGAATATACAACTTACCTTCAAATGGAAATAATTTTATTTGACAGCTTTTACTAAAAGAGCTTTTGTATGTTTTGGATACTTTATCAGTTATTTTATTTAGTAAATAACTTTTAAAGATAATTGCTCCCTAGTTCATAAACAATAGCCCAAATGAGCTTGTATATTTTAAGCTTATTACACTCTTAGTGGATTTTAATATTTATTTAATGCTTGCTTGGTTTTTGACTCCTGGATTGAAGTCAGATTCCAAAATTAAATTTTTACATAATGGTACCTCTTATTCATTCTTTTCTAACTAGCAATTTTTGTTCCGATATGATACACACACACATGCTAATTTTTTTTCCTAAGTACATAACTCATTCAAAGAGTGGAAGCTAACTTGCATCTTTCTGTCTGGCTAATTAGAATGAATAGGGACCCTCTATTATGGGGGTACCTCCTACAAAGTACTTTTAACTAATACCAGTCAGTACACCCTAGAGGAGGTAGTAAGGTTAAAAAAATTGGCAAGGGAGACACTAGATTACTGTCATGTGATTTTCTTTAGATTATTTAGTCTTATTCCATATTATAATGACCTCATATTTTAGAATAAACACATGACAGTCAATAACACCATCATATCCCTCAAAGAACTATAACTGGGCTACATGAGAGGTCTGGGTATAACGAGACTGCAGAATGTTTACATTCACTCACAAGATGGCAACATGGTAATGTCTTTGGAGAGAGAGTAATGTGTGTGGCAAAGCACCCCCAGGGTGCAGTATTACCAAAATAAGACAAGAAATAATAGCAGCAAAATCTGTTGGTTTATGAACTGTAGGTCTACTCACATGAGAAATACTACAAAGAAAAAAGTCAATAATTTTCTCAAATTGGGATTGAGCTGATCAAACAATACTTATCAACAGGCTGTGACACTTGGCTAGCTCTCTGAAATCAGTTATTGTTGTCAATGACAATGACTTCCAATTGGCTTTGCAGGAAAGACACACCTTCCGCTTCCTCATTGTCTGTGTCTTCACTACCATTCTTGTCTTCACTATCAAGATTCAAGTCATCTGGAAGATCCAGAGCCTCAGGTTCTGGCAACTTTTCCTGATTGCCATGGTAAGGGTCCACTTCATTTTCATCATATTCTCTCTTTGAGCAATAAAAAGAACAAGGAGAAAAAAGGACTAAAAAAAAGTGATGCACATAAAATTAGCTCTATTTATACTACACCATGAGAATAATACAATGTCTTTCCTTCCCTGTAATTATTAGCATACTTTAGTATTTTAATATTTTTAGACCATTCATGTTAGAATTTAAAATTTCACCTTCTGTTAGTATCTCTAAGAATAATAGGCCCTGTGTTACTCAATCTCAAAACAGAAACTTGTGAGAAGAAATAATAAAAGAATTACAGGTTTTAGCTTCCAAACTACAGCATGAACCCAAACAGCATATAGACGGCCTTGTCAGTAACCAACTATTAGTATTTTGTGTCCTGCTAAGAGCCTTTGTTGTACATTTCTTTAATGCAGCAAGGGGAGAGCAATTAACGAATAGGAAAAACTGTCATAAAATACTCCCAAGAACATTGTAGTGCTCTGAGGGGCCTTGGTCTTAAAGTCAGGGGAACAGAGCAATTTCAAATCCTTTTTACCTCATCTATTTGTTCATTAATTTTATCTTGGCCTTGTCCCTCCTCATTGGATTCTTCCTTTTCTTCTTTCTTATTTTTCTGTTTTTTATCTTTGTTCAAATTCCCAGCATCCAAGTTGTCATCTTTAGCAACAAGTTCAGAGTCTTCCTAAATATCAAAAGAAGAAAAAAACTAAAATCATCATACTAAATCCAAGAAACTGCTTTTACATGGTTGAATTCTCCCCAATGTAGCCCTTAGATATGACTAATTTCCACCCCACAGATCATAATCTGGAGAAGAATCCAATCTTTCCAGACAGCACCAAGAATACTAGTGTGTCAATGGTGGGTATAATAATTAGATGCACCACACTCTGCACTACGGTGTTATATGCAGCCCTGTAATTCCCCTAAACTGGGAGCTGGAGAAATTCAGTGGTAGATAGGAGAATCAGGTTAGAGGATCTGCACCGATCTTCTTTATTTCCCTCCTCCATAACACAAGATGACTTGGGTCAAGCTCTAAATACAATATGTTAAGAGGAAAAAAAGTAAAAGAGGATGGAAGAAAGAGAAAATGAAAAGAAAAAGCACAAAGTGGCAGGTGTTGGGAAGAACACCTTTTCTTAGCCTAAGGACTTTGGGATACAGGAATCTTGATTACCTCATCCATTCCTGGTCCTGTTTCTTCAGTTTTATTGTCTGCTTCCTCATCTTCCTCCTCATCATCACCCCAAAGCCTCTCATCAAGTTTGTCAGCTTCCTCACCATTGAGATCGCCCATCTGTTTATCCAGGTCTCCGCCCTCACTATCTGACTTTTCATCATCCTCTTCTGAAAGGGAAGGCACTGAGCTTAGTTAGGCAGATCTCTAACGTGGTTCTATGTGTGTAAGAGCATAGGACCACTTCTGGGCAATGGTCCCGTGTGGGACTTAACTTCCTGTTCCTCCAGAATATTCTACTTCAAATCTACTCAAGTAGTTTATTTTGCAAACTGTGTGGAGAAATAATGTATAAATAATAGTAAAAGTGGTGGAATTAATGTCTGGTTCTGGTGTGGGGACATATAACTTTAATGGGCTTTAGTTTCCTATCTTTGAAATAATGATTTCCAAGGATCCTCTCCCATCTCCAATATACTGTACTTCTATGATTTTGTCCAACATCAAAAATCAGGCCTAGATCAGTTAATTAAAATGTTCTTGCCTCTTTTGTCTTTACTCAAGGTCTGCTTTGCCAACAATTATACAATTGCCTGCTCCACAGGCAAGCATACACTTCTACTCTAAGGTCAACATTCATTTTTATAAGATCTTTATTTAGAATAAGATAATTACATATCAAATTAACTTTAGATGAAAATTTAGGGTAAGAAATGAATTGTGTAAACACATGGCAGATGATAAGAACTCATTCTCAATTTTTAATGACAAGGGAAATGTTCATAAATGTTTTAAAAAGGCTATAGATCTGTAAATGCTCTTGTGTGTGCATAGATATGCCATAAATGGAAAGAAATACACCAAAATTTATTAAATGGCTTGGGTAGTGGGCCTAAGGGGTATTTTTTCTTTCCTAAAGTTTCATTCCATCAAACTACTTTATTTTTTTTTTTTTTTAAACTAGGGGGAAAAGGTTCTTTTTTTTTTTAGTAAACTATCCAGAATAATTTGCGTTAACTGCCAAGTTGTTGAGAGGCATCTCCTTAGTCTCTTGGGTTTCCCTCTAGGGAAGTACTGAGCACATGAGGCAGGCAGGATCTTAGTTTACTCAAGAGATGAAGGATCTGCTAATTTGATGGCACATGCAGGTGCTGAGGTTTTCATCTGTAGTTATACAGAATAACAAACTTGTCTCAAACAATTATAATAGGCATCTTACTGAGAACCTGTATTCCTGGATAAAATTGTTTTCAAAAACAAGAATGCAGTGACAGTTCATTTCAAACCTTGTTCTTCAAGCTCTCCATCATGTATTTTCCCCTCAAAGTCTTCTGACATTTCAATGGCATTATCCTCGCCCTTAATATCAGATTTTGAGTTGGGATCTTCTTTATCATTTTCTTGACCATTCTGAAATGAATCTTCCACCTGTATCAAAAAGTATTATAGATGGGCTGGGGTTGTGGCTCAGTGGCAGAGCACTTGCCTTGCACATGTGAGGCAATGGGTTTGCGATCCTTAGCACCACATAAAAATATTGTGTCCATGCACAATTATAAAAAAGTTTTAAAAAAGTATTATAGAAACTGTAAATGAATGTCATAACTTTACTAATGTAAAGTTTATATTCTTTAGTTCTAGAATATAAATGCCCAGGTTAATGGTGTACTCTTATCTCTGGGGAGAGAGAAGGAAGGAAAAAAAAAAAACTTGAGAGGTAGACACATGCAATAATTTGTAAGTTTTATATTTCTTAAAAAAAAAAAAAAAGATATTTTAGAGGAGTACTGGTGATTAAACCCAGGGCTCCACACGAGAGGCAAGTGCTCTATCATGAACTACATCTAACTAAAATAATTCCTATTGCTGCATTATAATTCTACATATTAGTGGGATTCATTGATATACATACAGATAACATAATTTTGTACCCAGTACCTTCCCTTTACTTTCCTTCCTCTCTCCCTATTTGTTTTTCATTTCTGAAGTTAATTTTCAATTTATTGCTTGTGATCAGAAAATGTCGAATTGTTCAGATTTTCTTTTGTAAGATTCAAAAGTATTATTTATCTAAATCTTTTATATTTGTCATCTGATCTCTGAAAGAGTGCCCCAATGTGAATATAATTTCATTCACTTTTCATTAATTTACATATTCCTATGTAATTTAAGATTTTGAACAAAAAGATTTATGATTGTTATCTCTTTCACTAGTAGGTTGATATTTAATTGTCCCTTTTTGAAATGCAAAAGTAATCTCAATTCTAAACATGTCTTTAAGACATGAGAATCCTTAAAAGTACAACTACCAAAAAAATACTCTGTAGAAATCATTAGCAAATCTACTCCACTTAAAATAAAATTGTAAAAAGTCATTCCCTTCAGAGTTATAGCTATCACCAATGACTGAATTGCAAAAGTGCTTTCTGTAACTTTCAGGTTTTTAATTTATACCTATCACCTGAGTGCCAATATCCACAAGTATCAGTCTGAAAACCTATAACTTAGTAAAAATCATTATATATGTATGACTTGAGAGAGGAAGTCACCTTCTGTAATCTGTCCACATATTTCATGCATGAGAATACGTACCTGTTCCTCATTTTCTATCTGGTCACTCACATCCTTCATGCCTTCACCTTCTCCAATTCCACCTCCCTCATAGTCATGGAATTTAGCTGTTCCTTCTCCTGCTGGATCTTCCATAAATTCTGCAGGCAGGCAAAATCCCTTAGGAAAAAATAGAGTGAATAGTTAGGCACAAAAACAATTTAAGAGTGTTTCTAGTCCTGCCAAAGGAAAAAAAAATTAAATGTTTAATTCTTTTTCTAGCTCAGTTATCCTAAACTGGATGGAAGTATAGTAGACCTTTCTTATACTTTCTCCCCTGGTGATAATAGTTACTATGTAATTTCAGTTTGACATCAGATTTAATATACAAGACTTTGACTTTGTACAGGCCTTTGGCATGTGATAATATGTTACTTTGCCAAAACAAAATTTTGAATGAAACATACTAGGAACATATTATTTAGAAGCAAGTCACTGAGCCAGCACAGACAGGGATCTGGAAAGAACAACACAGTCAGGTTCGGTAACAGTCTTGAAGAGTCAACAAAACTGTTTCATATCCAAAAATAGCTTGAAAAACTATCAGCCTGTGGGAGAGAAGTAAAACGGAAAAGTAGTAATGGCTCTGACATTTTAATTTTTTAAGAGAAAATACATGCTATCAAGATATTTATAAGTCTGAGGATGAAAATGTACTAAAAAGTAAACTGCCAACTAGTAGTGAATTAAGATCTAAGACCAATGAATGAACCCTGATTTTTGACTTGGTTATGCAAAAATGGCTTTCTGTGTACCTAAATCTACTACTTTAGCATTAACCTACTTTCAAGTTCCCTCAGCATTACTCACAGAGGATCTGAATACAATTTGGACATTAAAAGAAAAGGCTAACTCATGTCTCAGAAAATTAATAAGAAAATACATTTTTATTAACTTATTTAAGTTTCCCATTGAGCTAAGTTGTTTTGAAAGAGTTATGTTCAAATCCTTCTGAGGGCATACATCAATATAGTAGCTCTATCTGGGACAGCCCCTGGGCTTCTGACATGTTGGTGGCATCAGAATTTTCCCAAGCCCAGGGCCCTACCCCAAAGTACATAGGTCCGTCATGCCAGTCATTCTAGAGTCTGTCAGATAAGAGCAACAGTATAAATGGACAAATGTAGCTGATCCTGTCTCAAAGCACCCTTCCTACACCTACTATCCTGCCACTATTTTTTTCTTCTTCTTTTCTTTTTGGTTACTGAGGGTTGGACCCAGGGACACTCTGACACTGAGCTATATTCCCAGTCCTTTTTATTTTTTATTTTGAGATAGGGTCTCACCACGTTGCTGAGGCTGATCTTGAACTGGCCATCCTCCTGTCACAAACTCTTTATTAGGTTGCTAGGATTATAGGAGTGCACCTTCACACACTGATTACTACTATCTTTTGCAGTGTTTTCTTCAAGAAGTGATGCAATGTAAGATTGGAGGGACAAACTTGAGGTTCAATAAATAACCTATCACTTCAAAGATAAACAATATGAGGCACTGGCTTGCCTCCTACTTTTCAACTCTTTCCAGTATTTCAGAGACAAAGAATTTTTCAGTGTTTATAAAAGTCCAAACCCCATCCTCAGTTGTAAATTTATATCTTCTTCAAGTAAATTGTATTATACTTAGATTTGAAGAAAATCTCAGAATACTAAAGAGGAAACAAAACAAAACTCACTGGAAGGTGGTTCTCATAAAAAAATGCTTCCAAGTAAAGGAAAGCTGGAAATGGTGGGCACATGCCTATAATCCCAGTGACTGGGGAGGCTGAGGCAAGTTCAAAGCCATCCTCAGCAATTTAGCAAAGCCCTAAGTAACTTAGCGAGAGCCTGTCTCAAAATAAAAAGGGCTAGGGATGTAACTCAGTGGTTGAGCACCCCCGAGTTCATCCCCCAGTAACACCTCCCACTTCCTCCACCAAAACAAAAAGCGTATAAGTGTAGGCAAATATCACTTCACAAAGGAAGGAAATTATGGGGGTAAGTGACAAACTTAAGAGTCCCCAAACTGAACATTCATGACTACACCTTCTATAGCAATGCTGTGTCTATTGGATTTCACTGTCTTCTGCCCATGAATTTGAAAGGCAGAATCTATAATCTCTACAACATTGGTGCTCTTCATAGTCCTGGCTATGTAGTTGAATAAATGAGGTACTTCCTTATAAAAAGAAAAAAACCCTCCTCCTAATACCAAGAGCCCCTTTATCATCTATCTAGTCTAAAGCAAACCTAATAGTCTTAAGGATCCATCCCACAGGTGTTGTAGGTTAAGAGTTGCCTGAAGGCTTCAAATTGGGGCCCAGGAGGGAAGGCTGTGTTAATAGATAGCAGCAGGTTTTAGATAACCTGTGGAGTTGAGGGAATTCATCAGTGGAGGTTTGTAAGTTCCAAGATCTTAGTGGAAACAGGTTTAGTAAACAGGTGCCAGACAAAGGCCTACACTCTGCAGGAAGAGTAAATCAGCTCCTGCTATTTGTGTTGGTTCAAAATAAAAGCCTATCAAACCAAACACTCTGAAGGATACAGAATATTTGGGTCCCTGCTGCTCCATGGTGTTCCATGTGAATAGTCCTTACCTTCTGGGCGAGCTCCGTAAAGATCTGGGCAAGCACAGAGAGCAGTTTTGCAGTACTCCGGTGAGTTGCCAGAGACATGGTCAAGAAGAAGAGCACAAGGTCTGAGAAGCTGTACAGCATGGGCACTAGGCGCACCAACAAGCCACAGGCCTGGTTGAAGACCTGGTGACAAAGAGAAACCAAAAGGCCTGCTTACACTGCTATTCCTTTGGGGAGATAAAAACTTTCTAGATCTAGATAGGAACAATGGTTTTATGGCTTTGTGAATGTGCTACATGTCACTGCTGGTGAGTCACACATGATTGCATACCTCCCACTCATAGCTCACTGAAATTTCTTCCTTGTTCACATAAACTCTCAAAAAGTATCCTTCAAATTCTCAGTTACTGCAATGTCATTTACTTAAAAGTTTTTTAAAATAAATTTTTATAAATAAATTCTACGAGGAAATCAAATTTGACACTAGAGGCAATACTGCAGAATAACTTACAATGTCCTACAATATAAGCTGCTTCTCTAGACTTATTACAGAGACGACAACTTCTCTGCTGGCTTTTTGTGAAGGGAATGGTGTTTGCAGAAGATGGCTGTTAAATCTCACTGATGGTGGCAACATCCACCATTAGCAACAGATACCTAGGAGTACATGATTTGGATATGAAAGAATCTTGATCAATATTCTGGATTGTTAATTTCTGTACCCATGCATCTCACAATTGTAGCCCTTAGCAAGCAAATCCTAAGTTGTTATCAAAGCTTGTCAATGATATTTACATTTAAAATTATTCCAAATTCTTAGTGGTTTTGGCACTGAGTCCTGCTTTGGGCCTCCCTCCACTTTTCCTTTGCTCAGCCCATTCTGAAGAGCAAGAAATATGTAAAGAAGCTGGTTACCGTGTGCTTTGATGTGGTTCCATCCTCACTGTATGATTTTAGCCTCTCCAATAGCTCAGAGATGGCAGAAATTATTTTCTGTACATGTAAAGTGCTCACACTGGCCCAGAAGTCATCTTCTAAGAGTTTTGTTAGATGTCCTGGGTGTAGTCTCTCAAAGCTTGCTCCCTCTTTCGTTCAGAGAAAATAACATGGCAAACAACAGAAAAGCAAATGCTTTTATCTCTATTCATAGACAGTCATCTATTTCTAATATTTATTCTTAACTATTTAGCCATACAGAATTACATTAAATACAAAAACTGAACCAATTATAAAAACTAATTTTCGCCTGACTTCAGACATACCATCCTCTTCCTGTGGTCTTTTATGGTCAAGACTTTCCTCTGCATTTTCACTGTTTTTTTCTGCTAAGTTCTGGGTGGCACAAAGGATGGCCCGAATGGCAGTTTCCATTTGTTCTGCAAAATCTTCAGTGAAGCTTTCATCCAACATTGGGTGTCCTAGTAAGTAAGTAGCACAATGCAAAACAAAAACCACCAATGGACTAGCTTTGACACCTCTGAAAATCATCAACAATACTTTTATTATTTAACAAATGGCCATTTTGAGCACTTTCTATTTGGTGTACCACCATCGTGTCAAGCTGTGCTGGATGCAAGGTTTACAGCAAGACACATTCCTTGCCTAGACAAACCTACAAATTTATCATCTGATATTAAAATGATTTTGCCAAAAATGCTATAAATATGAAAGTAGCAGTTAAGATGGTGAGTATAAACACCAACTTTATTCGCAAGCTTTTCAACCTTAGAGAGAACTGTGACGGTCAGCATGTGCTGCCTTTCTACCTGTGTGCATCAAAGCATGCAACAGGATACCACCTGAAGACAAGGCATTCAAACAAGCGAGACAAAAAAGATTGAGAGCCGATTCTAACCATACTTCCTATCTTAGGACCCCAGACACATACATTTAGAACAAAACATAACCCAGACTTAAATCTACAAGACATCATTCTATGTTGAATTTTCACTTCTTCCTTTCTGAATAATTCTCACCTCCATGGCTGCCTGAAGTGAGCAGATGTGTTTTCCAAGTAGTAAAGTCATCAACAGCTTTATTGATTTCTCTTCTTACATATTCCAGGCTTTCAACTAAACTCATTTGTGGTTCTGTTTGCTCAACCTCTATCCCTGGAATAATGAACAAGGACTCTAGGCTTTGCAAATGAGCTGATACTTGGGACAGGCAACTCAGCCCAGAAGAGCAAACTCCAAAATCTTTCCTGAAACAGAAATGCCACAATGTTGGAAGGAAGGGGCTACCCACCCACCCCCCCAACACACCTCTCCTTCTAACCCACTAAAATGTATGCAGGATAAAACCCACTGTATCTGAAGGTTAGATATATACCACCAAGTGCCACGTAGATAAACTGAACAACAATGGACCCAAGCATAATTCTTTTCATAATTTTATCCTATGACTAAACTCTGAATAAGAACCTAAGCACCTAAGAATAAGGATAGACACACTCACCATGAATGAAAGAGGGTCTCACAAGACTGCTGTCTAATTTTGTCAACATTAGCTTTCACTGTTTTAATGGTTTTCAGCATTTCTGTTAACTTTGCAACTGACTGTTGCCAAAGCTCGTCTTGTTTCCACATTCGGCAACCAGAAGGTAGCTGACTTCCAGGTACTGGGGATGGGTAGCTTAGATAAAAGGGAATCAAGTCTGGAACTGCTCCGGACAGCTGTCCCTTGATGAGTTCTGGTTTTTCCAGGTGGATGTCAGTAGGCTGACCCTGGAATGGAGCATTTCCATGGCCTGCAGCTGGTCCTGCAGTAGGACAGCACTGGAGGAGCCAGGAAAGCTGCTCGAGCAGAATCTGGGTCTGCATGGCCAGGTGCTGTAGCCGCTCTGTCCACTGCTGCATACTGTCCTGAGGTGGAAAGGCCACAGGGTAGACCAGAGGCCTTGTCAACCTGTTGTGAATCTCCTGTACACAGCAGAGAAGGTTCCTGTGCAGAAAAACCATAAGGAAAACACAATAGTATTTTCAACCACGTTACTGTGTTGTTTTTAATAAAAAATTTGTATGCTTTAGACAAACATGGGCTTTTCCATGTAAATAAGAAGGGCTGTGTTGTAGCTCAATGGTATAGCACTTGCCTATCATGTATAAGGCCCTGGGTTTGATTCCCAGCACCTCAAAAAAGAAAAAAAAATACCCTAGATAAGTATGAAGTCTGTTAAAATGCCTCTTAGAGCATTTAAACACAAGGTTGGTCTTTCAGAAGAGGTATCAAAATTAATGGCTTGTTACCTGATTCTTAGAGCCTTCTGAAAACCAACACAAAATCACATCCCTGCAGGAATTTCAACTACTAATATCTAGTAAATGTATGACACTTTATGAAATAAATCCTAACAAATGGAGCAGAAAATAGATAAAGCCAAAGTGAAGCAAGTCTTTCAGCCAAGAATCCATTCAACAGATGACAACAGCCTTCCTAATTGTATTCATCTATTATGTGTTTCTATTGAGGAGCATCCATATACGGCTCAGCAAATTGTCACTTGAGGATTCTCAAATGCTAACCATCAGAAACAGACTTGAATCTGATCTCTGTCCATAGGTGATGATGTCCTAATTACAAACATAACCTTATCAGCCCAAAGGGATTTGGACTTTCAACAACAAACGTCCTCATTCCAGACCCAAGTGTAGTTCACCTATGACAATTTTCACTGTCTAACTCAGCCCTGAATGCATTTCCTAGGCCTCATTCTCTCAAAAGGTGTGGCCAGAGGAAGCGGGCAGGACGGGGCCATAGGAATACTGCCAAAACCAAGCTGCAGAGTCAAGAAAAAATCTGTCCTCTTACTGGGGTCTCACATTCATTTCACAGTTGAAAGCAGGTCTTATTCCCCTCACCACTTGCAGCTAGTGAGTTGTTGTACACATTTGCACTATGCTAATTTGCTATAACCCAACTTGTCAGCTGATACCTGAGAATAATCCACTGCTCAGTCAGAGTGGTCAGGGAGCGCCGCTGTTGGATGAGCATCTTCATCAAGTGTGCCGAGAACCCTTTACACCTCTCAATGTTGCCTAGGCCCATCTCCTGGCAGAAGGAGAAAGAAAAGCATGCGGGAGGTGTTGCTTTTAGAGCCAGGGAGGCTCTAAAAGAAAGCTATTGTTTTTTAAGAAAAACTCTCAGGGTACAGACTCTTGTTTATATAAGCTGAGGATGTGCTGCATTCTAGAAGGACTACATGAATCTTTATGAGCCTTGATTCCCAGATTATGCTTCCACATATCATTGCTATTCCATCAATACGAACTACGATTAGTGTTAAAGACTAAGATGGCACATGTGAAGTCTTTCTTCCATATTTTTCTTATTATATACTTGGTCCTGTTGGCAAATGCCTGTAATCCCAGCTACTCAGAAGGCTAAAGCAGAAGGATCACAAGTCTAATGCCAGCCTCAGCAACTTAGACCCTGTTTCAAAATAAAAAGATCTGGGGTTGTAGCTCAGTGGTAGAGAACCTGGATGGCGGGCAGAGGCAGGTTTAGGGGGCATGACTTAGCACAAAATTATACTGATTTATTATATTTTGAGTTTAATGAGTTTTGCAAAAGCTCAGTTGCTTCCACTAATAGGCTGCTATCATTTACAAGGTCTGAGAATGCAACCCTGGGATGAATAGGAGCTTTCCCTAGACCCTTGCAATTCTCATACTCTATTATTCTACCTTGGCAGGAGTTGCAAGGGCTATGTTAAGCCTGGCATGCCTTGCAAGAGAGCGATAGAAATACTTCTGGCACCCATCCCAAGAAGACGAGATTTCTGTAAGCAGCCTGAAAAATAAATCAACAATTAATTACTTAATTAAAACCATAATCTCCCATCCCAGATCTTGAAGATTTAGAAATTTAATCTATTATTTGGCCACAATCAAAAGCAAATAGTCTATATAGATTTGTTATTAGGATTCACCGAGTCAGATATTCATTCTTCCTTTATATGAAGGATGTGTTGTATATTTAATACCAGAAGTATGATAGGTAAATCAATTTGATGACCATATGATTTCCTCAATGAAATCTTTAAAACTATCTTGTCAGTGGGGGTTGGGGGCCATAAATTCTGGCTTACAGGGGCTAGGTAGATAAAATCAATGATTAATGACAACAAAGCACAAAGTGATACATGGCAGTGACTGCTGAAAACTAAAGCAAACTAGAGAATACATGACTCAGCTCTAGCAAGCCCACATGGCAGATTATCTTAAAAAACTAAAAATCCAATGTTAGTATACAATTTCCTCTTTTTACAATGCTATGTTGCATTCAAATTTAAGCCTTAAGAGAGCCAATAAACAAACAAAACACATGCAAATCATCACTTACAACAAGGTTTGTGTGAATATTAACATACAAATATCTCTGTTTGCTGGGGCATGGTGGTACATGCCTATAATCCCAGCTGTTAGGGAGGTTGAGGCAGGAGTATCAGGAGCTGAAAGCCAGCCTCAGCAACTTAGTGAGGCCCTAAGCAACTTACTGAGAGCTGTCTCAAAATAAAAGATGAAGGGCTAATGATGAGGCTTGGTGGTTAAGTGCCCCTGGGTAAAGAGGGAAGGAGGGAAAGCAAGCTCTGTTGTTTCAAAAGTTTATGGAATCTTATATTTGAGAATATATTAAAACTTGGATATATTAGAGGCAGTGAAAATTGTGGCCATTGTTTCACATTCGAATCAAATCAGCAGACCTCAGGAAAATAAAAAAATCAGAAAAAGAACAAGGGCTGGATGGGGTATAGCTCAGTGGTAGAAGATGTGCTTTAGACAAAACAACAATAAAAACCCCACAAACAAACAAACAAACAAACAAACAAAAAATCAAAAACAAAACAGGAGAGGTAAATACAAAGAAGGGGAAAGAAAGAAGAAAATTTAACATTAACTGAATGTTCATCAGATGCCAGATCCTAAACCATGCACTTTGACGAGTGGTATCTTTCTTACTCTACAACAACTCTGCCAGACAGAGAGACATTATTGTCCCTTGTATTGGCAAATGAGGACATGGAGGCTTAAATGACTTGGTCCATTTGTAATTAAACAAACAAACAAATAAACCAACCTAGAATCAGCCTCCTGAGTGCTGCTGACTATGGACAACGCACTCCGGAGATCTAATGGGTGAAGATGAAGCATCTCTTGAGGAGTTTTTGAACGGGCCCAGGCAAGACCTTTGCGATATGACAAACCTAGGAAATAGCATTCATTCAGTTAAGCAAAGAAACCCAGGGAGAACAGATATGCCCCCTTCACCCCTGCCACTCAAAGACCTGTGAACAGCATCACCCAGAAGTTTATCAGAAATGCAAACTCAGGCCCTGCTCCACATCAACTGAAACAGGATCAGTGCCTATACTTTAACACGATTCCCCAGGTGACTTGTAAACTTAGTAATTACTAATTTGGGAAACACTGCTCTCTATTCTGTGTTGGAAAGATGGGTACTATACAATACATTATAAGAGATCTGAACTGAAAACATCTGGGAATCATCAATGATTTGTGATAGGATTTTCCTGCATATGCAACTAGAACTCTTGAATGACATTTTAAAACCTTACCCATCATTTTGTTTTCCAGACACTGTTTCAACTGCCTCCAGAATTCTTCCAAATCACCCATATTTGTTTTCTTCCCCCAAAAGCTGATTTTATTTCTTAGTATTTTTGGTGAGTACCTTACCAGTTTTTGCAAGGTGTTTAAAGAGGTCTGATAAAGCTCGCTGCTTCTGCATGAGAATATGCTTGGCTTCTGACTGCTGCTTCTCCTTTTCTGCAGAGGGCTCCACTTTTAAGCTCTGCAGCTCATTTACAGAAGAAATCACTTCACCTATGAGACAAAAAAAAAGAAAATTCTAGGGGCTTATTGTCAAGTTACTCAAAACCAAGGATATTTTGTGGCAATGAGGACTAGGTACCACTGACCTCTATTATCTAGGTACCTTACATGGTATCTAGATGGGCTATTATAGAAAATGGCCAGGCTGCAAGTGGTGGCACATGTTTAGAGTCCTAGCTACTCAGGAGGCTGAGGCAGTGGGATCACTTAAGCCCACAGGTTTGAGACCATCCTAGGCAACACAGCTACCAATTGGCAAATGCTCAATATGTGTTTGAATGAAACTGGTCAAGATGCCTGGAAATAGGGGTAAAGAGAAAAAAAGAAAACCAACACAGTATGTATTAAGTTCCTACTCTAAGCCAGTACTTGGTAAATGCTCTTGTATCCGCACAATTTCAGAAACACTTATTTGCAGCATCCATTTTACAGACTTAAAGGCTCAAAGAGATCTGGTAATTTTCTAAAGGCCATTCATCTAATGAGTGGCTGAATCAGGATATCAGCTCTGGTCTACCCAACTCCAAAACTCAAATTCTTTATAGCACCACTGCCCTCCTGAATACACAAGGGTACCTATGACATGAGGATGCTGCCATTTTGCCACAGAATTATGCTCAGCTCCACAAAATTCCTGCGTGAAAGTCCTAACCCCTAATATCACAGAATGTGACTATATTTGGATAGGGCCTTTAAAGATATAAGTAAAATGAGGGCACACCCTAACTTAATCCTACTGGAGTCCCCCAAAGAAGGGATTAGGACACAAAGAACACAAAGATGAAGAATGACATGTGAGAACAGAGTGGGAAGGTGACCATCTGTAAGCAGAGAAGGTCTTAGAAGAAGAAATTAACTCTGCTGACATGTTGACCTTAGGCTTACGGATTTGTGACACGATAAATTTCTGCTGGTTAAGCCACTCAGCCTGTCATATGCTGTTAAGCCTACTTTGGCAGATCTAATACAAGCAGATATGAGATAGGACAAATGCACACTTGGAGAGCTGGGCATCCAAGAGATGCACCTAGATCTGTGTTCCACTCACTCCCATCAACGGGCCCAGGGATAGGTCACTTTGAATGATAGTTAGCAGGCTATTATTCTATTTAAGCTGTTAAAACCAAGAGATCCTCAACTTCAGATTGAGGGCTAATTAAAAGAAGGCTGGCCAGAGTTGGATAGGGATGAGGCAGGTGGTAAAAGGCTCCCCAAAGCCCAAACTATCTATTAAGATATGGATTCCCCTCCCAACTACTGCTATATTAGACAACTGAGCAGATTTTGGTTCTCTTATTCTTGTACTGCCCTGAGTAAGGACAGCTGGAAAAGAAACTACAACATTTCTCTGAAATGAAGAAAGCAAGAGGAAGACAGTGGATGAATTCTTCTTCTCATTTTATTCAAGGGAGAAATTTTGAGATGGGGATAGCTTAGGACTCTGGGAAACCCACCTCTGTGCCCCTTCACTCATGCCCGCAGCCAACAAGAACTAGCATAGATGGACTGTTATAGAAAATGGCCAGGCTGCAAATGGTGGCACATGCTTAGAGTCCCAGCTACTTAGGAGGCTGAGGCAGGATGATCACTTAAACCCAAGGGTTTGAGACCATCCTAGGCAACACAGTTATCACTAGTTTACATCCAAGGATGACATGATGAAAATGAGAAGAGTTTGTGTGTTCTCAGTGGGCTCCTCTCTTTGGGCTCTATTAGTTTTAGCCCACCACTTACTCAGTTAACTAATGCTATATAAGACATTAAAAAATAACACAGGTACCACATTTCCCAGCCCTCCTGGACCCCTGGGGAAGTGAGAGCGAGCAGGTTCCACCTTGGCCTCTGGCACCCACCAGTGAACTGATCAAATCCCTCCACGAGGTGAGGCAGCGAGCTCTCTTTCATGAATGTGAGGCATATCTTCCTCATTCGTTTCATGAGCTTTGGCAAGCGACGCACAAGTTTTCCTTCTACAGAGAAAGGAGTAGCACCCTGTTGCTGTTCTGGAATTGTGGCCTATGAGAGAGTGTACAGGTTAGCCTCACTGCCAAGAATGACAGTAACAGTTTTAATTTGTATAGGTGCTAAATTTAAACAGTGCATATGTATACATCATGCCCCAACCCCCAGCACAGCAAATATAAAGTTAATACCACCACTTAGAAGTCTCACGAAAATACATGTAGCACCAGAGTTAAAACAAGACATATACTATGAATATTTCAGGAACTGCATTACTGCTTTGCATTTGAGCAGTGAAACACAAGGACACCCCCTACACCAAGCAAGACTTTCTATTCTAGTCACAAGGAGACTCTGGTTTTGATCTACAAATATGGAAGAATGAATAAATATAACTGTTGCCCTTATTAAGGTACTGAATTATGCCACATTGTTGTCTCTCAGACAAACAATCAAGGCAAAACTGGTCTACCACATTCTACTTCTCCTACCTTCTACCCTGCCCTCCAATTTCTAAGAAACAGTTCAAATATGGGGAATTCAAATGTTAGATGAAGGGCCTCTATGCCCTGAGGAATATTTTTCTTTTTGTTTTTTTTCCTGAAGAATCCATGCAATTCCTATGCTACTATCATTAGCAAATCAAAAGTTTTAACCAGAATGACAGAAGCAGATGTACATAGTAAAAAGAAAAGAAATTTGAGTGCTATATGATAGCTATACAGCCATATGTGGCTTTCTGTAATGCTTTGGAACTATTACAATATTAAAATAGCTCAGTGAATGCAGCAGCAACCAAGACACAGTCCTTACCACCAAAGAGCTCATGGTCTACTAGGGGGATAAGAACTCCCAAACAAGTGATAGCAGATCAACATGAAAAATACAGAGCCAACCAAGTATAATAAAAAATATTCAGGAAAAAAACTGTATCGGTACTGAATAAATTAATTAAAATAGCTCAGTGATCTCCATTACTAACTCTTTGAACATGGAAGTGTAAGTCCATCAAGAAGCCAAAAGAAATAACTCCCCTGAGGAAATGTTCCCCAATCCTGAAGCTCCAAGACCAAGGGGAACAGCTGGAACCACCATCCTACAACAGACCTGCTCACTCAGGATCTGTCACATTTTCAGGAATTTTGCAAGCCAACTGTGGTGTTGGAAACCAGCCCTGGTAGAAATATATACATTTTTAGTTACACCTGGTAGAAATATTTATACCGTAATAACCAGCAACCATATCACTGCATACATTCACCCCTGGGCAGCAGCTTCCTCAAGTAGCACCAAAGGCAGCCTCAATGGCATCTTCTTAAACTGATGCTCAAAATCTTCCCTTATAGGTAGATGAATGAAATGTTCTCAGAAAACCACAACAATTATTTCCCACAGACTAACATTAAACTTTTAGCAGCAAGAACAATGTCTACTGCCTTATCCTGCAGCAGAGTCAGGTAAACAAATATTAAACACAACCAAAGAACAGCACTTCAAAGGCATTTCCTTGTCTACTTCCCAGGTCGCTACTTAGAAATAGAACAGATTCTATCCAACTGGTTGATGGAATAAGCACACAGTCCCACAAGCTTGTTACCTGGTCAGCTGCTGGCTGGGCTAACAGGGTCTCCCTCAGTGCCCTGTTCAGACTCTGGATAGGAGATGCCTCACTTGTAGCTTCATCTGTTGGCCTGGGCAAACAGTCAGGCTTTTCCTCCTTGTCACTCTCCACCAAGCATGACCGGCAAGGTTCACTCAGGACAACTTCAAATTTCTTCATGAATTTAAACAGGGTTCTGACCCCAGGTGGTAACAGAGATAAGACAAAAATTGATTGCAAAGTGAAATATTTTAAAAAATTTAAAATGCATCATAAGTATCTGTATCTTTTGTATACAATGATCTTAGATATTCACAATCTTTTTGTTTTTTAACAAACAAACAAGAAATATAGCAAATTTGTTATGCCCCCCCCTCCCTTTTTTAGAAGAAAGTATTGAAGCTAGGAATGGTGGGGTTGCTTTGCTCAAGATGAATAGCTAGTAGGTAACAGAAGGTAAGTCTCTCCAGACTACACAGCATACTTTCAATCAAGGCATACCCATTCTTCCTGCAGGGAGACCTTGCTCTGGCCAACTGGGTCAGGTATAGATAGGAAAGCCACATAGGGGGTTTTTAGAAGTTCAAAGTCAGACCACAGTAATAATGTAGTCTTGCTATCTACCATACAAAATTATGAGTTTTAGTCGCCCTAGTTTTAAAATATAAATTACCTATGTGTCTTTTCCACAGACTGTTTAATGGACCAGAAGCTCACATCATTCCACTTTGATATCTTAACAAATTCCTGAAAGATAAATGAAGCTCAAGAAATGGTTTTATAAAGCTGGGTTATTCTGTTTTTTTTTTCCCCCTTAGTTTTTCTATTTACCAAAGACCAGTACCCACTCCACCTCAAATATAGGACTGTGTGTCAAGGAAGAAATAAAGCAAGTCTAAAAGAGGATCCATGAATTTGTTTCAAAGCTATCAATAAGAGTGCTGCTACAATTAATAGGTCAGTTGGTATGTACTCTAACTTAGAAACTACTGGGCCAGTCATGTTCCTTTTGCCAGGGGTTGATTCCACAACCTCTGAAAGCATCAGAGAGAGAGGGCCCTCACACATGTGGTCAGGTCACTAATGGGGCTACCATCACAAAATATCAGTCATATTATCCTACTTGCAGCATCACTTGCCTCTATTCCCTTTGGCCCTGGCCTCTGTTAAATGGACAAAAGAACAGAAATAAAGAAAAAGAATTTGATTGTTTTTTCCCCCCAAAGATGATCATGAGAGTTGTTCATCTTACTTTAAGTTCTTTTTCTAGAGGGGAACGAAGTTCCACAATTTTGGCCTGGACCCGGTCAAAGAATTGCTGGTAATAATGGTACAAATTCCATAGAACACTACAAAGTGAATCTGAAAGAAATGAAAAGGAAACAACACACCCCACTTGCTGCATGTGCTACTGGTGCCACCTGTGGGTTTCACATTTCAGTGCAAGCCTTCCTCATTACTCTTTATGCCATGCATACTGCACAGGCAGATTATCTAGGAAGCCTGTCTGAGCTTAGCAATTCACAGAGATGGTAGGCTATAAACACTAATTTATTTTTTCATTTCAGCTTACAGCAGATTTTTTTGGTCTTATTGCTCTTTAGTTCTTGAAGATGAGGTATGTAGAGAAGTTCTGTTAAAATCACTACTTCAAAACTTATCTGAATCTTCTTATAAAATCAATAGACACTACAACTGTTTTAAACGATGGCATATTAAGAGGTTCATCTCAATTGTTCACTCATGTACATCCTACACTCACTTCACAGTTTTGTCCTAAACCTGCTGTGGTCAAGGATAATAACTTATAGTAGCAATTTTATATGCAGTTCCTTGAAATTATGGCAGTATTCTCACTAGATCAAAGAACATACTAGTGATCTGGATTAAACACTGGCTTAGCAGGAAATAAACAGTATCCAGATAGATGGAAAGAAGTATTGCTTGACACACAAGTTCCCAAGAACTTCATCTGGTAGGGGAGGGAATATATGTATGTATGTATGTATGTATATATGTGTTTCTTTTTTTGTACTAGGGAATGAACCAGGGCTACTTTACCACTGAGCTACATCCCCAGTCCCCTTTCTATTATTTCAAGACAGGGTCTCAATTAGTTGCAAAGGCTGGCCTCAAAATTGCAATCCTTCCGTCTCAGCCTCCCCAAGTCACTAAGATTACAGGTGTGCCACTATGCCTGGCTCATCTGGCAATATGCTTCTGCCAGAGTTCACTAGTCAGTGCTTCATCTATAATCAACTGTACTTTGCTTTGACTATATTTGTATCTAGTGTGAATCATATTAAAATTAAACAGATAATTAGAAGTGCCTTGTTTAAAACCTGATGTGCCAAAAACATAACTGTCTCGTGGAGGATTCAAAGCCTAACCCATTTTAACAGTGCACTATAAAGGAAAAAAAAAAAAAAAAAATCCTCACCCTTTCCTTCAACCTGTGGCATCAGCAAAACATGACAATGGAAAACCAGCAACATCTGAAGTCGCACATGGAACTCCCCCAGAGAGGATCCCTCAATAAATGCTTGTAACGTGCTGACCAGCAACATCAGAGTCATCTGTTTGTCATCTTTTGAGATTAAAAGAGGAAAATATGTGTTTTTAATAATCACACATTGTCCATAACATGCATGCAGTCTACCATGGGATATACAAAGGGATGGCCATTAATAGGAACCCCAGTTAAAGCCACTTTGAAGCAAAGATCACAGCTAAATGTTGACTGCTTTGAAAGTAACAGCTGCATACAAGGTATATGTTAAATGCACTCTCAGCAACAGAAGTGAATAATAAGGTTCTTTTTTTGTTTGTTTTGTTTTAAATTGAACTTGAGCATGTTAACTACTACCTACCAAGAAGGCGACTTTCATTTTGAATCATGGACATGGAGAATACAGAATAACAAAATTTTTTATCATATACTGGTTCTCCAGATTTTGGACAAGTCACTTAAACCTCTGTGACTTATGGGAACAGGTAAATCCTATACTTTGTAGTACTCAATTTAGCTTGAAATCACTGAATGAGCAGGGAGTTCCTGCCAAGTATTACCTTCTTGTTCCTCTGTTTGTTCCTGCATGTGCTTCTCAAGCATCTGATAGATGGAGAACCAATGCTTGGTGGATTTCTCAGTGTGGCGCTTCATGGTATTATCCAAACTCATGGACCAACAACTGAAACATAAGAAAAAGAGGCCATGGAGACATTTAGGCAATCCATTTGAAAAATGTGAAATCACAGAAATTAAATCCTCATATTCTCACAAATGGAGATGGAAAAAGCTGCCCATTTTGCTGTCTCCGAGTATATGGCCTTAGGGGGACTACAAGTTGGAGGCTAACCTCAGAAATTTAGTGAGACTGTCTCAAAATGAAAACTAAAAAGGGATAGGGATGTAGCTCACGTAAAGTGTCCCTGGGTTCAAATCCCAGTACCACAAAAAAGAAAGATTAAAAAATAAGAATAGTCTTTTTAAGATCATTTTAATGCCCTGCTTTAAACTCAGTGATTAATGGCTGAAAAAGCAGATTCTATAACTGCCGTAACATAAACGTGTCAAGAAACCCATCAACTGCCATAACATAAACGTGTCAAGAAACCCATCAATATATAATAGTGCTTAACAATTAATTTTAAGAGGGAGAGTCACTTACTTCAGCTCCAGTTTGCGCCACCGAATGATCATCTGACTGACCAAATCGAGATGTTTCCGCAAAGACAAAGCTCGACTTGCATTCTCCTCCCAGTCCTAAAGGGGTATATTAAAACAACAACAACAAGAAAGATAGAATGTACTATGCCCTTTATGCAGCCCCATGATTCCCTCAATAATATTTCAGACTTTTCTTGAGAAACACTACAGGATCCTTGACAACTTTTACCACCAGCAGTGATGATTTTACAATCAGTGTATACAGGTTCAAGTTTATGGTTGTGTGATAGAACTGCAGCTGTCATGTTGTAGAAGACCATAAAAAGCATAGGGTTTGTGGACTGATGTCTGAATTACTGTTGTAAGCTATCTGACCCTGAACAGAGTCAGTGACTATTTCTGTGAAATGGAGAGGCACCAGTCACCTCAGAGGTTGTGTGGGGACTGAGGAAGATGACCTATGTGAGAGCACTCAGCCAGACTGAAGGCTCACTGGACATTTCGGCAAAGTGAGAATTCAGTGCCAGGGGATACTAGGTCTCACTCCCCAAAAGAGGTTATGCATAGTCACCCCCTACCACAGGGGCAACAGATTTACTGTACTGATCTCCACCCATAGTAGAAAAACCAAAGATGTTTATCTTTCTCCAAATCAAACTATTAACTCTTTGTTCCTCTAACAAAAAATCATGAGATAAAACGTTTGTCAGAATACCACAAATTAAAAGAGGAAAAAGAGGGAATCTTACCTGTGCCTTTGCCAGAAGAATCTCTAAGCCATTCAGAAACTTTGAGATAGGACTGGAAAGTGGGAAACTACGAATTCTGTCCATTACGACCAGCAGCTACAGAAAAAAAGATTTGGGTATCTCAGCAGAAATACCAGTGACTCCCATGATTGTATAATTATATCAAAATAGATTCTATTGTCATGTGTAACTAAAAAGAATCATAAAAAAAAAAAAAAACAGTTATTCAGTCACAGGCTTCTGAAGGGAGTTATGACAGGAAGCTTCATTCCTTCATTCTCTACTTTGAAAGCACCTCTGAAAATTGTGGATGAAAATTTCCAGGACTGTGGATCCTGATCAAATAGCATCTCAATTATTGTTCTTCAAATCTTTGTTTATATGTTCAAGTGTGCGAGGGAATGTCCTTGGACATAGTAAGAGGCCACATTCCCAGGGCAGTTAAGGTTCTGTGGGCAGTTCATCCCTTCTTCACCATCTGCCCTACCTGTTCAAGTGCAGGGTGTTCCGGCCAATCCTGCAGCAACTGACTGACGGCCTCTGAGAAACCCTGAAGCAAAGGCTGACACTGTCGTGCTTCTGATACGTTAGGGTGCTGGTAGAAATCATAGGGCCCATCAGGTTTCACCATTAGGTCTGAGGCTGTCTCCTCAAAGAGTGTGTTATGGGAAAGGGTACAGGCCAAAAGTTGGCTGCCCAAAAGTCGGTCATTCAGTTCAACTCCTGTGAAGGTAACATCATTATGGTGAAGTCAGAGAACTCAGGTAATTTATCAGAATTACAAAGATGTCAGAAACAATCAACTAATTGGGTGGGACTAGTAAAACAGGTATTCTAATATTATTCTCTCCTAAAGCAACACTGGCCTAGATGAGTGACCTTATTAGCACAGTAGCTACCACGTTTTCAGGTTTTGTGGAAGTAAGATGCTTATCTATAAACAAAAATATTTGACTGGATGCATTCAAATTTAGTTCCTTTAGCAATTCTAGCTCAGTACAGAAGTTAAAGCCTTCTTCCTACTTGCATGGGACAATTCTTGAGGTCACACTGGAAACTGCATCAAAAACAACCATCACATTAGATTCTGAGAGTTTTGAGTTCCCAGATTGCTCCCAAGAATACCTGACTAGAAAGCATTAAGTCTATTACAGGGAAGTGGAAATAATGCTGAGGAAAAAAGACCATATAAATAAACTAAGTTCCTATCTTTCATCCCAAAGGATTCAAACAATAAAAATCCATCTTATTGCAGAATTTTTAACCACTTTTTAAAATTAGTATAAATTTTTTAAGCAAAGGAAACTATTGATAAAGAATTAAATAAAAATGGTGAATTTATGATTTTAATTATTCAAGAAGTAGGGATTCCATTTATTCATTTTGATTTCCCAAGGGTAAAGCAAAAGTAATTGGCCATACCCATCAGTGGGTAGAAGTGTGTCACAAGAGAAGCCCCAGTCTGATAGCAAGATGCAAACAAGCTGAGGTAGTGCTTTGCCTCATGTGGTGGCACAGCCTGCTGGTACCACAGGGACCTAGCAAAGTTGAGGCACAACTGCTGGTGTATCAACATTACTGCCTGCATTGAACTCTGGGAGAGGACAGCTGGGTCTGTGGCTGTATCCTCTTCTTGTCCATCTAAAGTTCCTTTTTTCTCCTCAAGTGTTGGCTCTATCAAAATATCTGCGAAGTCCTGTAAACAATATTAAAACAATTATAAACTTAAAAATCAGAATCTGGTTGTAATCAGTCTAGAACAAAGAGGAAGAAAGAGGCATGAATCATGAAGAAAATGAAGACTTACACACACTGAAATATATTAAAAAGACTACAGAGCCATTCAGAGGGAATGTATGTGGAACCAGGGGAATTCATTTCCAAACAAATCCTGACACCAGCACCCTACCTTTTCATGCAGTGGAAACTGTTTTCTGAACTCCTGTTCTTCCTCTTCTTCCTCGCTTAGGGTGGTCCTAGAGCTCTTGCTCTTGAATTTGTACAGGCTATTTTCCTGTTCTGCCCTCTCCTGGGCTATGCGTTCCTGCTCATCCCACTCATTGATAATCTCCTGGAAAGACACATGGGTAGAGTGCACTTGAAATGAGCACAGGCATGATTTGCTGTCTTAGTTTCTCATGAAAGGAACTACCATGGCTCAAAAATAAACAAAAGCCAATATCTAAGAAATTAAACTTGATCAAACTCTTCAGTAAATAGTTTCCTGAAAATTTCCCTTTGTTATGCTGATAAAATTTCAAAGGTCTAAAAATGTGCTACAATGGAATTATTAGGAACTTACTGTGTCAGGGATTAGCAGTATTTTGTACCAAGGTTATTGTTTTACTTAGCTTTTTCCCTGCTGTGAATAAAAGGACTCAACCAGAATAACTGTAAAGGAGGAAAAGTTCATTTGAGGGATCTCAGTCCAGAGAAGGATGGAGCCATTCCTCGGGGCTTGAGGTGAGGCAGAAGAGTGTGGCAGAGGGAAGCAGCTTACATGATGATCAGAAAGAAGAGAGAGAGAGAGAGAGACTCCACTTTCCAGATATAAAATATATACCATAGTCATGCTCCCAATGAATCACTTCCTCCAGTCATATGCTACCTGCCTCCAGGTACCACTCAGCTATTCTCATCAGGGATTAATTCACTGATTAGGCTTAGGCTATAATAATCCAGTGATTTCTCCTCCAAATCTTCTTTGCATTATCTCAGACATGATCTTTTGTGTGACTCCTCACATCCAAACTATATAACAGTCAGGCTTAGGGTTGGGTTGTGTGGGTTTCAATCAAACTGCACCTGCCAGGCACCAGAGGAATTGGCCCAGAGTTCTGGAAAGGAAAACCTTCTAGGTCCTGGATGGTCAAAGGGCACCAACTAGAAAACACTGGACTGTGTTTTACCAGACAGTACATGAATTCCCCACTACCTTTTAAGACTTTAGGTCCTTAAATTGGAGAAAACTATGAATTCAAGAAACTGATTGAGGGATAAGGTACATATACCATCAGAAGTTAATTTGTACTAACTTCCAAGAACTATGTTTAATTTCTGTCCAAGTAATTCTGATTTCCAAAATTTGTACCCAAAGAATATGGTCATAAGTCTGTTTATCATGACACTGTTTTTTTCCTCAAAATAATAAAAATATTACATATAAATAAAAATGTTCATTCATCAGAAATTAGTTAAATGACTTATGGCATACATGATAGAAAATTAGTCACTAAATATATGAATATAAAATAAGGAGAGATAATCACTAAGTCCTATTAAGTTTTATTTTTTTAAATTTTTCTTTTTAGAGAGAGAGAGAGAATTTTTTAATATTTATTTTTCAGTTTTCAGTGGACACAACATCTTTATTTTATGTGGTGCTGAGGATCGAATCCAGTGCCCCGCGCATGCCAAATTAGCGCGTTATCACTAGAGCCACATCCCCAGCTCCCTATTAAGTTTTAAAAAGCAATTTACGAAACAGAATAAATTTTTTAGTACTCTGCTAAGTATTTTGTAAAGCTCTAGCATTTTAAGAACATGTAGCAGGGGTCATGGACATCACAGAAGTGACCTTAAACAATATAACTCTTTCATCTGCTAAATATTGGTTCACTATGCTGAGATTGATTTTTTTTTTAAGAAGCTGGTGCTTTAAAAAAAAAAAAAAATCTGAACCGCTGGGACGCATTACCTCAAATATGGCATGTAGATATGCATCTACAGGATATACACACAAGCTTAGAATGGGATATACCAATATAGTAACAGGTATAAATAGTAAGATTATTTAAAATCTTTGCTTATATTTACTCTTTTAATTATCTACAGTGACAATAAGTTACTTAATTAGGGGAAAGAAAACAATAAGCTATTTTTTTTAAACAAAAGTTGGTACAATTTACATCATAATTACCATAAGCAAAATCAAAAGACAACCAACTAAATAGGAGAAAATTTCACAGTGTGGGAATGGTGGCTCTTGGGTGGCAGAGGCAGGAGGATCACAAATCAAGTCCAGCTTTGGGAACTTTGCAAGATCCAGTCTTAAAATAGAAAAAGGACTGGGGATGCAACTTAATGTAGAATGCTTGCCAAGTATACACAAATCCCCGAGTTAAATTCCTAGTACTACCTTAAAAAAAAAAAAAGTCCAGGCACCATGGTACACACCTGTAAACTCAGCAAACTGGGAGGTTGGGGCAGGAGGATCACAAGTTCAAGGCTATCCTTGGCAACTCAGTCAGACCCTATTTCAAAAAAAGGTGGGGGTGGGGGTGGTGTGTGGGGGGGTGGGGATGTGGCTCAGAGGTAGAGCAGCCCTACTGGGTTTAATCCCCAATACAGAAAGGGGGGGGAGCCCCAAAGCCTCCAAACCATTAAAAATTTAGGGGCAAAGGCCCCCAAACCTGGTAGTTAAGTAGAAAAAAAGAGGAACAGCCAAGAAGATTCCTCAACTATTGACTCTGATAATGTTCTGTATGCTGGCCTGTGCTTTTAGCTCCCTCCCTTAAAAAGGGCAGGCAGAACATGCTGACAGACACAGGCTTACCTGACAGACATGTCTGAAGAGTGACAGGGACCTCTGGTCCAGTTCTCCCTTGCATAGCACATGGGAGTGCAGGTAAAGAAGGGCATTCATTAGCAGCTGTTCGCGGGTGGGGCAGGGTTGCTGGCCCATGCCTTCTGATTCCTTTCCTCTTGAGCGGTTAATGGTCAGTTTCCCAAGGCCTCGAAGAACCTCCTCTGACTTCACTGAGCACAAGATATCTGCGTGAGCATAGTAGGTGGGGAAGGTGGGGCCCACTGATGGAAAAGCCAACAAAGCCATAGCCAAGGCACCCAGCCTGTCAGAACAGATCACACTGCTGTGGAGTGAGGTATGGACCTCAGATGCTACTAGCCTCATGCCATGCTGCAACTGTAAGATGGAAGCCTGTAGTGGAATCACAGAATCTGGGTAGAGGGCATATTCTTCCCCTAGCCTTTTCCTGAACTGGTGGTGTGACTGCTGCCAAGAGGCCTCTTCTTTTAGAAGGCTCTGGGCCACCTGGGCAGACCGTGACCCATCTGCATGGAGAACCTGCAGCAGCCGCGTAAGCAGATCCTGAATAGCAGTGGCCTTGGCAATGCTGGTGACATAGTGGTGGATCTCTTGCACCAGAGACTCATAGGCAGGCAGCTGGGGTCTGAAGGCCTGCTTCTTCGACAGGCTGCAGATTAAGTTCTCGAGGTAATTGATCCTTTGACGAAGTAACCTGAAGGCAAATTAATATAATTTGCAAATTCTGTTAGAAAAAGAACAGCAAATCTGGACTGAACCCTCAGCTAGGAAAATGGAATGAATGAAGACTTATCAACTGCCGACAAATAACATGAGAATGATATTGAAAATTATAGTGAAAATGATAGTACCTACAGAACACCTACCCTGTGCCACACATTGCTAACATTTTAGATGCATATCTCATCCAAAGGAGGTACTACAAGTATCTCCCTTTTGTGGACATGGACACTGAGGCGTAATGGCATTTAGTGAGCTATCCTATTGATCATAGTCAAAGGAAGGTCAGGAAAAGACTGGGACTCTAAGCTAAGGGAACAGATCTGTAGCCAAGAAAAGCAAAGAAATAAAGTGCACATCATTGCATCCAACTTGTTCCATGTTGAGGAGTAGCTCTGGCTTCAACCATCTTGATCCCACGTAAATCCACACCTTGAATGTCTTTCCCCTCCTTTTAGAAAATATCATTTTCTTGATTATAATGAAGGATTTGGGACCTAATTGCTAACAAAGATGTGCATCACTTCACTAACACTATAATATTACTACAAAGATCAGCCTTATAATGTCTTTTTTAAAAGTAGAGACAATAATCTCTAACACAAATAATCACTTTACTGCCTTACCTGATGTGAGGATGAGAGTAATTGATAATTACTTCATTTTCCAGGTCTCTTCCAGTTTGTAACTGAGATGATAAGTTCCGGGTTTTCCATTCACACTGTAGCTGGTGTAACTAAAGGAAAAGAGAAAATAGTCTGGTGTGTCCCACTGATGACCATGCACAAGAAAACAATGCCCCAGGAGTGTACAGCAACAGGATAGAAGGAATTTGGATTCCTGAATGACCTAAGGACAGGTGGCTCTGCTTCACTAAACTAGACCATTTACCTCAGAGTTATTAGGCAGAAGAAACTTTCATGCCACTAAATCTGAGTCTTTTTACAGCAGCTTAGCCTTCACCCCAAATAATATAACATTCCTTCCTCATCATACAGTACTAGTATGTCGTTATCTTAATGAATTCAATTCTTGACTTTGTTTGGAAGTTCAAATAACAAGAGATACTACATTATTTGATTCCTGAGTTTTATATAACAAACACCAAAACTTCAGAAATCCTAGGTTATAGGGGTACTACATCCTACTTAAAGAAGTAATTTGAACCCAAATATCCAAAACCTAGTTCAGAGTCTGGATAGTGAGGAATTTCACTATTTCTCTGACAATGCCTCAGGTTGCCCTCTACTTATCACATCTAATGGAAGATGTATCAGAACCTTAGGAAGGTGCCCTCTCAGAGTCTAAGTCTATCTAGAGGAACTCTCAAAGCAGCAGCAGCAGTCTTAAAACAGACTCATTGGAAGTCATAGGCAGTTCACACAAAAGGACATCTTTGATCATCTAATTAGCCAAAAGGGAGTAAAAGGAATAACACCCTAAGCAAATCCAATGCATCAGAAACTGAGCACATATTCCAAACTCTTGCCTCTCATACCTCTTCCTTGGCATACTTGAGCTTGCATTCCCTCTTCACTGCAGGGTCAAAGCGTGCCTGAGGAAGCCAGGTCTGAATCTGGAGCAAGCCAAGGCTCACCCAGAGGCTCCCACGCTGGGCTGGTTCAGGCAGGTTCCTCTTATTCTCCCCTTCCCCAAAAAAGTGGTGCAGGGAGGTGAGAAACAGGCAGAGTAGTTCCTTGGGCAGTGCCTCCTGACCAGCCATATCCCCAAGAGTCTGGATCACATAGTGGAAGGCCTGGCTGTCTCTAAGCAGCAGTTGCTCACAGTTCTGTACATACTCCTGCTGCTGGGGTTCTGGGAGCAGCTCTACTAGGCCCGCTAGGTGTCGGCACAGCACTAGTCCCTGGAGCTGGGAGTCTGTGTGTCTGTTGGGACAACAAGGAAACACTTAAGGAATTGCTGAATCAAATAGGATAACTTTTTACACACTCTCATTCTTCCAAGAAATTTTAACTACATACTGCACAGTCAACATTCAACAAGATGAACTTCAGTTCTCATATAATCTTTCTGTGATTTTTTTCTAAGCACCATCTTCCTGATCATAATATGCATTAAAAAAAAAAAAAAAAAAAAGGACCAGACAGCTCATGATGGCGTTGTCATGGACTGAAAACATGCTGACCCACTCAGCAAACACCCTCACTTTCACACACCAAAGTCAGCCATGTCAGAAGCAGTTCTGACTGAGTCCCTGTTAGAGAACATTCATGAGCTTCATAAACTGCTCCCAGGGACAAGGAATACCTGAATTCTGCTATTGAAGGGACAGCCATGTTGGTCCAAAGAAATGAGTTGATGTCCCGTAGCTGCTGGGCTCTTTCAACCCACTCTCCCAGTGTGACATGTGAAGAGGACAGGACTGGGAGGCCACTCACATCCCAGGAAATTGCTCTGCAGCTGCTAGTCAAGACTTCAAAGCAGCACTTGGAAAATGTGGCTCTACAGAGACTGCCAGGGCCCTGAAGGACAAGAAAATAAAAACAGTATCTTTCAGAAATCAACTAAAACAATTTCGACAAGCAGCACTGGGACACCTTCAAGGAGGAAACAGAATAAGGAGGTTCAAGTTGTTCAGAACAGTCACAGATGGGACAAGAAGGGCAAGAAGGAGTGAGCTATTAGTAGCCTTATAGGAATGTGGACTGCATTCTCTCAGAAATGAGCAATGAGTGCTTTAGTACTATACCAGAAAACCCCAAAACCGGGAAATCAGGGAGACCATTCTTGTAATAGACAGGGAGATGAGAGTTGGAGGCAGGGAAAGGAGTTGCAAGGCCAATCTAAGAGCCAGACATAAAGTCTGTCAAGCATGCATTCACTGGACTATTAATCTGGACTCAGTAATAGCTGCCCACAGTAAAGAGTCAGGTGGCCAAAAACATAAGATAGAAAATAGGAAACACAGTATACTTCATGCAACTCTTAGGGATTCATACGGTTTGTTACTTAAGGCTTTAAGAGATGTTTTGTGATGATAATAATTATGATAAAAGCAATAGAATAGAGCTCAACAATAATTCTGTGAGTATGTGTGGGATTAAGGTGTATAATAAAGGTGGCTTTTCAAATGAGAATGGAAAGGATTAATCAAAAATAGTGTTTATACAGTGATTTTAGATCTATTGTATAAAAGAAAAAACTTGCCTCCCTTTTGAACAGATAATGAATTTAAACACAAAAAAACAAAAACACTGGAGAAAATATGGGGAGACTGTTTTTACTGTAGGAATGGTGAAGGAAAATAGTCTTTAAAAAGCATGACAACTAAGCATGATTGAAGACAAGACTGGCATAGTTAAAAAGAAATTATCATTATAACATTAATAATTTGAAAGACAACAGAAGACTAGAAATACACTTCAGACCTTATGGAAAAAGGATTAATGTCCATAATATAAAAAGACCTTTAATAATTAAAATGATACTGAACAATCCAATATTTAAAAAAACCGGACAATGAATATGACTGAAAAGTTGGCAGAATAAAAAGGATCAATAAATGTAAAAAGATGTTCAATCTTAATAATCTAAGAGGTATAAATTCAAATAAAGTTTTTAAATTGTAGAATTGGCAATAATTTGACATGTTGATTACACCTAGCATGGTAAGCATGTGGGAAATAGGCCCTCCTACAGATCAGGAGTGAACATGTATTCTGGTCCTGACCCTTCTATGGTGGCCCAGAGCGCCAAAACTTCTGTTTTGGTCAGTTCCTTGCATGTTTACAAAGTAAAAAAAAAGTAAAGCACCTCCTCAGAAAGCCTAAAAAGAGCTATTTGTATATATTAGGCATATATTATTTATTATTTTTTTAAATATGTAATCACATTGACCATGGGTTAAAACCTAATTACTAAATGTAGTAAATGTAGCTAGACTTGTTAAAAGAGGAAGAAGAAAACAAACCTCAAAACTTATCAAAAGAAAAGTGATTAAATAAATTGTGGCACATCAATACAATGAACTAATGTAACCTGGAATGATAAGCACATTTCCATGACACATTTATGAACAAATAAAGTATTATTTTTGTTCATATAAATAATACTATTTATTCTGGATGTGGCAGCATATGTTTATAATCCCAGTTACTTGGGAGGCTAAGATGGGGAAGATCTCTTGAGCTCACAAATCCAAGACCAGCCTGGAAAACATAGCAATACCTCATCTTAAAGAAAAAGCAAAAAAAAAAAAAAAAAAAAAAAAAAAACCATATGAGTATATAAACAGAGGTACAGATTAGTTATTTCTAATAAATTAAATGAACATACAAACATTTCTGTGGTTAAAATGTTTTATAATTTTAAGGAATGAAGACTTTTTAAAGGAAATCTTTATGGCTTTAACTCAATTACAAAAATCATTTAAGATGAAGAATACATTTCTTGACAACACACTTTTTTAGCATCATGAAGAAAACAAAGTATCAAAATCACCTATTTATAGTCAACTATTTTATTCTAGGAATAAATGATTACTAACAGAGTTACTGGGAATTTTTTTTTAACCTACTACCATCAGTTTTATGCCAACAAACCTTTAATGTAGAGTCCAAAAGGGACTTGGGCATCTCCCTCTGCTGCATATTGGGCAGAGGGTTCCATGTTAGCCAGTACTCCGGATTTGTGGTCACAGTACTGCTCCAGAAAGACATAAATGTGGAATTAAATAACTCAGACCACAAACAAGTAATTTCTTCAGCAGATCCCTAGAGATAAAGGAATAAAAAAATTTATGAGAATGATTCCATAAATCATGGTCTTTATTGTTTAAGATCTATCTAAAACTAACATGGATTTAAAGATATTATCTTAATTTTCCTAATTCTTGGTCATCTTGGTGGAGTCATATACCTTGTTTGTAAGTTTAACCACACTAAGCAAAATCTGTTTCTTTGTTTTTATAAGGCTGCACGAGGAAGTATAAGCAAAGCAGATTGCATAATTGTAACATTATCAAAAGAAATAAATGTTCTTATAATATACTTTTGAGAAAATGCTTTTCACCTCACTTAACTGGAACTCAAATGAATACTGCTGTAATAAAAACTGTACAAGGCCATTGTAATTACTGCAAAAGAAAATTCAAAATTCTCCTACATTAAGAGGTAATTCAGATAAGCCTGGGTATTGCAACATGGAGTTTTTTAATTAAATGCACAAAATTGTTCTACAACCAATCTGCCATAGAAAATTTAATCACACAGTGTGAAAAGAGGCTTATTTCCCTTTCTGATTTTGGTTTTTACCTTCTGATGATGCAGTAAAGACCACAGGACTCGAAGCTCTTGAGGAGCAACTGGCGTGTGCTGAAGACAAAATGTGATGTGATGTCTTATCTCCTCCTCTATCAGAGGTTGCTGATTTTTGCTGAACCTGTTCCAAAATACACAGTGAGAGGCTTGGGTTTGGACTGTCAGTGAACTACTAGAGAATTTATATGTGAGGGGAGATGAAACACACAAAAACTTAGGGTATATTTATTTTAAAATAAGCAACTCTACTGGAAAAAAAGTCTAGTAACTTTTAGGGAAGAAGCTGAAATAAAGAATCTTTAATAAGATTTGGCTTTCAAAAGTAGCAAGTGACCTTCCTGTGCCTCAGCAGCTATACCTCCTTATGTCTGTGCTTTGTTTACAATACAGGAAACACAAAAAATCTATCAAGAAAATAACTGAAAGAATGGCATACCTTCTCAAATAAGCCTGTGTCATAAAATCAGCTGTCACTTTGTACTGCCAAAGCATAGCCAAGTATTCCATTGCAGGCCATAATTGAACACTCCTGGTGAGTTGAATTAAAGAGGTAAAGTCTGGCTGGGGTGCAAAGGAAGCTTCACCATGCTGTTTCTCCAGAAAACCAAGTGAAAGTCCTTTGGCCTTGAGTTCTAAACACTGAGCACTCACAAGATTCTTCAACTCATCTTCAATTCAGATAAAAAAGAAATGTTGTATTAGAGAAGAGATGGTCAAGAGTTCAGGGTCTAGATTCCCAACAGTTGGCAAAGTGACTATGAGTTTAACATGAGTTAATCAGAGTTAGACTGCTTAACCTAAGCTCCAAGTTTCTCATTTGTTAAATGATATTAATTTCTGCAAAATTCTAATGAATGGAGTTAAATAATGTATGTACATTTTAACTCAATGACTGACATTTATTTAATGGTATTTACACTATACCAAAGGGGGGAAAAATCTAAGGCAAAAACTTAATGGCAGCAGGTAAGAGGATATGCTCAGAGTGTTGACGGTCATTCAAATACCAGAATATATTACCTAGATTGACATCTTCTAGAATATTAGCTCTGAGGATCAATCCCCAGGCCTGCAGGAGACTTTTCTTTAATGTCCACTCAGAAGCAACCACTTGGAGACGACTGAAATCTTCCTGCCATCCACTCTCCCCAACGACAGGCATCTGCTCTCTGATGGCAAGGGCTCTGTTGAGGATTCTCAACTGTGAAAAACACTCTACCACTAGCTTGTCCTGAAACAATAAAACCCAGGAGAGCCTATTAGAGAGCTGAACTATGTTTTGTTTTGTTTTGTTTTTTTCAGCACCCTAGATACACCTGAAAAGAAATTTAAGATTTTTTTTCCCCATGCTTCTAGAAAACACAGGGTTTCTTTACTCATATTGCTCTGGAGAGATTCTAGAGTAATAAAGTTAGAGCTCTACCCAGCCTTAGCCTCAGGAAAAAGTAAAATGATAACATTTAACAAATACATTAGCAGCATTCATCGAACAGTTATAAATTAAGTTTTGCAGTAAGGATGAGTCTGGCTGAATGCCAGATCCCAAGTGTCAGAGTTTTAGAAGAACTTGATTCTTTTAATTTACTATATGTTTCCAGGTATACCTTGAAAGGAAATGGTCGTCCCAGGAACTTCTGCAACCTCTTTATACCAATGAAGCCACCAGTTGGGCTACCAAGACAATTTTGAATATGTTCTGACACGGTCTGAACCTCTTTGTAATATCTTTAAAGGAGAAAAAGAGCAGAAGGGAAATAAGGAGGAAATGCTGGATAGGAAAAGAAGTCATTTACATTCAATATTTTCTACAGTATGCCAACAGAATAAACCAAAATTAAATAAGAAATAGCAGTTTTAATTCTAAACCCTCTTATCTTTACACATATTATTCCCTAAATATGACTCTTACTTGTCTTCATGATTCATCAGGCGTTGGGGGATTTGATGGACTAAATGTTTTAAAACCCAGTGCCAATGGAGAGCAAGCAAAGCCAGACCTGGAGCATCCACTTTTACTGTGTCAGCCACAGTCCAAAACCGGTCCCGCCATCTCAAAGAATCTAAGATCTAAAAACAAAATAAGCCAAGACATCTCTTGAAAGGACTCAACTCAACTTACATACACAAGAGGCAAAAAGCTAGACTAGAAAATTTGTTAAGAAAATTAAGGCAGGCAAAAAAAAAAAAAAAAAAAAGCCTTTTTTTCTTTGTACTTCAAGTACAAAGCTATTACCTTAGAGAGAATGAAATTATTGGGTCATATAGTAAACTGTATATATCATTTCATAAGAAATTGACAAATGAGACACAAAGCAGCTATTTTGTATTACAACCAGCAGAGAAGAGTCCCAGTTGTTCCAGTTCCTTCTCAGTCACTAATTGCCAATCACTAGCTATTGTTAACGATTTTAATTTGAGCTATTTTGATGAGTGAAAACTTACTGCAGTTTTAATTTATATTCCTTTGATAACTGCTGATGTAATAATTTTTCAAGTTCTTAATAGGCATTCATATATCTTTGGAGAAGCATCTATTCAAATCTGTTAATTGTAAAAATTGGGTTGTCTTATTATTATTAGCTATCTTACATAATTCAAGTATTTTGTAAACAATTTCACAGATTTTACTTAGAAGTACTGATGAATGTAAATTTTTAATTTTGACAAAAATCTAATTCATTAGTTTATTTTTTCTTTTATGAAGATTCTAAGAAATCTTTGCTTATCCTTAAATTGTAAAGGTTTTCTCTTAATTGTTCATAGTTTTAGTTTTTTTATTATAAGGTCTCATTCTATTTTGTGTGTGGGGTCCTGCAGATGAAACCCAGTGGCATTCCACCGTTGAGCTTATACCCTTCATCCTTTATTTTGAGAAAGAGACTACGTTGCCCAAACTGGCCTCAAACTTCTGATTATCTTGCATTGCTTCCCAGTCACTGGGATTATAAGCATGTGAACCATCCAGCTTAGGTTGAGGTAACTTGTATGTAATAATGAGGTAGGGGGTAGAAGCTTATTCTTACTTTATGTGGACATCTAATTCCATCACTATTTGTTGAAGAGAATGTTTTTCCTCTATTAAATTATCTTTTCATATTGGCAAAATAAAAGAAAATAGACCGTATACATGGAAGCACATTTGTGAATTCTGTTTTGATTCAGTGGTCTACATGCCTATTCTTGGACTATACCATACCATTTTCATTAATGTAGCTTTGTAATACAAATCATGTAACTGAGTCTCCAGCAATGCTATTTATACTAGTCTCTAGTGATTATCTTTATGAGCTCTGTCAGGTCAAAGCTATGTTATAATAATATGTTATTCACTTATTTTTTTCAGAATTGACATTTAAATTAATTGTATACAAAAAGGACAAACTATGATTGGGTATTTGGCAAAATTATGCTGAGTATAAATGAACAGAATCTGTCACTTCAAGAAAAATATTTGAGAGTATAGTTATCTCTCAGTATACTTGGGGGAAAATAATGCTCAAAATGCCTAAAACCTAAACACATTCTCCTGCATACTTGAAGTAATTATCCAAATTATTTATAATACCTAATACAATGTAAATACCATGCAAATAGTTGCTACATTATATTTATTAGGTGATACTGCCAAGAAAAAAAGTCTATACATGTTTAGTAGAGTTGCAATTAAAAAAAATTTTTTTTCAACCTGAAGTTGGTAGAATCTGAGGATATGGAATCCACAGATACTGATAGACCTAGCCTGATTTTCTCTTAAAATTGGGAGCCATCTTGCCACAAAGCCATGAAAAGATAATTTTGGTTTTACTATAAATTACTGCAAATTCTGAACTAGCTTGGAATGCCTGCCCGTGCCTTGAACTCACCCATGCCTGGTTCTCTCTGACCAGAGAATTCCATTCATTTACCTGCAAATGCCATGATTTTATTCTCTTTTATTGCTGAGTAATATTCCATTGTGTATATATGCCACATTTTCTTTATTCATTCATCTCTTGAAGTGCATCTAGGTTGGATCCACAGTTTAACTATTGTGAATCGTGCTGCTATAAACATTGATGTGGCTGTGTCCCTGTAGTATGCTGTTTTTAAGTCCTTTGGGTATAGACTGAGGGAAGGGATAGCTGGGTCAAATGGTGGTTCCATTCCCAATTTTCCAAGAAATTTCCATACGGCTTTCCATATTGGCTACTCCAATTTGCAGTCCCACCAGCAGTGTATGAGTGTACCTTTTTCCCCGCATCCTCACCAACACTTATTATTGTTGTTTGTCTTCACAATAGCTGCCATTCTGACTGGAGTGACATGAAATCTTAGAGTGGTTTGATTTGCATTTCTCTAATTGCTAGAGATGATGAACATTTTTTCATTATTTGTTGATTGATTGTACCTCATCTTCTGAGAGGTGTCTGTTCAGTTCCTTGGCCCATTTATTGATTGGGTTATTTGGATTTTGGGTGTTTAGCTTTTTGAGTTCTTTATATACCCTAGTGATTGGTGCTCTATCTGATGTGTGAGGGGTAAAGATTTGCTCCCAAGATGTAGGCTCTCTATTCACCTCACAGATTGTTTCCTTTGCTGAGAAAAACCTTTTTAGTTTGAGTCCATCCCATTTATTGATTCTTGATTTTAATTCTTGCACCATAGAAGTCTTAAGGAAGTTAGGGCCTAATCCCACAAGATGGAGATTAGAGCCTACTTTTTCTTCTATTAGACGCAGGGTCTCTGGTTGTATTCCTAAGTCCTTGATCCATTTTAAATTTTGTGCATGGTGAGAGAGAGGGGTTTAATTTCACTTTGTTGTAAATAGATTTCCAGTTTTCCCAGCACCGTTGAAGAGGCTATCTTTTCTCCAATGTATGTTCTTAGAACCTTTGTCTAATATAAGATAACTATAATTATGTGGGTTAGTCTCTGTGTCCTCTATTCTGTACCATTGGTCTACCAGTCTGTTTTGGTGCCAATACCATGCTGTTTTTATTACTATTGCTCTGTAGTATAGTTTGAGGTCTGGTATAGTGATGAGACCTGCTTCACTCTTCCTGCTAAGTATTGCTTTAGCTATTCTGGGTCTCTTATTTTTCCAGATGAATTTCATGATTGCTTTTTTTATTTCTATAATGAATGTCATTGAAATTTTGATCGGAATTGCATTAAATCTGTATAGTGCTTTTGGGAGTATGGTCATTTTGATAATATTAATTCTGCCTATCCAAAATAAAAAATATTTTTAAAAAAACTTGTGTTTACTAAAATCAGTCACATTAACATAAAATGGGATTACTGTATTTTTAAGCAAAGTTACGAATTTTGTTGTTTCTCAGTTTCAGTTCAAAATATGACAGATGTAATGACATAAATAAAATTCTCTGTGGTCTTTAAGAACTTTTCAGATTATAAAGGGACCTCAAGCCTAAAAGTTTTAAGACCTGCTATTCTATAAGACTTCCTAGAATAATCTGGAATCAAAATTCCATTTAGCCCATATTTGGCAATGTCTTTTCCTTTCTCCACTAAAAAAACTTAATTAAATGAAAATCTGTTAAAATCCAAATGTCCATCAATAAGTGAATAGATGAATAAATTATACACTGACAAAGACAGTATCAACAATAACAAGAAATGATGAAATCATATGGGTGCATCTCAAAATTAACTATTCAGACAAAGAACACATATGGAACAATTACAGCAAACGAAAATGCACCTGATCTATAAAAGAAATCATATCAATGAACACATGATTGGGTATAGGCAAAAACAAAGGAAGAATAATTTTTACATATGTGGCAAATGTTTGCTATCTTGATTGTGGAAATGGTTTCATAAGTATACTCAACATATGTCAATTATACCTCCATAAAGCTTTAAAATATATGGCTGTATAAATAATACTATTAACAGTTAGATCTCTCAAATAATATTTGACATACAAAAGAAACTAAAGTTAGTTTGGTCTCTTAAAAAAAAAAGCTTTGTGCAAGACAAATCTTATTTAAAATGAAAACAGATATAATGCCTCACCTCAATGACATTGGTGTCAGACACCACACCTTGGGGGGATTGTACCCAGAGCAGGATTACTGCATCACAAAGTTCAAAAAAAGCAGCAAGATTGACCACAATTTCATGGGGCAGGCTGTGATAGCTCTCTGGATCTTGAAGATGACATAAATAAGAATATTCCATCAGGTTTAAATTAATCCCTAGACATTTTCAAAATAAATTGTAATCTAGAATTTAATGTTATTATTAATCCAAAGATCAATTTGGAAAGATCAAAAATTAAAAGCAAATTCTGTGCCTATTATTAAATTTAACAGATGAGGTATATATGCCTAAAGATAGAAATAATGTTATATGTCATATTATTTATTGGTGCTGGGGATTGAACCCACGTTTCACATATATTAGTCAAGTGCTCTATTATTGAGCTACATCCCTAATCTCAGAAAATGGAAATTATAAAGATGCATATTTCATATAAGGATTTAAATACAAAACAAAAACAAGTGTATATAGGTTTAGATGGATAGTTAAGACAGGTATGAAAAGGTACAAATGAATCTACTACTAATAGCAGCTGCTGTAAGGATCAACTTTTTCAATTTTTACACTACCATGGTTTAAATCATTTTTATTGCTTTTTCTTTTTTTTTTTTTTTAAGTTTTTATTGTTGGTTGTTCAAAACATTACATAGTTCTTGACATATATTTCACACTTTGATTCAAGTGGGTTATGAATTCCCATTTTTACCCCGTATAAAGATTGCAGAATCACATCGGTTACACATCCACTGTTTTACGTATTGCCATACTAGTGTCTGTTCAATTTACAAAAGTTAAGGAGGAAGGGAAAAAAGTAATCTTATAACCAAATGCCTCTGAAAATGATCTTTTATAACCAACAGGCCTACTTTTCAAGTCCTAGTGCAACTGCTAAAGATGTGATCTAAAGCATCTCCATGCCTCCCTTTTCTCATTCATAAAGTGAGGACCTACTTACTTCATAGGATTACTATATAAAGCAAATGAGATCAAGGACATGTAAAGTCTTTAGCTAAGCACCTGGCACAGTGTGAGTGCTTAGTAAATGCTAGTCATTACTACTGAGTAAGAGGACATGGCCTGTTTAAAATCAGGACAACAAATCACAAGTAATCAAAGTAACAGTTGCGGCTCAATATCTTTCAACATTAGCCACATAATACAATCAGATGTTCCACTGAACAACACAAAAGATAAAGTGTTCTTACCTTTATGAAATTCAAAGGACATTCTTAAAACACTATTTCTTAACTTTTTGCCACCAACAGAAATCAAATTTGTTTCAGTAAAAATTCGTTTTTCCCGGTCAAGATAAACAATTGTCCTGGAAGAAGATTCAAAAATCACAATAATTACTGGTTAAAGGCGGCTTCCAAAGTGCTAGAGCATACCACACTCATGGGTTCACTTTGGGAATCCTCATCAAAATCACAATTTGTACTGTACTTTCCTGTAATGAACACTACACTTTAAAAAAAAATTTTGTTACACTGATGGCCAACTACTGGCCAAAAAATTACATGATAAAAAATACTCATGGCTGCTACCATAAAAATAAGGAAAGACCACTTTAAATAAGTTTACATGTGAGTATGTACATATATATGCAGGTGCTATGTACATCTCCAACTTCTGAGTATGAGAAATAATGTGGACAGACAGCTAAGGAAAGGACACATAAGAGAACAAGTAGACAAAAAAGGGAGGAGCTGTACAGAATTATAAATATAAACATGGCTATCCTATGATGAAAGACTACTTTAAAATAATAAATCCCATTAATGCTAAGATTGAAGGTACTCATTTCTAGTACTTTTATCCCTTATTAGGTTCACAAAATAAAACATACAGCTACATTTGACAGAGTCTTAGGAAATGTATAATATGTGAGCCAGTGAGATGAACAGACTCCAGAGCCCAAGGTTTTACCTACTTGTTTGCAACTGATTCTAAAAGGGAAAAGAGCTGCTTGGGCTGGTCCGTTTGTGGATCATAGTCCATTGAATTTCTAATAATGTCCAAAGTCTGTATATTCCACCGGGGGTCCAGAGGGATCACAAAGTCATCTAGTTAAAAAAAAAAAAAAGAGTTTTATAATTAAACACCTAGCCTGCAAGTTTCAGTTGAATATTTTCTTTGTTTTACTTGGATCACACTGATTGTCTGATGGGGAAGAAGTAAAATAGAAATTCTATGGGTTTTAATTCAGGATACTAGAAAGCAACACTCAATAGCTTTTATTCTATTTCCTTTCTAAATGAAAGGAAACACATCTACAATGAAAGCAAAGCACAACATCTACAAGTTCTGAAAATCCATTTCACTATAGGACAGAAAGAAAAATTCTGCCAATTAAAGGTAATCCCTGCAAGAATATAAACATTCTAATAACAAATCCATTTCCTTAGAGCCCACTTACTGGTCTGAAAAGAATTCCTAGGGACAATTACCCAATCTATCATGATTTACCATCAAGACAGAACAAAAAAAAAAATTAAATGGCGAAAAATGAGAGTATATTTTGTTATCTGCTTCCAATAAGAAAAGCATCTCAAGATGTTATGCTTAGAACCAATTTCCCACTCAGACATGGTTAACATATTTGTAATACTAGCTACTCAGGAGGCTGAGGCAGGAGGATGGCTTGAGCCCAAGGGTTTGAGACCAGCCTAGGGAACTTAGCAAGATCCCCATCTTTTTAAAATAAAATAAAATAAAATCTTTACAGTCATATACTGCTTCATAAACCTTTGACTCAGACTTTGTATATTTTCTCCAAAGTAGCCAACAATAGCAAGACTCTGACTCTTCAGTTGTGAAAACTCAAAAGAAGAAAATAATACACAAATAATGTAACTGTAATTTGAAGGTTGCTAGGCATGACAGTTCAATGGAGTAGTTTAAGAACCATCCACTTCATTGAAGACTACCATGAGCATACTGTGAATGGCAAGGTACTTTAAGGACCTCATATTCCAAAGTCCAGTAATATAGACAGTTACACAAGAGAAAAAGAAAATAAAGTTAGAGCTAATGTGTTCCAATAGATAAAGAACAGTGTCTGCTGAAAAATGAAACCTGCTGGTGTCCTTTATATCTGAGTTCCTGAAGACTTCTATACTTGGAAAGCCATGATTTAGTTCAGCCACAATATGACCACTAGTTTTCTCTATTATGTGATTTCTTCCAAATATATTCATTGTCTTCAGTGTGTATAAGGTAATTGGTTTAGCACAAAAATCTCACACATATTTTCCCCAAAACAAATGGCTAATGGTAATATTTAAGTCAACATCAAATGAAAATGCAAGTATAAAAAATTAAATTTGCTTTTGCAAATATATCCTTATTTTCTTTATTAATGTTTATGTTCTGTAAACTTTATCTTATTCTGTTTCAAAATAAAAATAAGTTTGTTCTCTTATTTCTTATTCTTAAAAAACAGTCATCTTGAATACTTTCCAGTACACTGTATATCTCTTTCCTTCAGATAATGGAAGGTGAAAAGAGACAGTTGCAAACAAAGAATAATTTGCAACTAGAACCTGTAAAGAATAATTTACATCCTGAACTTCCAAAAAATACTCCTACAGTGTAGATGTGATGGGTGTCTTCCCTATAAACCCAAAAGCCCAAATTTCTAAAACAGTGGCAAGAGCTAAAATCAAAAGCAGGTGCAAACCTGTTATATTTGCTTGTAATAGTTTGAAGATATTCCTGACCCCAGCAGAGAGAGAATTTGAGTAAAAATTCCTAAGAGATGCAGCACTGGCTTCCAAATTAATTTGTATTGACTCTGGGGAGAAAGAAGAAGCAATGTTAGACTCTAAAGCATTGCTGTCCAACTGAACTTTCTGCAATGATTTAAATGTTCACAGCTATATTGTCAGAGAAGTTATTACTCACCTCTGAGCACTTGAAATGTGGCTAGTACAACTAAAACTTAGATTTTATTTAATTTCAATTCTTTTATATTTGTTTATATGACAGTAGCTCTCTGAATGGTGGCTATCATAGAAGACAATGCAGATAAGAATACTTATATAAATTCTCTTTACACATACTTAGATAACCATGCGTCACATGATAAAAGACAGTCAATGGCTTACCTACAAGTTCTCTTGGAGTAGAAATGTTCATGTAAACTCAGGTAATTTAGGCAACAACTTCTATTAACAAATTTAATGTCCTTTATAACTTAAATAATGTTATGATTGCTTTTTTTTCCTCTCTGAATAAAGTACCAAGAAAGTCAGTGTGACAGCTTGGAGCATTGGTATTAAAATGAAATTACAACCATATGTACTTTAAGGGGAAATGAGCTGATCAAAAACAATACCATTCCCAGACAGAATGACTGTACCCCAGTAGTACAGTAAAAAGGCAAATGTTCAAAACTAAAAAGTAACATAATATAGTACATTATTTTTTGAATTTGATGAATCTGGAGTACTAAGAATTACACTGGAACAATCATTTATCATGTGAAACATTCAGGGACAGACTTTATCCTAGCTGAGTGTGGTGCACCCCTATGACCACAGCATCTGGGAAGATAAGGCAAGAGGACAAGTTCAAGACCTGTCTCAGCAATTTAGTGACACCCGTTTCAAAATTTAAAAAATAGGATCTGGGGATATAGCTTAGTTGGTAGAGTGCTTGCCTCACAGGCACAAGGCCCTGGGTTTGGTCTCTAGCACCACAAAAATAAGTAAAAACAAAAAGGACTGGGGATGCACTTCAGTGGTAATGCACCTTTGGGTTTAATCCTCAATACCAAAAAACAAAAAAGACTTGCTTTTAAATTGAACAACCATATAAATAATAATACTCTATCACAAACCTCTTGCTACAAGAACTCTCAGTTGTAATTTTGCAAGCATAGTCATAGAATAACATAGCTGCTGAGGCATTTAAACAAGATTAAGTGAGTGCATATAAATAGTATAAATTAAGCTTTTCTACTTACCAAGCCCCTGTGGTATGTTCTTGGCTAAATGATAAAGCCATTTAACTCTGAGCATCCAATCCTGATTTGTTGCTCTTTCTATGAGCAGTTTAACAGCCATGGCCAAAACATCTGGTTCATCGATCCAATATGTTTCCACCTCTACTGCACTGAATTTCAGGTTCTCAGGGTTGGAAGACTGCATAATTTTCTCTAAGTCTTGCAAGGTAAGAGGCTGACTCCTGAAATTCATTGAAATGAGACAAAGTTAATAGTAGAACAACCTTTTATTTCACATTTCAAAGAACCATGAAAACTAATTTGCAAATATTGTAGCAAAGAGGAAAAATGATGATTTTCCCACACAAGGACAATTAAAACATGAACATACATACACACACCCTTAAAAAATAATAAATGGGGAGGGATATTACAATAAGCAATAAAAATATGATAGCTGGATAATAAATGGCTACATAATAGTAGGTTGAATATATTGTGTTCTGACCATTACAAGCAAAAGCAAAAATCATTTCAGAAACAAGGAGGCGGGCTGGGGATGTGGCTCAAGCGGTAGCGCGCTCGCCTGGCATGTGTGCGGCCCGGGTTCGTTCCTCAGCACCACATACAAACAAAGATGTTGTGTCCGCCGAAAACTTAAAAATAAAATGTTAAAAAAAAAAAAAATTCTCTCTTTCTCCCCCCCTCTCAGTTAAAAAAAAAAAGAAAGAAAGAAACAAGGAGGCACACAAGCTGTGGGCTCCACTGACCTCACCCAGCTGCTGGTTTTCATGCTCATCCTGTTGAGACAGTATGCCAGGATCTGTCCATCCCTTCGGACAATAGAGAGATGAGAATCTTCAGTAGCAAAGAGAGCTGAGGGCACAGAATCTGGCCATAGTCCCGTGGCAAGAATTGAGTTTCCCCAGGTTTCCCGTGCTCGCAGAGAAGAAACACATTTTTCCAGTAAAGCCTGCACGAGCTGGCAAGAGATAAAACACAGAGGCTAGGATTGTGGTTCAGTGGTAGAACACCTACCTGGCATGCGTGAGGCACTGGGTTTGATCCTCAGCACCATATAAAATAAATAAATACAATAAAGGTATTGTGTCTATCTACAATTGAGAGAGAGAGAGAGATAGAGAGAGATAGATAGATAAAACACAGGGTACAAAGGCCCCACAGGTAAGTGCTGATACCAAAAACGTTAGTAGACAAATGTAGGAGTTCTTGGAGTCCACATGACCCTCTCCCAATAACTCTTAGACACATTCTTCAACATTCAATACCAGAAGTTAAATTTAAATTCTACTTTTGATTATAGATGTTTCTTGAAAGGAATATTTATATTTAAGCTATCTTCCAGAAAAGTACCTGGACACCAAATCTTCACTAGAGAAAAGCTGCAGAGGTCAATTCTCTTACATTGTTAAAGTTGCCATCTATAAGAATAATTTCCCCCTACTCAATAGTACAGTGTATTACAATTTGGAAAGCTGTCCAAAACATTTCACAGTACCTTCTGGTTTGCTGCTGATTGCTGGGAGACAACATATACTTCGCGGCATGCTTCAAAAAAGGCTCTATCTAAACTCAGCCCTCGCTGCAGGTACTGGACAATGAGTATGGCTGTCTGAATTAGAGTAGACACAGAAGATGTTGGAGAACCTATAAAAGGGAAAATATTGCCATCTATGAGCAACAGATTCTTCAAAACCTCTGATGAAAGTGGAAAAATTCTGCTCTCACATCAAACTTCCTATTAGACAACCCCCCCAGGTATTTACTTTAGTAAATAGCTTATACATAAACTAGAATCTTCTGAGGGCAGGAATAAGACTTTGAAGAACATTCAAATTCCTACCTCCTATGTTTCCTCCCTTCCTCTCTTGTTGATTGCCTGCAGTATAATGTGGGGGACCTCTTCACAGGCATGATAAAACCTGACACCTATATCCAGAATCTCATGCCTGACACACATTGAAGGTATAAAAATGATCATTACCTCATGAAGGACCACAGGCTTTAAAATCCAACAAACCTATTTTAAATCCCAGCTATCAAAATTAGGGTTGTCTTTACTCAAACTTCCTGAGCTTATCTGTAAAATGGAAACAAGGGGCTGGGGATGTGGCTCAAGCGATAGCGCACTCGCCTGGCATGCGTGTGGCCCAGGTTCTATCCTCAGCACCACATACAAAGATATTGTGTCCGCCAAAAAAATAAATAAATAAAAATTTTTAAAAAATGGTAACAAATGTCTTGCAGAACTAAATAAGCAGCCAGCACTATATCAAACATCGTAATTATTAAAAATACAGTATTTAATTTACTATTATTGATCCTGTTTATATAATGAAATATTTGAAACAAGTAAGAGCTGTATCTTTTTTAACTCAAAGTTTCCTCTTTGTTCCATCCTCAAGAGGCAAAGCTAATGAATCTTAGTACCTGCATGCATCATTTACCTGGGGAGCATCTTCAAAATACTGACTCCTATGCCACACCCTGATATGCTGGGGTGTCTGGGCACATACATTTAACAGGCTTGTGTGGTAATTTATATTTCCACGTACACTAAATGTAAGAACTCCAACATGAATTTTTATAGAACAAAAACTGTAGAGGCCCAGAGGTCAAGCACCTCACCTAAAATAGTGCTTTGGGTCTCCATGTGTAGAGATAAGAGTATGTCACACACACTGTCTCCAACCAATCCAAGGCTGTGCAGCAGAACTTTCAAATCCAGGTTGTCTGGAATGCTCTCATCGCCTTCTCCTGAAATGTAGACTTCGAGTCCACGATTCCTCATAGCTCTGGATATTTCTCCATGAATAGGATCCATTGAAAGAAAAAGCCTAGTAAGATGGCAATTCAGAGGAAAAGAAAATATTTTAAATCCCAGTGCAACTCATTTTGTAGCTCAGCAATAACTTGTAAGGACAAAGCCTATGTGCTCATCTCTAGGGAGTTCATATAGGAAGACACCACTAATAAAGCAAGGTACCATACCATCTCCTGCATTATTCTATATTCTTCTTCCAACATTGCAAATCAGTTTTTCAAAACCTACTTTCCAATATTTCCCAAATCAAGCAGTGACAATTCATCATTCTAACTCACAGAGAGCAGAAAAAGAAACTGTGTTCTCCTGTAATAATTTCTTACATTCAATGTCCATCAACATCCCATCTAGCCATCTGTCATCTCACACTTACGTTCAAGAAAGAACAGTTGATTCCCTGTTGACCCTCCCCATCCCAAACCTGCTCCTTGCCAGTATTCCCTTGCTCAATGAAACACTCTTTTTTACCTAATTACATAATACAAACACTTCAGTGCCTTCATTGATTCATTTTCTCAACTCACAACTCTAATAGCAAGTCCCATTCATCTGATTATCCTTGTCTAAGTCATGATTACCTCCTGCCTGGACTACTGCAAAAGGATTGTGACTGGTCTCCCAACTTCCATCCTTTCACCAACCCAAGAGAAGGACCTTACCTCTCATTTACTACTGTGCCCCGCAGAGACTAGTAGTGCCTGACAAACAGCAGAACCTCAATAAATATCTGTTTCAACCAAATAAATGAATGAATGGATAACTCAGTGTAAGTATAATATATAAGGAGATCCTACTCTATGTCTACCTCTGCTACCAAGACTGCCAGATTCTTAGGCAGAAAAATTAGAGATACAAATACCTGAAATTGGGATTGGGTGTTATTGTGGGAGTGGATCCATCTATCATTCCTCTTTCACTAATGGTGAGGACGCCTCCAGGTTCAAGCAAAGCATTCAAACGATCCAGCACTGATGGGCTGCACAGAAAGAACTCAAATGTTAGATATACATACAAGCTACTGTGACTCTATTTTCCAACTGCTTCTGACCTGTATATTCCTTTTAGTAGGGATCATTCCACATAAAGAACTTTGAAGTTTAGATTTCCCACTGATTCCCCCATCTCATTCTCTAAGGCACATAGCCTAGAGCCTCATTCACACTAAATAAAACACTTGTAAAATAATTAGTGAAATTAAGGAAAATGATAGTAAGCGCCCTGTACTATATGCCTTTCTTTTCCTCTACCCCAATATTATCAAATCCACTTAAAGGTATCTGGATTTCAACATAAAACACTCAGAAAGAAGCTTTAAGGGAAGGGACAGGGATGTGGTTCAGTGGTACAGTACTTGCCTAGCATGTGTAAGGTGCTGGGTTCAATCCCTAGCATCACAAAAAACAAAATAAAACAAAAGCTTTGGGAGAGCTTCTGTTTTGCTAATTGTATATGTACAGTAGCTTCACATTTGTCATTTTCCTTACTTTAGGATCAAAAGTGACATATGGTTGAACTGTTATTATCAGTGCATGTTTGCTAAATGCCTGCATCTGTGTCAGATGCTACATTTCAAAAACCTGCATTTAAGACTGCTCCTAAAAAAAAAGACTGGTCCTAACAGAGTCAGATATGGTGGTGCATGACTTTAATCCCAGAGGCTGAGGCAGGAGGATGTCAGGTTCTAAGCTAGCTTCAGCAACTTAGGGAGACCCTATCTCAAAAATTAAAAAGGGTTGAAAATGTGGCTCAGTGGTTAAATGCCCTGGTACCAAAAAAAGAAAAAAATAAAAGGTTCAACTCAAAAGAATTGTTATGTGGAAAAGCAATTTAATTTTGTTAATCTTTACTTCAGGTGTTTAATGATCAAATACTACTATTTGCCATGGGGAAGTCTACAAAATATGGCTGAAACTGCATTTGCTAGTTAAGAAAAACAATGAATCAAAAATACAGATTCCATCTTGCTTTCTACTCTGGTACGCATATCTCAAGTTTCAATCAGGCCTACTCATGATTGGGGATAAGGTTCTTACTTGCAGAAGTTAACATTGTCCATCAGAAGCCAGTCTCCAGACTTCAGGGCCCGAACTAATATGCTGTCAACCCATTCAAATGTGCCATGGCTATGGCCACTGGTTGAGTGCATAAGCTTCACTCCAAAACTTCGGAAATCTTCCACAAGTTTGGCAAACTCTGAAATATCACAGACAAGATCAACATGCACACTACTTTCAAACCAAAGCAAAACAAAAACAGAAAAACCCCCAAAACTAAGAATTTATTAAAAGAAAGATTGAACTAAGGATGTAGCTTAGTAATGGAACTTGCCCATCATATGCCATGCCCTAGGTTCAATCTCAGTTTTTTTTAATGATTCTTAACAGAATAATAAATAGGATTTCATAGGTAAGAAAATTAGGTTTGGGATAGAAACTTTAGTGGTTTTCTGAATTAGTGGCTACATACTCAAAGTTGACTGTGGGTGATAGAAAGGAAAATAATTTTTCTTTAGCCATAATCTCTCAAATGGCAGAAAGAGGATAAGCTCCCTAACTTACTGCTATATTATATGAAAACACTTTAAGTTGGTAAAGTGCAACTAAAGTCATTAAACTGGACTTCCTTTATAATGGGCATACCATGCAATTATAATAGCAACTGGTATTTATTTGCCAAATCCTCTATAGTTTCAACAGCCCCTTTCTGGAAAATTTTCAACTGATTTTTTTTTATATTATGATCCATTTTCATACCACAAGATAATGTATGTTGGATTCCTAATTCAAGCTATAAACATACTTAAACTTAAGCTCCCACTATAAAAAACTTGAAAACTGGGGAAAATATGGAAAGCAACTGCTTTTAGACATCAGAAACACATGTAGCACAGAACTGTGACATTTGAGGGAAAAGAGCAAAAAAAAAAAAAAAAAAAAAGATAAGGTTAAGCCATATAATTGCCCTGGATTTCTGCCTGGAAGTTGTTTGTGCTGGGGACTGAACCCACCAGGGCCTCATAAATGCTAGGGAAGCACCCCAGAGGCTCAATAAGTTGAGGACAAACCAAGGTAACTAGAATGAGAAGAATATATGAAAGGAGGGACCTACTCAGATAAAGAACTCCAAAAATCTAAATAAGAACCTTTTCCTTTTTTTTCATTTTATAATACTCTTTATTTGATTAAAAAAATTACTTTCTTTGTGTACATTGGAATGTTATATTCCCTATGTATTTTACAGGGTTACAAAATGTCTCTCATTTTAATTATTACCCCAAAAGTAATTCTAGAAAAAAAAAAACTGTGAAATTAAACTTGACTTTTTAAAAATCATATAGACAAGCAACTCTCAAAAATGGATTAATACGATTTCTTGCCTACTTAACTATAAGACAGACTTCTTGTCCCAGTCCCCTTCCTCAGAAAAACCTCATGTGAAAACCAAGCTAGAGATAAGGATTCTTCCCTGATGCAGTTAGGGGAAAGGGAAAGGCCAGAAATTTCTTTGGCAAGCAATTCCAGTCACAGCCGTTTGTGACTGCTTTGCTTCACGTACAGTACACTCTTTGCATGGAGTGCTGGATGTTCAGAGGGAGCAGTGGTCTCCAAACAGCTACAAAGAGCAGGAGGTCATCTACAGTCACCTGCCTCTTCCCACTGCCAGGGCCTGCAGCCACTAGACCCCTACTCTACCAAGTGCAATACTGGGTTAAAGGCCAAAGATAGGCTGGCTGTTCTCCATTGAAAAAGTAATGGGTGAAATGGAGCTGAGAAATAATCATTATATGATGACACTCAAAAGGTTTAGGGGGAGGAAAGATTTCAAGAGACAGGGATAGACAGGTTGGTGGAAAATGCTAGGTTGGCTGCAAGGAAATATAGTACACAAGAATAATCCCTACACAACCAATATAATCAACTGCCTCTTGAAACACTACAACTTTGGTGAAGATGGAGTTTCTCTGATAGTTCAGGGCTAAATGGACTGGCAAAAGGTATCACTGAACCCACAGCCTCCAAAATCATAACCTCTTTTCTGCTAGAAAGGAGAAGACTGATGAAAGAGCAATCAGGAAGAAGGAGGTGGTGAAGTTGAGGAATGTGAATGCATTCCAAAGGCCATTTTGGCTCAAATACCCAAAATGTAGAGAACTGGAAGCTTGGGTTGCACTAGGAGCAGACATTACATGTAGATGTGAAATTTCTTACTTAACATAACTGTTCTTCTCCTAGATATCCTGGAGAGGGGACTGTACCATCTAAAACTGCATCTCAGCTATCTTTAATATTGACATAAGTAGGAAAGACAGGCCTTTAAAAGGAAAACAACTCAGCAAATGGTAGAGGGATGAATGGACAGAAAACAACCATTTCCTTTAATTTCTAGACTCCATACCCTTTAAATAGTTCACCTGTATTGTCAAAAAAAAAAATCAGTGGGTTACATAACTTTTGTTCCTGGAGTGCCGTATTATAATGCCTATGTACAGATGATCCCAGTGCTTGATTGGCTGAACAGAAAGAAAAACTAATGGTAAAGGAAAGGAGTATGAAAGATTAAAATCTTCCAGAGAAAACTTTTTAAAAACAAAGTATGAAATATAACTATATTTAGGGATTAAAAGAAAGGAGCAACTTAGGTGAAGGCAGAGTAGGTATTTACAGGGGGCATTCTCTGGAGAGAATGCTTTCCTGCTCGCCAGTAAAATCTGCCAAAGAAATCAGCAGCCTTTTCTTTTATGTTTGTCATGTCTTTGTCAAAGAATGTCTCCATGACACTGAAACACTGGGGGTGAGTTAGGGTCCTTGTGCACTAATTCAGAAAAAAGGGTCTCCAATTGCTTTTAAATTCGGAAAAATTTTTCAGCCACTTTTGGCTTCTTCTTTATAAATTTGAAAATTTTCCTTTCTGGTTCTTTCTTCTTGGTATTATAGGATTTCATACTTATCCACTAGGAAAGTGGACTCTGGAAAACCTGACGGGGCTGTTTTCATCTACCTGGGTCACTTTGGTAATCTGTATGTTACAGTAAATTTTTTTGGAGATGAAAAAAAACTTGAACGGGAAAGAAATCATTGGGTTGCCCAGCAATGCTAAACTCCAGGCTGTCATTCGTATTTTTGGCATCAATCACTGTCAGGCACCACTCCAAGGTATTTCATCGACTGTCATGTCGATACTCCCCATGATCTCATCAATCACTGGTGTGCCAACAATTGATGGAAGTGGGACGGTGATAACTACATCTTTCAGTTCTAAATTATCTTCCTGTAGTTCATATTGTATCTTGATATCACAGCCATTTCTACTCTCTGAGGACCAGCAATTAATTTTCAGTGGAATAAAAGATTCCTCTGTGGTCTGTAGTCTCCATTTTAGCAATCCTAAACACTATTGACTAGAAATGACTTCTCTGGATTCTTTAAGGCAATTAGAGACTCTGAGGTGAAAAGTTTTTTATCCACATTCAGATGGGTCTGTAGGTGTACCCCTTTCTTATCTTCATTTTCCAAAAGAAGACAAATTTGGCCAAGTTTGTCATCTTAGATCCTAAGCATGATCATGCCCTGCAATTCCATATTCTGTAACCCAAACACAGGTTAGTGTAATCTTTTCTTCAATCTTCATATACACACATTCCATTTTAATAGGTGAAGCATGTACTTTGGCTGCTTCAAAGGTACATTTGCCTGTATAAGAGGACATGATAGTTTTACTTTCAGATATCAATTTGTCCACAAAGTTATCTACTTCCTTTCCTTTGGCTCCAAGTTTCAAAGCCTTGCTAGGGCCTGAAGGATTGGCTGATGCAGGTGCCACTTTTGGTTTATCAGTTTTAATGATGGTTTCAGTGATCATGGCAGCTGTGCTACCTCTAGATACTGCAGAGATACCAAATCCCAGTGTTTTTTTCCCATGTCTCTCTGCATGTCTTCAGGTGTGTGGTAATTCTTTTGCTTTACGCTGCATCTCAACCTTAGCTTCACGTTCTTGAGTCTCTCAGACTGCTCTGAACACTTTCTCCTCATGAGAATCCATTTCTGTGAAGGTTCTGATCTGTACCAGGTTAACATTCTCCTGGTATCCCAGGGCAACAATTCCATCAAAAGGAAAAATCAAATCAAAACAGTGCTCAGATATTTCATTCTCCTCTAAGGCTCAGCAATACTCAGGAATCACTCTTGAGAAGAGCCTTAGGGTTTCCAAATCTTCTAAATTGTTGCTGTTTTTGGTAGAGATTATTAGTACCATGTATACTTTCTCCATAGGATGATAGGCATTTGTTACACTCTCCGTTTCAACAAACATATGTTGTTTTCCAGTGTTCATGAGCTTTGGGAAAGCTGCTTCAAGCCAAGTTTGGGTCATTTCCACAAACTGTTGAGAAACAATAGCCTTTCCTTCTTTTGTGCAGACTGCTGCTGCCAACAGCACCATAGTGAGGAAGGTGGTGTGCATACCCCTGCTCTGGCTCCACTGACAGGGTCAGGTCCATGGCCTCTCTGGACCTGCTGCCCTCCTGACAGGAGCAGCTGCTGCTTTGCCTCTTACCAAGATGGTAACCCTGAACCATGTCCAATAAGGGCCTTTTGACTAAATAACTAAATGCATATACATGTAAAGGATAAAGTTCTATAAAGATGAGCAAAAACTTCTAAGAAAAGGACAATTACTGGAGAGATGTGATCTGAACAATTCCCAGAGTTCACACAGGTTGAGTATCAATCCACTTCAACAACCAAAGTAGAGACCCTAGCAAATATACAGGATACTCAGTGAGATGCTGCCGTATAGGCCTCAGCAGTGGGGTGACCCAACACTAGAGGAAAGGCCACCCTAGCCCCTACCTTTAAAAAGCTTAAAAGCAATTCCGAATAGATCAAAATGATTCTTAAGCAACTTACACCAAGAAAAGCCCAAGAATCTTTAAAGACAGCAACAAAATGCAGAATTCAGCATTTTAAATTCACAATGTCTGGCATATAATCAAAAATACTGTACACACAAAGAACAACGAAAATAAGGCCCATAAAGAGAAAAGCAGTCAATAGAACACACCCATAAATTAAATAAAGACATCAATACAGCAAATAGAAATATGCTCATTATGCAAAGGGATTTAAAATAAAATTATGAACATAATGAGAACTATATTTTAAAAGCCATAAAGGTTCATCATAGAAACATTAAGATATAGCTGGCCATCATGGCACATACCTAAATCCCAGTAACTTGGGAGGATGAGACAAGAGGACAACAAGTTTGAAGTCAGCCTGGGCAAATCTAGTCTCAAAATAAATTTTTCTAAAGAGGGACTGGGGGTATAACTCTGCGGTAGTGTAGCCCTGGGTTCAATCCCCAGTACCATACATGCACATAAAAGATACATTAAAATATATAGTTAAAAATGGAGAAAAATATTTTTAACCAAAAATAAAAAAGATCAATTATTTTAGATCCAGCTTTTTCACTCTATTAATATCCCTAAGAAATTGATAAATCAACATGAATTTTAAAAAATACTGAAAATATGCTATGAAAACTCATCCTAATCCCAGATATCTAATTTTAAATTGACTTATGAAAGAAATAATACATCACTAGATTCACAGCTTTATAGTGCAAAAACTTGGATTCAAAACCTAGTCTAATCTTAAGACCCTGGGCAGTTTATTATTTAACTTTAATGAGCATTCTTTTCTTCATTTATGATTTGGAGGTAATCTTTTCTATAACATTTTGTCAAGGATTAAAAGTACGAAATTATATATATATATATATATATATATATATAAATAAATACACACACACATACATACACACACTTTATATAGGTTTTTTCAGTATAATGTGTACTAATCAATATAAATTCATATCTGTGCTGAATTTTATAATATTCGTATTTTAAAAATATATGAAGTGATGTGACTCCATCAAATACCCTTTTATAATTAATTTAAGTAAATAAGTAAAGATTTTCCAGTTCAAATAGTGTCCTTGAATCAAGAAATCACTCAACAGTGAAATCATACCCTTTTATACTATATTAGAGAGCTAGAAGTGAAAAGTTTGATTTCTTTATCCCTGAGGATCAACTCTTCAGTTTCAAGCAGTCTTTAGAAATAAAGGATGACAATCTAATGACAAACCAACTCATAGGCCTCTACATTTAAGTCTCCCTTACCCTATCAGTCCATACTCTCTTTCAATTTAAAATACTTACTTTGAGAAATTACTAATATGTAAAAACAACAACAACCAAAAAAAACCCTAAAAATCTAAAAATAAAAACTTCACATGCAACTAATTAAGCATTATAACTTAATATATACAAAATGAGCCATAAAGCTTGATAAGGCAATCATTTTCCTGTTTGCTTTTTTTAGGATCAATCTATAATATGTTACCTCAGCTTCATTATAATTTCTAGGAAGTGTTGATTGTTAATTCATTAAAAATATGGGCATGACATTCACTATTATATTCCCATAAATGGATACAATATGGGCAATGCCAAGTGTATGATATACACATCCAAGTATACATACCTGCCTTGGAGTATGAGTTGATTTTATTATTGAGTCTCTGCATAAGTAGCAATACTGCTTCCAGTTTATTGACAATTTCCACTGTGATGCCTTGACCATCTTCTCCAAGACACTTGGGTTTGTAAGTCAAAAGGAAATGGCTCCATGCACGCAACACTACTTCTGCATCCTCGGCACTGATAAGAAGGCTATCCCGTAACAATGCCCTTAAAGTACCCTCCATTTTCTCCAGCAGCTCCCTCCAAGGTCGTATGAGATCAACCTGCAATTTCCAGAACATAGGAACTCATCATCATAGGCACTGGCCAGAGTCAGAGGATACTGTTACACCACTAACACAGAAGACTCTTAAATCAATCCACAGGGCTTTTTATCTTTTACCTCACAATGTGAAGGTAGACAAGTTACCTGCTCAAATCCACCCAGAAGCTCAGTAGTATCCATTGCACTGTTCATGGTCATGATCTTTAATGTGTGGCCAGTAAGTTGTGCCAAAAGCTGGACCAGGCTGGTCTTGCCAACAGAGGCTGGCCCCACAAGGATGACCATCCAGCTCATCTGCACACATTTCATGATGGACTCCAGGGACTGGAATGACTGGTGCAGAAGTGAAAGGGGCCGGCGAGATGGGTGAGGAGCATAGCTGCCACGGGAAAGGACTGAGTAGCCCAGCTGAAAAAACATGCCAATGACATATCACAAGCAAACATGGTAGTGGGAATAGAGAAACCATAGAAAATTGTAAAAGAGTAGAGGGTTAACTTTATCTCCTCACCTGAACTTCATAGGGAGTGATATGAAATAGTCTGGTTCCTGTGTATGGGTTAGAATTTGAACCAAACACATCCTTGAACACAGCAATGACCTAAAGTAAAAAGAGGATTCAATCAAGATACAAATCACTCTACCAAATTCTTATGCACACCTTCTGGAATATTTCTAGGAAAAAAAGCCTAGTGATTAGAGTCACTATATTCAGAGAACATGAGCCACACTTTCCTTAGCCTTTTGAATATTGTCTTACAGAAAAGCATAGACTGGGGCTGGGGTTGTAGCTCAGTGGTAGAGCACTTGCTTAGCATGTATAAAGAACAGGGTTTGATTCTCAGCACCATATAAAAATAAATAAATAAAATAAAGGTATTGTGTCCAATTACAAATAAAAAATTTAAAAAATAAAAAATAAATGAATAAAATAATGGTCCATTAATGTCTTAAAAATGTTTTTAAAAAGCATTGACTGAATTTACTTAATTCTCTCAAATAAAAGTAAACTTGAGTTCAAGTACACAGTAATCACATAACACCAAACTATCTGAGAATCTAGTGAGAATGTACCAAAAATTAAAATGAAGCATAGACCACAAATCTAGAGACAAAAAACCTGATTTCATCCTTCAAGGTAATATCTAAAAAGAGAGTAGAAGAGAATAATAATACAAAGATTATAAAGAATAACTATTCACTGACCACCAACTGTATATCAGACACCATATTATATATTAGGTTGTTTGATAGATTACTTCTGGTCTTTATAGCCATGCAAGAGTTATCATTTCCATTTTATAGACAGAAATAACGGGGTTTAAAAATCTAAGCCAGTCTAACTCCAAAAATACCATGTAATCACTCTAGATACTTATGTAGATGTGACAATCAAAGTTGTTCCTCTAACCAGTTATTTAGTTCTCTCTTCCCTAATAGAAAGGCTGTTAAAAAACTTCCTATTAACTATTTACTTTATGGGTATCTTTAAAATAAATAAAACGAGTGGGGAAGAAAAATGTGTTTCTAAATCACATAATCTCCTCTCCCTAATGTTCTGCCAGAGAGTTAAAATTACAAATTCACAATCTAGTTGGTTTATTTTGGAAAAAAATACATTTAATTCACTTGGGCCCTCCCAATTTTAACAGCCTCTTTCTATTTATTTTTCCTAATGTTCTCTATCCTCAGAAAACACCTATTTGGTTAGAGGAGTACAGAAACCTTCCACACACCACAGTGACACACCATCTGACTATCATAAATCACAAGAACACTGGTTGATATCATGGTTATAATTAACATGCTATAGGTTTGAGTATCATTATCCAAAATGCTTGGGACCAGAAGTATTCACAATTTCCTTTTTTTTATTGCATTCTGGAATATTTCTATACACATAATTATAATAATTTTCTACTCTATACTTTGAATATAACCCTTGCTGCTCCGCAGCTACACTTTTTTTTTTTTTTTTTAAATGGACACGTTTCTTTCTCTTCCTCTCTCCCTGCTCCTCCCTAATCTCTCTACTCTCTAATCTCAGGGGAAATAGAATTACCTTTCTTCTCCATTTTAAAAAGCAGATTTAGGAATGAAGTAAACCAGACTTTGGGGATGGCACCAGAACTTCTCAGAAATGACATTATAACTCCATCAGAGAACATGTGGAATATAGCCTTTGAATCACCTCTACAAAAGTTCCCTGTTCCTACTGATGGGTAGAATCACAGTCTCTGAGACAGGATTCCTCTGTGTTTTTCCTTTGCTAGCAAAGCAATAAACATTTTTTTTTTCTCTCAAAACCATATCCTCATTATTGAATTGGCACTGGGGACAAGGACTGAGCTTTTGGCAACATAATGACATCTTAGGGATGGGACTCAAGTCTATACAGAATATTCACATATGTTTCATATATATCTTAAAACACATATCCTGAAAATTTCCACTTGTGGTAGCCTATCAATGCTAAAAGTTTCAGATTTTGTAGCATTTTAGATATCAAATGTTAATTGTAATATTAAGAAGATTAACCTGTACAACGAATACATAAGTAAATAAATTAAAATACTAGGTCATAGTATGCAAATTATGTATCAATAAAAGTGTTAAAAAAAAAAAACCCAGCTGAACATTTTCTTCTAATCCAATGACTGAAAGCCACTTGTAGGTAATAAATGAGTAGTCAGCATTTGGTTGGGCTCTGAATACCACTTAAGAGGATTTGGGCAGAATGAAAGGGGTGATAGATACATGTGCTATCAGCTAGCAACATCTTCATGCTTCCACCAGGATGTTACTGCTCTCTAACACATGGAGTTCTGCATCAATCATTTGTTTTTAAACAGTGGGGTTTAGCAGAGAGCAATAGCAGACAAAGTAGAGAAGGCCAAGAGGGCTGGCTCTGCTATTTGTGAGATTCCATGCCATGCCGCCTTGGATCCTCACCTGTAGGAAGTCATGGCAGCACTTTCTGCCTATAGCTATTGTGAGCATTCAGTGAGACAGGACTTTAAATGCCACAAATCAAAATCAGCAGAGGCTGAACACAGTGGCATGGTCTTAGCTACTCGGAAGGCTGAGGGGGGAGGATCACTTGATCCCAAGAGTTTGAAATCAGCCAGAGCAACATAGTGGGACTCATCCCTTCCCCTGCCCCTCAAAAAGCATACATAGCTACAGATCCCTAATCTGAGAATTGTGCTATATTTTATTTATTAACAGTATTTTTCTTTTCATTTAAATACAGAATATCTTCTCTTGACATCTATTTAAACTTTCTGCTGGGCATCAGCTGTCTTCTCCTGCTTCTCACCTTTTTTCCAGGAAAGATGTTGAAAAACTAGGTTTTTATTACTAAAGGACAATCCTGTTTTCAGATTTGTGACCACGGGATTTGAAAGAACAAGCAAACTGTGTCCTCCAAAGCAAACTATTTTGATAAGGGAATGTTTTGTCTGTTTCCACAACTTCTAAATTTCCAAGTAGTTTACTAGGTTTGGTATTATTAGCATAAATACACTTTTTTTCCTCTTAAGATGAAATCAACTCTCAGAAAGAAACAAAGTATGAAACTCACCTTCTCCTTGTCTTCCCTGCTTCTCAATCTTTGACCATAGATTAAAAACACATGCTGACCAGGATCATAACAGCCAGGGGATTGATCAACAAGCATCAACTGACACCAACGGAAAAGGTCCCGGAGGTTGAATTCCCAGGGCCCTCCTTTTTGCCCCCATTTCTTCTCAACAGTCACTTCGAGATCAATCTATAAATAAATTATCCTTATTGAGAAACATATCCAGTGTTGCATTAAGTACCATCAAATGTATTAAATACTAGAAATGTATTAACAGCTTTGATTCAGATGCTTCCTTCTCCTAAACCCAGACTTCCAAATGCCAGAAATATCCTAAAGGCATTAATATTGGCATTTACAATCCAGAACTGATTTACCATCACCCTCAATGAGTAGGTTGCCTTCTACTAGAAACTTGTAGAATTTTATCATTTATTTTGAGAGACTGGTGATTTTGGTAGAATCCAATATTGAAAAAATGCTGGTTCAAATATAGCCAGGAAACACAGATTAATACAAGTAGGTACTTACTTGGTTGTTGAAAGCTACCATTTTTTTAACGATATTTCTATCAATGGCTGGGAACAAAGTACTGGCAATAAACTCCATGTCAACTGCTGTAAGGGGATCCACAAAGACCTATAGAATCCAAAAAGTAATATAAAGGAATGCCAGTTTCTCTTTACAAACTATGACAGATCACGTTATGTGAAGTCTTTATTTAATACTAAATATTTAACTCATGTATATTAAATATATATAATCACATCTACATTTCAGATACATACAATTCTATAAATTTCAGCTTTAGAAATTTCTATTATTGCATTTTAAGAATCAAATTTTCAAATATAGAGAAACAGACATTTTGTTTTTTTTTTTTTTAATTTTTTTTTAATAGAGAGAGGAGAGAGAGAGAGAGAGTTTTTTTAATATTTATTTTTTAGTTTTGGGCGGACACAACATCTTTGTTTGTATGTGGTGCTGAGGATTGAACCCGGGCCCCACGCACGCCAGGCGAGCGCGCTACTGCTTGAGCCACATCCCCAGCCCGACATTTTGTTTTTAAGCTCTGTGCTAGTAAATTCAAAGGCAAAACGTGCAATTTTTAAAATGCTTTCAGAATTCTAATTCTGGATGTTGGGTGTTAAGAATGTACATTACAAAATCTGTTCAGCTTTTCAATATGCACGAGAACTTTCCATAATAAAATGTTAAGATATTTAGCAAATTCTTAATCATCAAGGGACACGGACATTAAATAAAAGCTAACATCTAGAGGTATTTCCAAACCTCTAAATTAGCCAAACTCTGCAAATAACTGTTAAAACAAATAATTTGTATATGTATACATATACATATATACTCTTACACATACATAATATACATAGATACAATATATATGCATACCCCTTTGCAAATAGGATTAAATGCAAGAGAAATTAGAATGTTAGCGGCTAGGGTAATGGCTCAACGGTAGAACGCTTGCCCAGTACATGCGAAGCACTGGGTTCGATCCTCAGTACCACATAAAATAAATGTATTGTGTTTAATCACAACTAAAAAACAAATATTTTAAAAAAATTAGAATGTTAATAATGATGAACTGGGGATAGTGGCTTTTTATTATTCATGGCAGATGTCTGTTCTTTCTTTACTTAAAATACATTACTTTCATTATAAAATTTGTTTAAATGTATTAATAGACACACAGACACTTGAAAAGGTCAGACAGGTTTCCAACCCTGAGTGCAGTAACAGAATCCAGACGATTACAGTGACCTTACTCTCCACCAAAGTTATCCAGGTAATAGGACAAAATGATTCAAAGTAGCAGAGAGGCCAGGTATGCTGGCATGCAAGCTTGTAATCCAAGCATCTCTGTAGGCTGAGGAAGGAGGATCACAAGTCTGCAATCAGCCTCAGCAAACTCAGTGAAACCTTATCTCAAAAAAGAGACCAGGGGTACAGTTCAGTGGTAAAATGCCTTTGGGTTCAATCCCTAGTACCAAAAACCAAACCAAACCAAAACAACCTGAAGAAAAGTGATGATGGGAAACAGTCACATTAATATTCATCACAAGAAACCGATCAACAAACTGTCTTTCATTTGTACAGTCAAACATTCTAACTGCTACTAACCAGCAGTCTTATCTACCTTTGATTTGTAAGTAATAGTGAATCTTACCTGAGTGAATCTATTCAGGAAAGACCTGGGTAAGCCCTTCCTCCCACCTCCTTGTCTAAAAGGATTCTGACACCCAAAAATCTTCGTCTTTTCATGCTGTACTTGAAAGCTCATTCCTAACTCAGGCACAAAGATTTCTCCTCGATGATCAAAACAAGCATTTAGTCCTTCCAATACAGACTGTGAAGCCAAGTTAAGCTATATGGAAAAGAAGAGTGCATATTTTTGTTTCACTGTATATGTTGTATAACTGACAAAAATCAAGAGAATAATAAAGAACAAAATAAGAGAGTGGTAAATTCAGGAGAGGGAAGCTCAAACAATATTTGTAGCCAAATATTTATCAAGCCAAACGATGAGGTGATATGTATTTATTCTATTGTTCTTTATTTTACATATATACAAGACATTTAAGTGAATGTTCAGATTGAAGTAAAACATGTTAAAATCTTTCTAACATTAAACCATATCCATTACGTACATGCATCTATACTGTTCTAATCTGGCAAAATTAACTTACAAAAAAAAACTTGCCAATATATGTATTTCACTTTAATACTCTGGGTTTTTAGAAATTTAACACTAATTATAGGCTAATAGGTAGGACTTGATAGCTCTTTATACACTTTTCAAATTCAAACTATTGTCTTCAAAGGGGTTTCAAAGTCATGATATAAACAATTGGATCTATACAATTAGTTTTTACCAACAGTTTTATAAACAATTATAGGGAGTTCTCATGCAAGAAAGGAAAAGAGCCAAATGGAAGTCTTCAGATATTGAGGTTCAGATCTCCATGACGTGAGACATGGAAGGTTTTTAGGTAACAGAAAATGTCAATTGGGAAAATGCAAACCAACAAAATAAAGTATCAGGCTACAACATATAACCATTTGACCTATTGTGTTTACATAAGTACTACAAAGTACAAACTCCTCCGTATATCACAAATACATAACTGCTCTTAAATGTGTCCATTTCACCCCAATTTGAGTATGGTCAAGTAGCCTTCAGCTTTAAAATTAAGTTTTCCCCTTTCTTGGCTAACGAATAATCTATTAGACATCTTTTTCCAAAAACATCTGTAAAAATCCTTTCTCCTGATATTTCCCCAAGAATGGCAGGCAGCAGCTCAGCAGATGGAATTACATTAGCACTCTCTCTGATGTCCAGACCTAGAAAGATACAAGTGTCTAGAAAACAGCTGGGAGAATAGTGTGGAGATGCAGGCCTATAATCCCAGCAATATCAGAAGGCTGAGGCCTTCTGGAGGATTATAAATTTGAGGCCAGCCTTAGTAATTCAGCAATATCCTCAGCAATTTAACAAGACCCCATTCCAAAATAAAAGATAAAAAGAACTGGGAATGTAGCTCAGTGGTAAAGTGCCTCTGGGTTAAATCCCTAGTACAAAAACAAAAGAAACAGAAACAACAACAACAACAAAAAAGAACCAGCTGGGCCCCCTAATATCACTCTAATCATTTCAGCTCCACAAATATATCTAGCCTTCTCCTGAATTAACATACATCCTAAACAGACCCAACTCCTTATCTCTCTCTCAGACAAGATTCAGTATTTACCTTGCCTCAAGATATGATGTTCTTTATTCTGATGGATGTATTTTTGGGGGTCGGGGTGTCGGGGATTAAACTCAAGGGTGCATAACCACTGAGATAGATCCCAACACCTTTTTAGTTTTTATTCTGGAGCAGGGTCTCAGTATGTTGCTTATAGCCTTGCTAAACTGCTGAGGATGGTTTGAAACCTGCAATCCTTCTTCTTTAGCCTCCCAAGCTGTTGAGATTACAGGCATGTGCCACCATCCCTGGTGACCTATCTGATTCTTTAAAAGAAATCATGGAGGACAATGTATTCGAGTTCTGTCTCTATTTATCCATCAGCATGTTCATTCACTAAAACTACAAATAAAAGGACCACTTCCCACATATGTATTCCCATCCAAGGCCTAATGACAAGACACTCACCTCATCCAACACAACCCAATAGCCTGCCTTCAAAGCTGCCAGCAAGGGGCCATCACACCAGGCAAACTCTCCTCCCTTGCCACCCTCAACAGGTAGATCTCCTCCAAATAGGTCTGTGATGTCCTTTGAGAGAGAAGAAATAGAAAAAAGGCAACATTATTTTTAAACAAACAAGGAAGCAAACAAAAGAAACTAGGTCTTAAGACCCTAAATCTGAAATAGTGAATTTTTTAGCCCTTGTCATTATGTTTTTTTTTTTTCTTATACCTAAGTTAAAACTAACCACTCCCAGTACTTTTTACCAGAAGCCTAAATATACCCCAAGCACCTTCTCATCATGATGCTCATTAATCAATTTAAGCAGATGCTCAGATTAGTAATTCTGTAGACTTGAAAATTTGTTGGTAAGCTTTGAAAGAAAAAATAGTAACAATGCCCAGGTCTTGCTCCCAGCCACTTATTATTTGTCACCTCTGTCCCAGACTTTTATAAGATTATTTAAAACTCATTTTCTTTCTACAAGTTTTTTTTTTAAGAAAAACAAAAATGTTAAGTGAGATTATATATTGTAATAAATACAAAAATGAGTACTTCTCTCTCAAAAGAGAATGAGATTAAATATCTAATTAAGAGAGGGCAGGACTGGAATTGTGGCTCAGTGGCCTCACAGGTATGAAGCAATGGAATCAATCCTCAGCACCATGTAAAAATAAAAACAAACAAACAACAAAAAAAAAAAAAAAAGAAAGAAAGAGAGAGAGAGAGAAAATGAATAATATTATAGGTGTGGATAATAATGAATCCAGAAGCAGACTTAGTTTAGAAGAACATATTGCTAAGATCTTTATCATCATAAGAAATATATGGAAATATTAACAATATCATAACGAATTTAAATTAGAAAACTTGATAGAGATATTATTACCTACACCTATTCCAAGTTCTATAGGATAACAGCTTACCGTTTGCTCTGACAGATTGATTCGAACAAGGGTATTTCCTGAAGCCTTTGCTAATGCTCCCACCAAACTTGTCTTGCCAACACCAGGAGAGCCCTCCAGGAGAATGGGTTTATTCAGTTTGGTAGCTCTTAAAAGCCTCTGGGCATTCATAGCTGTGGTGCCTGCACTGAGTGCATAGTCAGCAATGTTGTTCCTGGGCAGGACAGGTCCTTTAGGGATGAAAAGCAAAGTCACATATAAACTGTACATAATCAAATCCTATACACACATCAACTCAAGAATCCAACCAGTAGTACAGTCAATGAAGTACCATGTGTAAAGAAAACATGTAGCTCCTATTTCAACATCCCCCATTTTTGCATTCAAAAAATGGAATAGCTGCATTTATAACACACCATCTCTCCATGTCTTATACATATACATGGACACAGGTCTAACTAGAAACACCTCTCCTTTCACAAACCTATACCTCAAATACTACCTATATTTGTACAATTCACTTTTATAAATACTTGTTTTCCTAAAGTCCAAGTATAAGCCATAAACCACATGCTTCCAAGGTTTTTAGATCACCAAGACAATTCAGGATATGTTCTCAATCCTTCAGGTAATTGAAATGCAGGACTAATAGTAGTCTTTCGGGTTTACTATTTGTGTTTCTTGGTACACAATTGGAAGGAATTGAGCAAGGAAAACAACCTTTTCCTCACTTTTGCAAGCAAAAGCAAGGACCACCTCAGTCTCGGGCTATTAAAGAAAACTGGAACTCCGAGGAAAAGGTTCCACATGGTCAAAAAGCTGAGTTTACCACACAACCTCAACATACTGCCACTGTCCCTCTATATATTTCAGCACTCAACAATTATTAATGTAGAGAAGAAAAGAAGGAACTAGAAAACAGAGAATCCTGCTATGGAAGCAACAATCTAAAAAATTAAGAATGCTTTAGAAGATATGTAATCTAATTACCTTATTTAAATATTTGGCAGAAGAATGGAGGTAGAGCTCAGTGATTGAGAACACTTACCTAGTAGCATGCACAAGACCCTGGATTCAATTCCAGTACCACACACATAACACACACACACGCACACACACACAGTAATCACTCACTTATTCAATTCACTCAGTTAACAGATATTTTCTGAATGCCTATGCTAGGCTACATGCCAGATGCCAGGGGCAGGGAAAAGAAAGATACAATCCTTGTACTCAAAGCTTCACAAATCTATGTTTGTAAAAGGAAGTGAGCTCTACAGTTAAGAAATATTATAGGCTAATCGGCCTTTGTAGGCCACTTAAGAGTTTACTAACTTGAGTAATTTAGAGCTTTATTATAGGAAAGCTCAAATAGTGGGCAATGACTAATAAGCTCAATTTTAAGAAACAATTTACTCATAGGTTATGTCTACACTCCTATTTTTACATACCAGTTACATATTTTGAACCATTCACAAAATTAATTTTACCAAGTCAGATTCTAACTTCAATGCTAGCTTAAAAATAAACTTGAATATGACACAATAAAAATAAGTCAAATATTCATTATCTATAGGAAGAGAATAATCATTTATTTAAAATCATTCTTACCCCTTGGTATAAAAAATGGATGGATTCCCCAAAGGTTATCTATCCCAGTGAATTCTTTGGCCTTCAGTCTATCATAAATCTTCAATTCATTTTTTTGACCTTCTGTAAGTCGGACTATCTTGGAAAGTTTCTTCATTAGAAATTTCAGACATTCTTCTCGGGCTAAGAGGGTAGTACCAAACCCAGAGGAGGTTACTCCTAAAAGACAGAGGATCAGTACATCAGGGAATAATATAATACCAAGTTCACAATCTTTCACCCAAAAAATTAGCACAGGTTCCTGGGGTAAAAGGCCTGGGAAGAATTACAGTCTAAATAAAATTTTCAGTGTTAGAAGTCCTAAGGAAGAAGCCTGACCTGACTCTCCTTTTGCTCAGTTTACACATCATCAATAAAGAAACAAATTATTTATTAAAGTACTCCAGTCATTGACAAATGATTCTAGAGATGGAGCAACTAATGTTGCAATATTGGTAATTTTGGTTTACATTTCTAATCTTCATGGCTGGAAAAATCAGAACTAAAACATTCAATTTTATGAAATAAGTAAACTTAAAACATGGCAAACTAAAGAATTCTGGCCATTAATTAAAAATGACCCATGTGTTAAGAATGATCCAGTGCTTCTGGAGCAAGGTCATTTTCAACAGCCTTCTTTCTACTCATAATCACACATTTATTAAGTTCCTGGAGCACCTTTCAAAAGTACCATCTTTGGGGCTGGTGTTGTGGTTTAGTGGTAGAGCGCTTGCATAGCACATGTAAGGCACTGGGTTTGAACCTCCATACCACATAAAAATAAATAAACAAAGGATAAAAGATTAAAAAAAGAATATGCAAAGAAAATCTACTCTGATTTTGGAAATTTAAAGTATCTGGGTTAGAGATGTGGGCTTTATTCTAAGCCCTTGTCTCTAATAATTAATGGAAAACATACCTGAACCTATTCCATCTATGTACACCAGGCATGCAGCATGGACAAATGATGTCACAGTAGAGATAATCTCTGGTCTTTTCATAGCAGCTTCCTCCCCCATTATGTTCATGAAATTAACCCAGGACAGGATATCTCTGATACTAACAACACACTTGCGGCCAAACTCCTGATGGGTCAGCCAGTCGATGAAATCCAGCATCACCTCAGCTATATCAGCCCCTAAGAAACAAGGAGACACAATTTGCTTTTTATGAAACATCTCAGAACAGAAATTCACATCCTGGGGCCCAAAGATATACAAGAAGGGTCTATGCTCCTTTGCTAACGTGCAAAATTTTGTGAATGCCTATTAATGCTTTTGTTTCCTATGGAAAGGAGTCCATAGTTTTTATCAGATTGCTAAGAGATTCATAAGTCGTGTTCCATTCTAATAAAAATAAAACAAAACTGCTTTGAGAACTATAGCCTAAAAAGCTGTCCTTGAAAACTGCTGACAAAAGTTATTCATGTTAAGAGACAATTACTAAACTATGCCATAATAGTTTTAAGAATATATATAAAATTTAAGGTATAATACAACTTTATTATATTTATATTTAAATAAATGTTTATTATACTTAAGAGTTCCCTAACTTATAATGTCTCAACTTATAATTTTTCAACTTTATGATGGTGTAAAAGCATTCACATTCAATAGAAACTGTACTGTAAATTTTCATTTTTACCTAGGCTCATCATATACCGTATGATATTGACAGTGACAGGGAGTCGTAATTTCCAGTTAGCCATACCATTAGATGGGTAAAAAAAACTTATTCTCTACAGTACACTGTTTTGCTAGCCCAAGATGTGTGGGAAGTTAGGCATATTAAATGCATTTTTGACTCATTTTAACACCACTGCAAGCTGAGGAACATCTATATTATATTCACCATAATGAGGGATGCCACTGTCTCAGTGGCAATAAATTCAATTAATTTATTAACTTTTAAATCAATGCATCAGTTAATTTGACAAATTAGGGGATTCACAAATGTTCTTCATAATTCAAGTTGAATGAATATTCCAATTATCAAATTTTATATTGTAAAATATTTGTCCAGGAATAAAGAAAATACTTAAGTAGTATATATAGATTCAAGAGACACCAATGAAATTTAGTATTTTTTTTTAAATTCTAAAATCAATAATAATCCATTTAACTAAATTTTAAAAAGTACAAATACCAAAGAATGTTTAAAAAGGAAAAATAAAAGATGAAGTGGAAGAATTAGCACTGCTCTAATTTACGTTAAACTATAAACAGAACACTAATTACAGAAAAACCCAAATCTCCCTGTCCCCAGCAAAAAGCCTTTTTATTTCCTCCCACGTGGCAACTCTTACCTATTATAACATCTCTTCCAACTCAGACTAAGACCCAAGAAATGATTCACTCCTGAGAACAGGGAAGGAACTCGTTTAGTGTCCTCATAGCCAGATTCTAGACCAGTGGGACTCTTGGCATGGATGGAAGCATACAACACTGACACAGCAGAGAATGCCATAGAAGACAAGGAAAGAGCCCAAGAGCAGCAGCCTGGAGCCACACAAAGCCTCCTAGATGACCAGTTAGGTGAGTACAAGGCCTTTGTTGGCTCCAGACCCTAATCCACTCCTCACCCATCTTAGAACTCAGGGTTGCATTCCTGTTCTTGTGTAGGACATGGGTGGTTGGCTGGATGATAGGATTCCTGGTACAGCACTGAAATACAAATAGGTTCCTAAAGTCCTTGCTGCGGTTACTTTGACTATGGTGAGATCAGCTTTCCTGCAAAAGATACTTTTGATCTCATCTGAGTTCTCAGGATCTTCATTTGGAATGTTTGTGTCATGTTCCTGTCTGTATGGACCATCTGCAGACAGTACTAAACCAACTGTCATTGGGAACCCTGCCACTTCCCTATAACTGTCCCATTTATGGAGGACAGGATCAGCTGGCCAAAAAACCTTGGGATAGAGATCCAATTCCAATGGATACCAGGGCTGCACAGGCAAACTCCTGCGGTAAGAAGAAATTCACCAAGGTCCAAGTCTGAGAAACTAAGAACAAGAGGCTCAAAGTAGCACAGACCAGAGAATAATGTGGGCTAGACAAAGAGACAGATTATTCCCTGCTTGGCAGCTGGCTAGGCAGAGTACAGGTGTCTGGGGTTTTGTGTATGTTTTTGTGCTGAGGATAAAAAATGCTGAAAGTTTATTAAGCCATTTTCCACTTAAATGCTTCTCTACGATCTCTACATCTAAATCTGCTGCTGTGGCCTGGAAAGCCTATAAAGTCAAAAAGCACCCTAAGGACAAGCTGTGGAACTCCAAGATACGTCCCTAGATGTCCCATGCTTAATGCCCTACTATGGTTCACTCCCCTTATGTAAAAAGCACTTTGGTGATGGAATAAGTGTGGGCAATGAACACATCCTCTGCCAATCTTATCTCAATCCAAATAACTGAATAAAGAAATAAGCAGCCTACATGAGATTTAGATTTTACTTCCTGAGGGGATCCAGCCCCAAGGCAGAGCTTAAAGACCAATTATACTGGCTTAACAACTTCTGCTTTTTCTTCCTCCTCCTTTCACTTGAATACTTGCAATAAGTGCACCAATATAAGCAGCACAAAGTCCAACTTGTTAGTTCTGAGTTTGGTATTTGGACCAACATTCACAGTATTACCAAAGAACTTATTAGAAAGGCAAATTCTCAGGTCCTATACAAAATGTAAGAAATCAGAAATAATGGGTGTGGGGCCCATCAAGCTGTATTTCCACAAGTACCCTAGGTGAGTCTGGAATCACATTTTAGGCGATTCTTATAGTATGGGGTGACTGTCACATTAGTGGGAAATGGAGAGAAAAATGGCAAGTTTAACAAGGTATGGGTAACTCCCGCTGTTCAGAAACTGGAAGTTCAGTGTGGGCCATAATGAGAAGAAGTTTATGCTCAGAAGACTGCATAGCCAGTCTTTCTGGAAAGTGTAAAAGAAAGAATGGATTCCATGCAAATGAACCCCATAGTTGGCCTGCCTACTTTTGAAACTGTGCTTTAGGGTAACTTAAAAAAGTTCAACATAACAAAAATTTCAAGCTCAAAGAAATAAATATCCTTTTATATTCTGTAAGAAAAGAGCCAAAATGATCCAAACACCTATCCACTCATTTTTGGAACCAAATGTGGGTTCCAAAGTTAGCCCATTTGGTATCTAAGATATTCAGGGCTAGGGAACAGAGCATTTGCTTAGTATGCATGAGCTCAATTTTCTAGTACAGAAACACACACTAAAGTAACACAGGCTTAAAAACAAAAGCATATAATAAATGTCTTACTGGATATTTTAAAAATTGCTGGGGCCAGGGTTGTAGCTTAGTGGCAGAGCACTCCTCAGCACCACATAAAAATAAATAAATAAAGGTATTGTATTCATCTACAACTAAGAGAGAGTGCGTGTGTGTGTGTGTGTGTGTGTGTGTAAACTCATATACCCAAAACCTAGGGTAATTCTTTTATATATACACACAACACACACATGTGTGTCTACATATTTATGGGTTAAAACTATATTTATAAGCAAAAGTATACTCTAATATAGTCTTACAAAACATCCCTCCGATATATTCCCACCACCACCACCTGCAGACTCACCTTTGTGATCTGTTCTGGCCAGAGATAATCCTGGACGAAGATTATGACTTATTATTTGAACCAAATCTTCACGCCTTGTGCTTTGAGGACACCATATTTCTGTAAAACGATTTCTTAAGGCAGGAGACAGCTACAAGGAATAGAAACTCTAATGTGAATTTAAAACCTATAAAGAAAGTCCTCATAAACTCCTAGCTATGAATCCAGCAAACAGTAATCACTTCATCTCTCTTATTACTCTACTAGTAGATATAATTTAATAAAGACCTACTTTGTCCTGACTCCTTAAAGATATCATCTCATTAATCTACATGATACCCTCTATAGCAGAATCATCTCCACTTTCTTTAGACATTGTACAGAGCTGAGGCTTATAGAGTAAGTGGTGCAACCAAGCTTCCAGTCTTAGTCAAACATGAACCTTTTCCCTTTAGTAAAGGTTCTTCCTTTCACATTACATTCAGGTACACAAACAGCTATTGTCCCCTATCAAAGGACTGGCTGAAGTACAAGAAAAAATTTATTTTATCTGGCTCAAAGGGAGTGAAATTATAAAGAGGCATATGAATGTCTATCTGGTCTACCACAGAAGGAGCAGGAACTATGCTAGTAGTCAGGAGTGGCTCACTAATGGTCTAGTGAATGTGTGTTTCTCATTACTCTCCTAGATAACTAGTGCTTCTGATATTCAAGATATTACCTCATTCTGCTTGTTAAGCATGCAAAACCAAGACAGTTTTTCCTCAGGTAAAAGGTGGCAAAAGCTTTGTCTTAAGGAAAACTTGGGTAAGTTAACATGAACCACCTTGAAAATCAGATCTCTCTGTTGTTACTTCTACCTGTCAAGTAACCAGTGTTCATATTTTTAAATCCAAAACTATGATGCATATTATTCCTTCTCTTCAGAGCATTTCTTGGAGCACTGTGATATTTCTTCTATACTACTAAGGAAAACTAGGCCCCAAATATTATGTTCACATTTTACGTACCCGCCAAATTACCTTCATTTGAGATCAAGTCCTGTTTTTCTGCATCATCCCTAATTTATTACCAAACTACCCTCCCACTAACTTTCACAGACTGGAGTCTGGCACATAATAATGACTTCTCCACTAAAATGCTGCACAAACCTGAAAGCCACAGAGTTTTCGATTTCTGGGAGAATCTGAACACAACCTAAACAAAAGATGTTTAAACAGAGATGGCAAAACCAGAAAAGGTTCCAGGCTGTGATTTTGTTGTTGTTGTTGCTTTAAAAATCATAAAATCAGACTAGTGTCTAAGATTACAGAATTCAAAAGCAGAGGTTGAATTTTAAAGTGTAGTTACAACTTTTCTTATTCATAAAACTGAAAAACAAGTTTCACACAGAGTTCTTGAGAACACTGTTAGGGTAACATAAGTAAACATAAGCATACTTATATGTCAGATTTTTTTCTGTATGATAATAATTCCAAAGATTTTTTGGATTTTTCACCTATTACCCACTTCTTACCCACCATCAAATTTCAAATGTATTATTGCATGTTGTATTTAAAGGGCCAAAACTAGAAAGAAATCATACTTCAGGAAGCACAGCTTTACCTCTTTTTTTCCGAAGTCACCCCCAGGGTTCATGGTTGCTAAGACTCGGAAATTTTTCCCAGCAGTCAACAGCTCTACCTCATTATCCTTATCCTCTGGGCTGCCCTTTTCAGCTAACACCAGAGACTTTTCTACTTCAAGGACACTAAAAGAAAAGTTGGAAAAAATGAGAAAAGGCTTATGTATTCTACTTTGTAGTCTTTGATGTTCTTTAAAAGGAAAAAGTTATCTACTCTGCTGAGCTTTCAATTTAGTTAAGGGGTTCCTATCACAGATTTTAAAATGACTCACCATCCCAATTTCTGTAGAATGGGAAATATTTCTCATCAAGAGAAAAAGGACTCCTATTTTACATGGGCCCTATTAAGGCAAATTTTGCTTTAACAATAGGTATTTCATATGCAAATGACCATAGTAAACGTTATTCATAATAACCAAAAATAGAACAACATCAAATGGCAAATGGATTTTTTTAAAAAGCAGTATATGCAAAATTATTAGGAATAAAGAGGAACAAATGAATATGCTGCAATACGGATCAACTTCAAAACATAAATACAAAATGAGACAAGACCATTTCTGTGAAAGATTCAGAAAATACCAATCTATAGAGAAAGAAAGTAGATTAGTGGTTGCCTGAAGCAGAGAGTGGAATCAAAGGAGTTAATAAGTGTAATGCACATGAAGGATCCTACTGAATGATGAAAATGTAAAACTAGATGGTAAGGATTGCACAACTTAGTAAATTTATTAAATCACTCGATGCACATTTAAAATGGGTACATTTTAGCTGGGTGTGGCTGGTTATCCCAGCTGCTCAAGGCTAGGACAGCAGAATCTAGAGTTCAAAGCCAGTTTCAGCAATGGTAAGGCACTAAGCAACTCAGTTAGACCCTGTCTATAAGTAAAATACAAAATAGGCCTGGGGATGTATCTCAGTGGTTGAGTGCCCAAGTTCAATCCCTGGTAATATAAGTTAACACAAAATGTAACATAACATAAAATGGGTACATTTCATGGTATGCAATTATACCTCAAAAAGGAGAAAAAGAGACATAAGTACATCATGACAATTATTAGTCTAAGGTAGTGAGATGCCTTTATACCTATGATCATGAACTAGGATTCTGATGTTAGTTCTTTTAAAATTTTAAGAGAATAGACACATAACATGTCTTTAAAGAGAATTTTAAACTCAGACTAATTTTCTCATTGTTTTCAATTCTTTTGGTACTAGGGATTAATTGGTCCTAGAGGTGCGTAAACTACTGAGCCATATCTCCAGTCCAGTTTATATTTTGTTTTGAGACAGGGTCTCACTAAGGTGTTTACAGCTTCACTAAGTTGCTGAGGCTGGCTCTGAACTTGCAATCCTCTTGCCTCAGCCTCCCAAGTCACTGGCATTACAGGTGTGCTGCACCACCCCCGGCTATGCTCGTTTGTTTTAGACCTACCGTGGATAATCTCATGTTTGTGGTTAATAATAGTATTTTTTTCAAAGTCTCTTTAAAAAAAAAAAAAAAAAAAGGGAGTTCATAACCCACTTGAATCAAATGTATGAAATATGATATGTCAAGAGCTATGTAATGTTTTGAACTAATAATAATTTTAAAAAAAAGTCTCTTAAAGGAAACCCTGAGAGCCACAAGAAATAGTAAGTCATCAACATTTTCAAACATTTATGATACACCAATGAGATCATTACTGTGCATAAAACTGAGTTATCTATAAAAACCAGGCCAACAAAATATCAGGCACAGTGCAAACCTTCTCACATATGTACCTATTGAGTCTTTCCAGGACAGAATCGTCAGCCAAGGAAATCTCATCCAAGAGAAAAAAGCTGTCTTCTTTCATGGCCAGAACCAGAGGTCCATCATTCCACTCAAAAAGTCCTGAGGTATCCATTTCTTCCTACAATTTGGCAAAAGTGGAGGGAATTAATGAGCAAGAAGATCCATAAGACAATACACATGTAGACAATACACAGATAGCTACTGTTTGCTGGGGTAAAATGGCCACTCTGCAAGAGTGTCTGAGTGTCTGAGGGTCTGAGAACAGGACAAAACCTGTAACACTGGACAACTCTGGAAGCCCCTTGTAGACCAGTGAAGATCCAAAGATAAGATATGCATATGTAATCAAACTGAATCCAGAAACCCCAACATAAACAAAATCACAAGCAGACTCATTACACAGCCAAATGTGGTTCTCTGAACACATCAACAAAGGACAAACCTTGTCACTTGGTTTTTTTCTCACTGGCCGTAGCCCTCCCAAGAAATCAGATGTTTCCATGTTTAAATGGCAGTTGACTGAATATAATTTCTGATTTGTCAAGGCTGCAAACAACTGGCAAATTGTTGTCTTCCCACACCTATTAGAAAAATGAACCAGATTAACAAGGAGCATACATTTACCAAATACATACTCTATTCACAAATATACCTCTAGCAAAAGAGGGAACCATAGTGAGAACCTCTTTGCAATAGGAGACAGCGCTAAAAAATGCAAGATCTCTGTACCAAGCTCACAGTGCCCCTCTACATAAAACACTAGTGCCTCTCATATTTCTTGTCTAGTCATGCACTGTGAGAATTCCACCCTTTCCAAGTTGTACCAACAACCACAACGGAGGAGAAAGAAATCTAATACTTATAGATTTCAAAATACTAGCATGTCTGCTCCTCTCCTCTACATGAGTGAAAGTTTAAAACAATTAAATGGACAAAAACAGCCCCCAATGATAATGAGAAAAGAAATCATTCTTTTTCACAATGAATCTAGTCTGAAGGTAATGAAAGGAAACAATGACACCTTCTTTCGAAGGAAGGAAGGAAGAAAGGGAGGGAGGGAGGGAGGAAGGAGGAAAAAAGAGTGAAGGGAGGAAAAGAATTCACAAAATGTTTTCATGATGAATCTTCAGAATAACTCAAGAAATCCCATGGGAACTGAACCAAACCCTCTCAACAAGTTATGTCACAGAACTTTACCCTGTGTCTCCAACCAGCAGCACTGGTTCTCCAAATTCCAATGCCCTTCCCACCAACACTGCAAGTCTCCGCATGTTCTCAGTCCACACAATATGGCTGAACTTAGACTCCATTGTAGACATCTGGGTAGACAATTTACCTATTCAAGATACAATAAGTATTTAAGTTCTAATGATTACAAGTTGATTCATACTCATTTTGGACTTTTAGCATACTCACCCAGTAATTTTTGGACATTTTCGTTGGAGAAAAGTGATGGAGGATGCAATTTTTTTTTCAAATGCTTTTCAAGGACTTCTTGAATCACATTAACCTCCTCCTGCTTCCTGACTCGGCCTGCCAGAAGCATAAAACCTGAAGATTTGGGGGAGGGGGGCATAAAAAAAGGAAACCATCAAGTATATAGTGGTAATATCAAAGGATGAGAACTGAGGATGTAGTTCAGTGGTAAAGCACTTGCTTAGGATGCATTAAGGCCCTGGATTTGATCTCCAGCACCATGAAAAAAGTTAAAATTGAAAGATTGAGAAAATGGAGCAACATCAACTCTTATATCTTGCTAGTGGAGTGGAAACCTAAAGAACTGCCTAGGAAATTTTGGAGAGCCTGTTGTAACAAACCATATGTCTGCCTTGTACCCCAACAATGTGACTGTGGGCACCCCCAAACACAAATGAATACATAGGACACATATAGGAATGTATAGAGAAGTTTTATGCAAATAGGTAAAATTAAAATGATCCAAATATTCATGAACAAGAGAATGTATAAATAAATTGTGTTATCTCCACATAACAGATTACCATGTGATATTAAAAAAAAAAATAATGAAGTCCTGACACACCTAACAGCATAACTGAAACTTATCAGGCTGAGTTAAAGTCAGACTTTAAAGAGTATATACTCCATGACCCCACTCAAGTGAGGTTCATGCATAAACAAAATGAATCAGTTGTGACAGAAGTCAGAGTAGTGGTTACATTCAATTCCAAGAGACAAGAAGGTACCTTCTGAGATTTGGAAAATCGTGATTCTCAGCAGAGGTGAAAAGTTATATTGGTACATTCCTGTATAAAAACGCTTTACCATATGTAATATTTCAATGAAATGAACATTTTAAAAAACGTGTTCCTCTTCATTTATTCTTTACCAGTACTGAAGATAAAAGGAGCAAAATGTGTTCAAGGCCCTGGGTTCAATCTTCAGTGAGAGTCAAGTAAGTGAGAGAAAGAGAGGAAGAATGGGTGGGTGAGTGCATGATCACGTACATAACTCTCATGGTCTAATTTTATTTATTCTTCTTATTTAATTCACTAATGACTCACTAGCACTTTTCAAATCAGAAGATTCTAAAATGTTCTCCCTTATACTCTCAGAGAGTAATATAAATTCTTCCATGAATTAAACCAAAACAACCAAACCTAAGTCTGAACTCTCCAGTATCACTGAAGATAAATGGCCCACAACGCTACCACCACTATTTGTCTAAAATTCCCAAAGGGGTTATGACCATATGCTGACTCCCACATGTGGCCATTTGAAGCAAAGTAAGAAAACCTTAGTAACTAATGCATATCAGCACAGAGGCTTGCAGGAATTGGACGGCTTAACAAAAGCAATTAGGACTTGAGGGAGATATGCTCTGTTTTAGGAATGTCTAGGAAAATGTATATAAGAATTTGGGCAAGATTTGTTTTAACAAGAAACATGACACTTGACCTACTTATATTTTGAAAATATCTGATTGAAAGCATACCATCATTAGCTAAATGCTGTAGCCAGTCATATTCCTTCTCGGTTTGCTCTGCCAATCTGTATCTTTCAGCCCATCGAAAAAGATCACGAAGGGTGATGAAGCCCTGCTTTCCAGCGAATACTGAAGAACTTCTGCGGTAGGACTATTAAAATGCAAACCAAGTGAAAAAGAGCACTGGTTGTGCTAAATGGTAACTTACATAAAATTCCTAACAAACTTCAACTACAACTAAAATGATTTCATTGCACTGAATGAGACTAAATTTTTCAGAAATGTAAACAGACTAGATTATAAGTGCCTGAAGAAAAATGTTCAAACTCATGCATAAATAAGTGAAGAACAAGAATAAGCAATGGGATGCCACATCTCATATGCCATACAGAAATAGAGAAATAATAATACCAATTATTAAAAAGGTAAAAAATTAGTCCCATAATATAGGACCACAATGCTAAGAGTATTGATTATTCCTAGCTTTCTGGAAAGTAATTTGACAATAAACACTTTTAAATTCTGTAAAATAAGTGGTTTTTTAAAAAAAATCAACTGAACTAGGATGCAGTGGTATATGTCTGCAATCCCAGCTGTTTAGAAGACTGAGGCAGGAAGAACCAAGTTGGAAGCTAGTCTGGGCAACACCAGCAAGATGACAATGAAAGAAAAAAAAAACTGTTCTGTAAATTTGCAGATGACAAAAGGGACCCTTACAGAAAGAATCTCTTTCATTGTCTATTCAAATGACCATTTAAAAAATAAAATTGTGGGCTGGGGATGTGGCTCAAGCAGTAGCGCGCTCGCCTGGCATGCACGCAGCGCTGGGTTTGATCCTCAGCACACATACAAATAAAAGATGTGTCTGCCGAAAACTAAAAAAATAAATATTAAAAAATTCTCTCTCTAGAAAAAATAAAATTGTAGTTTGCCTATGCCTCTGTACCAAGCAAAATGCTCCAACCTTATACAAAAATAGTAAAATGTCATCATATATAAATACCAAAAAATTTTTAAGATGATGCAAAATTGTTGGTTTACAAAAGAACCAAAAAATGGGGGCTGGGCTGCAGTTCAGTGGTAGAGTGCAAGCTTATTAGCATATACAAGACTCAATCCTCAATTCCAAAGATATTAAAAAATAAGCAACAAAAATGGGTATAAATAAAATGAATTTAGATCTTTATTCTATAAAAATAAATAAAATGGACGGACTTATTTCTACCCACAGAAGTAGTCAAAATCTGATCACCAAATCTAATCAACACATCCTATCTAAAACTAAGCTTGATCGTGAGGAAATGAAATACCTGAAGGTCCAGCATGACTTTAACTAGTTTGCTGCAATAGGAGGGTGGCAAACTACACCGCTTGTGTAAAATTGTTTCTAACTCAGAGCTAGGCAATTCATCAAAGTGCAATTCCACAAACCGATTCCTGAAGGCTCTAGAAAGCACCTGGGAAACACACAGAAAAAAAATACAACAAAACAGGCCTTTTCAACCAATTCCCCCAAAGAGATGTTGTTGTTCACCACAAAAAGAAAAGCTCTTCAACAGAGATAAAAATTTCTTATTCCTTGGTAGGGGGTAAATGCTACATACCTTTCTTCCTCCATAAAGCCCTGGGGGATTTTGTGTAGCAAAAAGCATGAACCGAGGATGTGCTTTAACGACTTCTTGTGTTTCTGTTATGAGCAATTCTCGGTTATCATCCAATAGTCTGTTGAGTGCCTCTAACACATCAGTAGGGGCCAAATTTAATTCATCTAAGATAATCCAGTAGCCCTTTCTCATAGCATCAATAAGAACACCTAGGAGGAAATCAACATTGGGAATTAGTATATAAATTAGTATTTAAAAATGCACACAAATCAATAAATCCTAGATTATCATTAAATTTCTAAGCAAATTATTCTGTGCAGTCAGTCTTGCCCCAAAACATTATGTGATGTTGCAGGTCAAAAGCACAATTTTCAATTAAAACAGTCCCTTTTTACCCAAAAGGAAGAGCAAAAACTAATATCTCTTCACCAACTTGTTCAATTTTCCTTATAGTCTAATGTCATTTAAATCAACAAATTCTCATTATTTCCAAATTTCCTATGACTCATTCTATTCTTTGAAATTCTATGACATGAAGCAGCAGTTCAATTGCCCTCTTCAAAATCTGGTCCTAGTTCTTAGACAGATGGCAATATTAATGGGATCTAAAGGAAGCCAGCAGCTAAGCATCCCTTTAAATATGTGTAAGCAACAAAGGCAAAGAGAAACACTGTAACAGAGGTTCAAGTGCCTAAATCAGAAAGAATGAAGAATACTGCTTAAGGAAATGGGTCTAAGAGACAGAAAACCTACATCCATGGACTAGAAGGTAAATCATACCTTCTTGAAAGACAAGCTTGCCTGAAGAGTCAGATGTATAACAACCAATATACTCCTGAATATCCGTGTGTTCATGATTATTGATACGCACGCAGTGATTGCCAGTAGCTGCAGCTAGCCACCTGATCAGGCTTGTTTTACCAACTGAGGTCTCTCCCTGAATCAGCACTGGGTATGTTCTGTACGAGATCAGTCAATACAACAATTTTTAAAGAAGAAGAAGAAGAAAAAAAAAAAAGCACAAACAAAAAACAGTGAAACCATTATTATTTTGAAAAGTGTTAAAGAATAAACTTTATCATTTAACAACATAAACAAAATTTTCTATATTTATGCACTGAGAAGTTTCTATATTTAAAAACTGTTGCTCAGAAAATACTTCCAACCTCTCTTATGAGAAAAAGTGGAATTGACCACTACTTATCTAATAGTGACACATATTCACCAGCAATATACACCCCACCATGCCCCCCCAAAAAAATTTAAACATGGCCAAAACAGTTTCATCCATATTGCTCCCATGTAAGGTATAATTAGAAATAATACTTTGTTCCAGGAGAACAGTCACATTGCTAACTTTAGAAAGTAATTACTGTAATGAGCAACAACAAAGCTCTTTCAAAGTTATTGAAGGTAGACTAGAATAACATCAAAGCCTATGCTTATACAGATTTCACAGCTGATGGAAAAAAGGCCCACACACCCTGCAGAGACCACTCGGACTATATCTCTCAGGTTCAACTTAACAGAAGATGTCAGAACGTATGTGTCATCTATTGTAGGCTCCTTATCTCCAACTGAAATCCAGTAGCCTTCAACCTGGATGAGCCGACCTCCTTTTGGCTCTGGAATAGGCTGAAAGAGAAAAGTTAGAGAGATAATCCACTGTCTTAGGACAACAATGTGTAAGAGAGAGGAGTAAAGTAGGATATGAAATTGTTAGGAAGAATGTTGCCTTATTCTGGATTCTTTCAAAAGAAAAATCCTTTGGCAATGAAGAATGAGAATAAAATTTGTCCTGTATCTGTTTTAAAATTGGGAAGAAGTTTGGTGGGCTGGGAACCAATTTGAATCAAAATAATTTCCTACATGTTTTTATAATTCAGTTCTTTTCTATTATCTACCAAAACGCCCACTCTGGTGCTGTAGTGAGGGACGAGGCTTTGCATTACTGTGCTTTAGTTTCTCTAGAAGATAAAAAAACCAGAAGGCTCTCCAGTCATTTGTGGGTAATTTTATGGACAACGGTATTATCTTTCCAAGATAAGGTATTTGCTACTAGGTAGGATTGTACAAATTGTTTTATCAATCAAAAATGGTCAAAAAATGGTCAAATCTATAGCTATGGAAAATTTCCCAGACCTGAAGCTACAGGTTTTATAAAGCTAAGGACAGCTGAATTGAGCACTGGAGGAAAAAGTACCTTTAAGCTTCTGTCACGACCATGAGGAACATATAGTAAAAATGAGCAACTGGAAGAGACTAGTATTTAGTTATAATAGAAGCAAACTTGAGTCTTTTTTGCATCACTGTTTTTACAGTTTATCAGAAGTAGTTATTCATGTGTTATTTTTAAAAGACTAAATCCAAAATAACTGCAAGTCTCAATGGCTCTCTTCCTACTAAGCAAGCAATCAATAAATAAACATTTCAGTAGTGAATAGTTTCAATCTTTCAGACCTTTGCTATTCTGTAATTTCCTCCACCAAACTCAAATGACAGATGTTTAGAACAGTGGCCCCTCTCCCTAAGAAAGCCTGATCATCAATCAGAAGGAAAGTGTATAAATAACCTGTAGGGCAATCATCCAATAAAATGTTATGTAACCATCAGAAAGCATTTTATAATGATCTCTGGTACTGTAATGAAAACATATCAAAGAATTAGACCAAAACAGGAAAGTTTGATCTCTAACAAAACACATAACACACACACACACACACACACACACACACTAGTAAAAAGGGAGAGCTACAGAATATTCATGTGTGATGGTCAAACATACCACTTTACATTAAAAAGACATCAATAAATTAACAACAGAATTTAAATATATAATGAAACATTTGCATTACAGTTTAGCTGGAAAGAATTATCTGCAGGATTTAAATCTCCTAGGAATACAATTTATTGGAACTTTTGAATTGAGCACTGGAAGACATAACATTTCTGTAACCTTAATTTTTGTAACAGATTTCTTTTAGAATCGTTTTTTTTTTTAAATTTAAACTCACTTAAACAGTTAAAAATTTGTTAATTCATCCAGCTATTTATGTCAAATAAGTTGAAAGTAAAAAAAACAATGTACCTGTTTCAGCAGACTTTTGACATTGCCAGAGATGATATGTTGACAAATAAGTTTCTGAACTATTGGATGTGATGCCCTATCAAGCTGTGTTAGGAAACCCAAACAAAAACCCTAGAGAGAAAGCACATAAAATAAATTGTGTCTCTGTTGAAATAGACCAATTCATTTCAGGAACAAAATTCAACCTGAATAGTGATACTTCCCAGAACAACTTTGAAACGTGTAAGGCAGTAGAAAACACGCAGGACAGCTCTAGTATGAAGTGTTTCAAGCTAATCAGAATGACTATGAAACAAGACAATCTAGCATATGTATTCCCATTCCCTCCCTCCATGGTGAGCCCACCCAACCCAGCTCCTTTGTCAAATAGACTTCAGAAAGACCTCATATATTGAGCGCTGGACGTTGCCACATGGATTGGAAGCTGCAAATCGCAAGGCCCTGCAGAGAGTCCGAAGGCTGTAGTGAGGTCTGTGGCCAGTCCCATCAACCAATTTTGTGCCAGACTCTTTCCGCAAACCTGTGTAGAAGCTACAAAAAGGATAAAGTTTTGGCAATTTTAAGTATTATTTTCTTGTTGTCACCACTTTTCTACAGAAGATCCAAAGGCCATGTTTATAAATCATAAATGGTAAACTTTACATATAATTTTCTATAGCATATATCAAACCTTTCAGTCTGGAGGCTCTCTTTTCAAAATGAAATAGTGAAAAATCAATCTATTTCCTTTGGAGAGGCACAAAGTACAAGGTATAGTTCCTCTAGCAAAAAAGTATCAATGATAAGTGAGAAACTTTTGTCTCTTAAGGAGAGTAAGATGCAAGAGACCCTTAGTAAGAGCATACTGATTCCAAACTCAGTGTTCCAGAGTTGGTTCTAACTCAAAGGGCAAATGAAGTCTTTGTATAGTCTATAGTGATGATGAATAAATACAGAGAAAACAGAACTCCTGATGTTTTGAAAGGTCACAGACAATGGCTATAATTAGTTTAAGTGAAATGTTACAAAGTGGGACAATATGATGACCATTATTATAAATTATTATAACATTTCAGATTCAGAGGATGACAAGATGAAAGAACTTTCACACTGAAACATGAATTTTTGAAATTCATTATCAACTACAATATCAAACATAACCAAATACGTGTGACAGGTGAAATCCATGTTCCTGCCCAAATGGGATACGCCCTGCCTCTTTACAATCTAGGAAGATATTTTTGTTTCTTTGAACAAATGCCTCCTTGACAAACCTATTTAAAATAGGACTTCAGGCGTTCATGTTCCAACACTTTGATGTTGTTTCTTCAATTTTCACAACCTAAAATTATAGGATACAGCTCCTCATTTATTGGTTATCTTCACTTTTAGAATTGAAGCTCCATAAAGAGAATCAAATCTGCTCTGTCTTATTTACAATACAGTCTTACCAGTGAGTCATTCCTCGAGTCACTTTTTTATTAAATAAGAAAAAAACCACAAAATGCAAAGCAAAAACACCGTTATGATCCTATTTCAACTCCTTCACCTATTATATTTCTTTCTAGAGGACACAATAAAAGTTAAGTAAATGATCTGCCCAGAATGACAAGCTTCTATCTTCTCGAGCTATTACTAGGATTCAGGTTATCTAACATAAAATATTGCTCTCTTTCTATAAGGGCACACAAAACAGAAAAAAAAAGACTATTAAGTACCAAGCCACACTATCACTCTGTATTTTATTCAGCTCAATGTCTATTAATTCTAAACCAGACTCCTTCAATGATATAGGCCATTTTATCACATATCTAGTATGCAAATTACAAGTAGAAAATATTTCATCAAGACAGGTCAAAATATAAGCCATTTATATTACATCTAAACCAGGAAATCAAAATCTTAGCTATAAATATAGAAGTAGTCAATAGAGCTATTATCTTATTGTCTGCAGTCTCCTAGATAGGGGGTTTTAGCTTTCCATATAGTGTTATGGGCCAAGCAATATGTTCAATGACCAAACAGACTCCATTTTACTGTGAGACTCCTTATCATATAAAAAATGCTTTTCTTGTGGGAAAGCCCGACCTCTATACCCATGAATAGTTACCTAGCATAACTTACTTGGCAACACAAAATAGCAATTATTATACAAAGTAAAATTGTTCTCTTTGGTTTCCATTTTTTTGGGGGTAATGTACCTTATCAAAGATTGATTGTCTAGACATTAGTAACCATTCTCTAACTTGTACTCAACGAGGGTCATTTTGACCCACTTCTGCTTGCTTACTGCTATGCCAACCTGGAAGTCCTGGGGGAAGTACCAATGTACACAGTGTATTGTCTAGCTAAATGCCCAATCCAGCTTCTATACCTGATTGCTTATAGCTACATCAACCCACATGCAGTTTTTGTCTTTAAATATCCTAAAATGCTAAGGCTTGGGGCTGGTTCCTTGCAGAGATAGTTATGGGTTCTGAGGGGAGCTGGCCAGCTAAATAAAGACTCTTCAATTTGGACAAAACTGGGACTTGGTGTGTTTTCTGAGTGACCTACCCCACAACAGTAGGAAAAGATTTTCCTAAGGAAAATCTTAATTCACATAATGTTCCATCTTTAAAACAGAAATCCAAATAACAATCTTTCCGCAAGTTTTCTCCAGTTAGAAGCAAAAGGAAAAGAAGGAAATAAATGTATGTTCAGAGGGAAAGTATATAAAGACAAGCCAAACAGAACCTACTTTATGATTCCTTGCACTGTGCTCTTGTTCATGCTCAATCCTTTCAGATAATCCACAATAAGAATCTGTAAATCCTCTTTACTTTCCAATTCTTCTACATATAGTTCCGTGAACCTGTAATTATTACAGAATAAACACTTTTAAGAAAATTAATATAGATATGCTGACAATAAAAACATTAAACAAGTTTTATAAGCTCATTTTAAAATACAGAAGTCTTAACTTGATCAAAATAAAAGATTATATATCCATTAACTCATTATCACTTCTTCCATGCAATAAATTTTCTAAATGTATTTCTCATATGAGAAAACATACTTATCATTTTCAGGTGTTTTTGATCATAACTAAGTGTAATGAAAAATATAAGTGACAAAAAATAAGCTCCTCATGATCAGAAATAAAAGATAAAGTGAAAGAAAATGGGTACTTCAATGTAGTTTCTAAATTTTTCCTGTGAAGCTTTTATTACTTTTATCACTACTTTAAAACTTGAAACAAAAGGTTACCAACAATAATTTTGGTTATTTCTTTTCAAAGGTTACAAATATAAAATACCAAAAATCAAACTTTATTCATATCAGTGCTTAGTGATGAAAAATTAAAGAAACTTAAAATAAATAAGCTTAATAAACCTATATGCTATACACTATACTCTGACATGAAATTTTACTAATAGGTAAGAGGCCATTTGAAGAAGGAAAAGTTTTTTTCAACAGTACCCAAGAGCCATTAAGTATCATATTAAAAACCACACAAAGTATTCTTTATTGTTCTGGATGTTCTCATACACTTACAAACTATATAAAGTAGAAAAACATAACAACTAAGGAAACTAAGATTCCTCTATTACAGACCAAAAAATTTCAAGAATTGTTTTGAAGTCTGGTTATGTTGACGTTACCAATCAAAATAAAAGAGAATTTAAAACACCTTACCTGTTTCTTATTCCTGGTGGGAGATTTCTTTTGCCCACATCAGTAGCTGGATTCATGCAGGCAAATAAACGGAAGTCAGGATGACGAAGCAGTGGCTCTGTTGAGAGAAAAGTAGAAATCCCCTATTACTTGTAACAACAATCAAGTGATCAGATCCCAGTCCCTAAGGGAAGACTACCTAAATCCACAGAAACCCCAGCCCCAAATTTCTTCTTAGAACAGTCAAGCTGGTGCAGGCAAGAAAATTAATACACATATGCTGACAATAAAAATATTAAACAAGAGCTAGGGATATAGCTTAGTTGGTAGAGCTCTTTCCTCACACGCACAAGGCCATGGGTTCAATCCTCAGCACTACCAAAAAGAAAGAAAGAAAATGTTTTGGGCTGGGGATGTGGCTCAAGCAGTAGCACTCTCGCCTGGCATGCGTGTGGCCCGGGTTCGATCCTCAGCACCACATACAAACAAAGATGTTGAGCCCGCCGAAAACTAAAAAAAAAATAAATATTAAAAAAATTCTCTCTCTCTCTCTCTCTCTCTCTTAAAAAAATTAAACAAGTTATATAAGCTCATTTTAAAAATATAGAAGTCTTAACTTGATCAAAATAAAATATAACCATTAACTCATTATTACTTTTTTATACCATCCTTACCGTTTCTGAAACCCCATCAAAATCATTTTTTAAATCTACATATACAATTTAGCCTCATGTTGCCATTCGTTTTGTGAGCATCTCTGCACCATTACATCTGTCATCACCCATTTATTCACACGTATTTTGACAATGTGTGCGTGTCTATTACCCACAACCCAATTGCCTTGACAAACTACTTCCTTCTTCTTTGCATTCCTAATATCATCTAAGAACATTTCAAGATACTTTGCAAAAACTTTGTTTACAAGGAATGAATAAATTCCATCAAGAGGTTCACATAATCCACTTATGCCAAAACAATCCCATTTTTAAATTTAGGCCAAAAGACATGGCACCAAGTCAAACCCAAAGTGATCAAATGCTACCTGTGTCTCCTCGATCAAGCAACACCAGGGAACCAGAAGATCCTTCAAGCAAACCACTCAGACATTCTAATGTTTCAGGAGCAGCCAAATTAATCTCATCCAACAAGATCCACTCTCCTTTCTTTACAGCCTGAGCTAATGTACCCTAAGAGAAGACAATGTAAAAAGTTCAGACTGCATATCAAATAAAGGTACACTTATTAAAAGCAGTTATGTGAGCAAGATTAGAAACTGGCCAGGGTAAATCTCTCCCACTTAAGAACCTATACTTTGACTGCTAAATGGCCATCAGCAAATCATCAGAGTTTAAGGCCAACTTAACCTTGTAAATGTTCCAAGGAGGTCACAAGAGTATCTTTGAGTCGTATACTAAGATGTAATACACTTCCTCTCATTTTGTGAATAGTCAATTAAATAATAAAGTATTCAAGTATTTAAAAGCACCCAATTACCTGTTCTAAGAACCCAAAATAAATACAGGGTCAGGTTATAAGTATAGCAAGACCAGAAAAATGTCTAAATCAAGAGTGTAGTAGTAGCTGGGTGTGGTGGTAAATGCTTGTATCCCAGTAGCTTGGAGTAGCTTGGGAGGCTGAGGCAGGAGGATCGCTAGTTCTAAGTAAGCCTCTGCAATTTAGCAAGACTGTGTCTTAAAATAAAAAGGGGTGGGGATGTGACTCAGTGGTAAAACACCCCTGGGTTAAATCCCCAGTACCAAAAAAAAAAAAAAAAAAGAGTGCAATAGTTGCAATACATGTCCTTTCACAGTTGCTTAAGAATAACAAAATGAATCTTAGCTCCAGTCCACTGAGGTTATCTCTTTTAAGTTCTCTTTCCAGGAGCAATAAAAATGTCTTACAATCCACTCAGTTAACAAATCAAAATCTGTTTTACTATTCCTGGGTGCAGTGGATCATGCTGTAATCCCAGCAGTTTTGAGAGGCTGAGGCAGGGGGATCAAAAGTTCAATGCCAGCCCTAGCAACTTAGAGAAACCCTAAGCAACTTAGAGAGACCCTGTCTCCAAATAAAGAAAAAAAACTTTCAAAAGGACTGGGGATGTGGCTTAGTGCTTAAGCACTGATGGGTTCAATCCCCAGTACAACCCCCTCAAAAAAAGAAAAAAAAACTAGTTTTACTATTTTAATTGCTTTAGACTTTCATTTTCAGTTGATTCTAACAAAAATGCTCTACAAATTAAACTGAGAAAAATAAAACCGAATACATTATCTTTGTTATATCATTAAATCCTAAAATATAAGCCTTAATTTCAGAGCCTTTGATATTTTAATTGGTTATTTTATAAATAATCATATTTTTATAAATAATCGTATTAAGATTAAGCATGGCCCAGTGCAGTGGCACATTCCTGAAATCCCTGTGATGCAGGAGGCTGAGGCAGAAGGATCATAAGCTCAAGGGCAGCCTCAATGACTTTGTAAGATGCTGTCTTAAAATAAAATATAAAAAGGGCTGGGCAATGTAGCTCAGTGGTAGAGGATCCCCAGTACCCACCCAAAAGAGGGTAAGGACAGATGACCAAATTTCCTACACCCATGGTTGAATAAACCTTCTCTGTTACCAAAACACCAACCAAGACTGTACCTCTTCAAGAACATGATCTAAAAAGGTTTTACAGAAATAATATAAAAACTAAAACAAAGAAATCTCAAGTCATGAATATTTAATCCAAGTGATCTTTCCCTACGTAGACAAACGACAACAAACAGTATAGCTGACCATGCCCTTTAATAAAAAAAAAAAGGGACATGGAAGTGAATGAACTTCAATCCCTCTCACAAATATTTTTTTTTTTATATTCCCAATTAGGCTGGAGCTGGAGCAGGGTCTCAGGCTCAAGCTTTTGCTTGTGTACACTCACCCCTGCTTACATATGCATAGAAAAAGAATATAGAGTACACTACTTGTCCTCAACTGCTTCTTTAAAACTAATAATTATAGGGACTGAGATCCTCAGTACAATATAAAAATAAATAAATAAAATAAAGGTATTTAAAAAAATAGTAATTGTGCTCACCAAGACATTACTATCATTAGGAACATTTTTTAAAAAATCTTCCCCCAAATCACTACTTAATTGTTTTTTAAATCTTAAAACAGCAACACAAACTAGTAACATGCCACAAACCAACACTTCCTTAACCTAAATATCTAAAACAAAATACCTCTACAAATGCAAATAATAGGGCATTTTCAGCCATTTTCATCTGTTGTTGGGCATGGTTGAGTCTAAGGCCAAAAGCTTCCCATTTCTCCTTTAGGAGTAACCCTAGAAGAGAATAAAGACAAGAATTTAACACATTGTTTTATTTGTCAAATATTGCATATAGAGCTCTTAAACACCTAAAAACCATACAAGTAATGAAACACAAAAATTAAGCATCTTCTACAATAGTCTGAAAATCTACCTATCTATTTTTGACTGTGGTATTAGTAATTGAACCCAGGGGCACCCTATTATCACTAAGCTGCATCCTCAGCCCTTTAGGTTTGTACGTTTTTTATTTTTGAGACAAGGTCATGCTAAGTTGCTGAGGCTAGCCTTGAACCTGTGATCCTCCTGCCATAGAAGCCTCCAAGCTTCTTGGCTGTGGAATCCAGCACATTAAAAAAAAAACATGACATACAAACAAATAAGCAGTGCTTGTATTGTATACTAGTATCCTCAGTCATTTGGTTTTGCAGAAATCACGCTAGAAGCATGGCAGCAGCAACATGTCAAAATTTTTCAATTTTGCCAAAAGTTCTAGAAAGCTCCAATTTGTATTTCTCATTCCTCCCACACACTTTTCTCTTAAGTGTTAAATGAGTCTCAGTCTCATGTCTTCCCACCATCAGTCTGGGTTATATCCTTACCAGTTTCACTCTCTTTTCCTTCCTTGTCAACAGCAGACTTGTGTACATGCTGCATTAATCTCAGGAGATTATGCCACCGTTTTTGCCTATAACAGGTCTGAATGTGCCCCAAGAAAGTAAAGTTTTGTTTCTTGGAAAATGTTTGGGCAAAGAGCTCCTCAAATGCCTCTCGTAAGGGTAGCCAAATAAGCTTATGGTCCACAGGCTTGTAACTGAAACAAAAGGTAAATGAGATTCACAAACTTCTAAAGCTAATAGAGATTAAAAAGCACACATCAGAATAATTAAAACCAGTAATACAATCTAAATATTAAAATCTATGTCAAAGATTTAAACTGTAATCTATTCTTCTGTTCCAAGTGTTTGAAGGGCTTCTACTTATTAAAAGTATTATGAAAAATTTCAAAATTTCCAGTTAGACAATAAAATATATGCTATTTTACTATTTGTTCAAATAAACATGTAGAGGACTTAATTATAAATCATGTTTTAAGACTGACCAAAAAGATATCAAGACATTTTAGAAGAAAAACAATATAAAATCAATGTTTATTCTCCATTGGGCAGGGGTTGTGATGATATTGTTCACAATGGGAAAAAACTACTTATAATTAGTAGGAGTGGGAGTAAGGGGGGTGAGTTTATAATATTGCAATGATTTATGACCATCCAAAGTTCAGGTTTTATTTCATAGTATTTCGATTCTTTTTTAGTCCTTAGCATTTAATTTCTCTGGCAAAAAAAAAAAAAACACAAGTTTCATTTAATACTAGAGTAGAGAGCATAATAGGAAAAAAGGTCAGGAAACATTGTTCTAATTAGTATATGAAAGTAGCCTAAGCAAAATTAAATGCTTCTGGAAAATCTTAAGCATATAATTTTATGTAACTTAAGTTATTAAGTACTATAATTCAAGAGCAATAAGATAAATTTTATTTCTAAGAAAAATTTTTAGCTTGAAAACTGAAAAGATGCCAAAACTTATTAAAGAATAGTCAAATACAGAGAACTCAGAGACTGCTATTTACTCATCAGCTTATGAGGGAAAAATAATAAGATGAGTAAGACCCAATGACCTGATAATGAGTACCTGCAATGACAAGTCAGATTCCAGAGAAATTCAAACTCATTTTCACTTACCCATAAGCATTAACAGATTGATAATGGCATTTCTTTACTGTATTTATTCAACTAAAATTTACTGAGCACCTATGTGTGTTAAACCCTGAGTCAACAAGACCTAATAGGTCCTGCTCCTGTTAGGCTTACAACCTAATACAGAAATAAATCTACTACAAAATATCAAGCAATAGTTTAATTGCTATGAATATAAATTAAGTACGGCAAAAGGAAAGTAGGTGGTGGAGGTATTAAGAACATAAGTTACCAGTCAGGAAAGCTTTATTGAAGAAGGGACATTTGAAAGACACCTAAATCAAACAAGGAAATGAGCAAAGCAGGTTATCTGTGGGAGTCAGAGGATGCCACGAAAAGGAAAGAGCTAGCAAGTGTCTAGCTGATGCAACATGGAAAATGCACCTAAAGCTCAGCAGCACAGGCATGGATGGAGATCATGTCAGAGAACTGCCAGTGGCCAGAATCGGGTTACAAAGGATTTGTACAAGTGTTTAAAGGCCAAAAACAAACAAACAAATGCCTTTGGGTTGTATTTTAAATGGAATGAACAGTGGAGAGATTTGAGGAAGAAAGTGATGTAATCTGATTGTACTTCAAAAGGATCATTTTAACTACCATATGGATGCCCAGGTGTAGTGAGCACATCTGTAATCCTAGGGACTTGGGAGGCAGGGGTAGGAGGACTGCCAGCCTCATCAACTTGGACCCTATGAAATTTTGCAAGACCCTGTCTCAAAATAAAAATGGCTGGGGATGTGGCTCAGTGGTTAACACCCCTGTGCTCAATCCATGGTACAAAACAAACACACACCAAAAAATACCACATGGCATAAGAGACTAGAGGAAGTTAGAAGTTGAAACAAAGAAACAAGACCAAAGCACTAGACCAGGCAAAAGATGATGAACTAAAATGACAACAGGGGAAGTGGTGAGAAATGAAACAACATATACACATCATCTAAACGAAACTGTTAGTACTGAAAATAGTAAAAATGGGATCCAAAGCTAATGGAGGCAGCAGTTTAATGGCAGAACACAGATTCTTATAAAATAAGACTTGAGTTTATCTGGATCCATGATTACCTTCAGCAAGTGACAATGTCTTTTTCTTCAAGTATGTGCCTCATGGCTGTTAAGAAAGCCAATTAATGCATATAGAGGACTCAAAACCGTCCTTGGCATATGAGGACTGCCACAAAGAGTTAGCTGTTATTACTAATATTAATCAAGCACTGCTATTACTGTCTATCAATTTTATGAAAAAAGTGGCTTAATAAAACTTCGAGTTCTTTCAAGTTGAGCATAGTTGCTAAAACAGTTAAGTCAATATATGATTCAATCAATGAGAAAAATGCGCTGAGGATTTAAGTCAGTGGGACAGCATATACTTACTGTGCATGAAACCCTGGTATTTGATTAATCCCCAGTACCCAAAAGAGAAGAACAGAAAAAGCATACAACTCAAAAAAAGAAAAAACTAAAATCCCCAAATTAACTACAACACATATACTCAATGGGAACAAAACTGACATGGGTCCAAAACACCTGCCTCTATGAAAAATAAGTCACCAGGTATTGTATTCTTTAGAACTACATGGAAAAGATTATTTGAAGCTAAGTATGGTGGCAAACTCCTATAATCCTAGTGCCTTGAAGGCTAAGGCAGGAGAATTACTTGAGGCCAACTTCAACAATTAGCAAAAACCCTGTATCAAAATTTAAAAGAACTGGCGATATAACTCAGGTAAACAACTGCTGTAGTTCAATCCCCAGTACCCACCCTCCCTGTCAAAATATGTTCATTTGAAAATGGCTAAAACTAAAGAAAATGCCTCTCCAAAATAAAGAACATTTAAAGAAAATATAAAAGACAAAGCAGTACATGCTAAGTAATAAAAATAAATGATAAATGCTGTTTCTTCATTTCATGGTCAGGTTCTGAGTTTAATTTGAGTTCTGTCCTCTTCTGTATAGTTTCTTTTAAGAATGGTTCCAATAGGGCTGGGGTTGTAGCTCAGCGGTAGAGCGCTCACCTAGCACATGCGAGGCCCTGGGTTTGATCCTTAGCACCACATAAAAATAAAAAAAATAAAAGCAATTGTGTCCAACTACACCTAAAAAATCAATATTTTAAAAAAAAAACAATGGTTCCATGCATGACAAGGAAAATATAGGTTGCACATTTTCATTCTATTTCTATGATCTTTTGATTTTCCTCAATCTTTTTTTTCCTTCATTGCCAACTTCTCCAAAGAGAACCTTTCTTCTTTCCTCAAGAGTTTTTCTCTCAGATACTACTTTTCCTCAAGCCCTTTCCCTATGAACCTGAGCTTTATACTTTTCTTTTTTAGTACTAGACTTTTTCTTTCTGGAATGATTTTAAGTTTTCTGTCCCTCTCATGGGGTCACTTAGGCTGCATTCATCTCCAACTCAGTTGGAATTTGGCTTCTTGAAGCACACAGGTAATGTGGAACATCTATATACTGCCTGCCAGAAGTCCATTTTAAAGACAAAAAATAAGTTAAAATTAAATAAAAGGGCTGGGGTGTAGCTCAGTTGTATAGCATTTTCCCACCAAGTGCAAGAACTGCGCCCCCCTCATTAAAAATCAAATGAAAAAAAAAAAAACCATATCATCCTTACACTAATTAAAAAGCAATGGGTGCTAACAACCATAGGAAGTCAATTTTCAGTAATGTACATGGTTTGATGCCATTAAGGCCCTTAATTTTACAGTGTCATTACCTATAATAATAGTTTTTTGAAAAATCAATCTAAAAGATGCAGATTTGTAAACAAATCCAATTAGATCCATAAATATCTTCTTTTTCCAACATAAAACTTGATATATGCTAGATATATTTAACGTAAATAATATAAGAAATGGAACTAACCACACATACTAGGGACAGAAATATCATCCTCTTCTGGCCTGTCTCCTTGCCTTCTCCTGAATTTTGTTTTCCACTTTCTTGCCTTTTCTAAAAAGACTTTTGATCTTCCCATCTTACAAACAATGATTCTTAAACAAGAGAGTCACCTAGCAACCTACACTATGATATATATTACAAGATTTGATTTATGCTACTTTCTACTAATATGAGAATAGAGAAAACAAGGGAAATTTCCAACGATACAAAAATTGAGGAGTATGTAAAGTTTTCTTTTGGTAACTCATGCTAATCTACAAACAAGAAAAACCGGATATATTCTAGTCACCAATTTGGCACCAAAACGAAACTCCAGTTTATTATCTGTTAGTTACAAATCTTTCATAATATCAATTGCATCAGGGCACCAATGGGTTCCTGTGTATTCAATACATTTACAATAACTTGAAATGACTGACAGAACATTATAAATTCTTAGAGGGAAAGATGAACTTGTCTGTGTTTGATTAATATAGGATTAAAAAAGTAGGAAATTACTGAAGACATATATAGATACAAAAAAAGAAATAAACAGCATAGACATGCCTGGTTAAATAAAAAGATCTGTAGAAGCATCTTTGTAGAGTGACAGCAAAATCTTCATAAAGGTTCTTAAAACCTATGCTTTAGTTCAACTATACTATATATACAAATGCTACCTGATTAATATACTTGTCTGGTTTGTCTTCCCTCTTCCCTTCCAGTGTTTCATCCATCATTGTGAACAAGGACCTTTATAATGAAAAAAATCATCTACATAGCCAAGAGCCTATCAATAAATTCTAATAAGTACCGTGCGGGGTGCAGCAAGGGGTGCTAGTCTTTCAATATTTTCCCCAGGCTGCCAAAGCTTTGTAAGAGAATAGTGTTTCTTACCTCAAGCAGTAAACACAAAATAACATGAAAAAAATTTCAAACCACATTTACCCTCCAAGCAAGTCTGCAGTGTCACTCTGCTGATTCATATTGACAACTCTCAAACGGTGGCCTTTAAAAAAGAAAAGGAAAAAGAATTATTCCAAACTTTTAAATGCTGACTAATATCCAGTATACATCTTAAGAATGTAAAGACATAGAATAGCACAAATCTTTAATATGTATTTCCATGTATCTTCTCATTTTACTTCAGGGACCACAAACTTTTTAAATTTTCTCACATCTCCATATAGATATAAAACAGTCACATTCACTGTGGCATTACTGGTATAGCATCTGGATAACTATGCATAGGAAAACACCCTTCATTAAGTCAAGGTCTACAATTAGGGCTAAGTAAATGTTCATAATGTGTAATTATTTCACCATTAGAAGCCAAATTAAAAAAATAAAAATTTTAAAAAAATTGTCCAATCTGCTTAACTTAATATAATATGTAGAGTATAATTCCATCTGTATAAAAACACCATCTAGACTGAGGATGTGGCTCAAGTGATAGCGCACTTGCCTAGCATGTGTGAGGCACTGGGTTTGATTCTCAGCACCACATAAAAATAAAGTAAAGATGTTGTGTCCACCTAAAACTAAAAAAACACCCCACCATCTATACACACATACCATTTGCACACCAAAAATTAATCCAATCAGTTATAGTGGTCATTTCAGGGAAACAACACAGATGGAGAAAGGTCACTTTTTAAAACTCTAGTTATCTTTAGACTGTTTAAAAACAAAAAACAAAAAGAGTCATTGCAAAATGCTTAAGGGCAGTCATTTCCCTCCAGGAGTTACCTGTAATGTGTGCCAAGTACTGGACAGTAGAGGTTTTGCCAGTCCCAGTCTCTCCCACCAGCAACACGGGCTCCCCTTTGCTGACGCACACTGCAAGCTGTTCAATGAGAACAGAGGATGGCCGTGTAGCAGCAAAAGTGAATTTCTCCCTAAGAATGGGAAAAAGGAGTTTAAAAGCCAGCCTGGGAATATACATCAGTGGTAGAACAGTTTACCAACTTTGGGTTTGGTCCCCATTGATGAAGGTTCCCTCCCTCAAAAAAAGTCAGGCTGCAAGCTTTCCTTAGTGTTGAAAGAAATTCTAATTCCCAGGTTCAACAAAGAAGAATGAGGAAATAGCCCACAGTAATTGTTTTCATGCTGTACCAAATATTCCTACAACATATTAATTACAAAATTAATTTGCTCTGCAAACACTAAAGAGTCATACACCTGGGTAAGGTGCTAGGCTCTGGAAATTCAAAACATCCATGACAAGACACTATATTAGCTGTGTCTTGAACAAATTACTTAACCGGCCTTAACCTCACTTTTTTCACCTACAAAATGTTTATGATAATTGTAATGGGTTTAAGTGTCTTCACTTAAATTCAGTCTATCCAGAATCTATGGAACTTTATTTTTAAATAGGATATTTGCAGATTTAACCAAGTTAAGAAGAGGTCATACTACTTAGAGTGGGCAATAAATCCAGCAGCTGGTATCCTTGTAAAAGCAATCTGGAGACAGAAACACATAGCAGGGAAAAGGCCCTGTAAAAACAGAGATAGAAATCGGACAGATACAGACCTAAGTCAAGGATTGCTGAGAGCCAAAAATCATCCAGAAAGTAGCAAAAAAGTATTCTTCCCTAGACCTCTCAGAAGAAATATGGCCCTGTCAACACCTTGACTTCAGACTTCTAACCTCCAGAATTGTAAGAATAATGTCTGTTCTTTAAAGTCACTAAATTTTTGGTCATTGTTAAGGTTTATAAATCATAATTTATAAAATTATTATAATCACTATATGAAAAAGCAAATGAAAGTACTTAGCACAATGCCAGGCATATATTAAGTTTATAATAAATATTACCAGCTCAGAATCTTATATAATCCCAGCCCTCAATATAGACAAAAAAAATGCCAAAGCCTGACTTCCATCTGAGAGCCCTGCTTCAATAAATGCAGTACAGCGAGCAAAAACCAAGGATCATCTTCACTAGTCCACATCTCTAATGGCCTTTATCACCTCCTGTTAACATCCAGTTTCATAGAACATACTTTGGAAAAATACTGCTGCTTACCACATACCATGCTGGCAAAATGACAGTTCAGTAAGGTGTCTGCTCAAAGGATAAGAGGAGACCTTCTATCAATTCTTAATGACCACATAGTGCATAGGTTAGTTTAGAACCCCACTTACCTCTGTACATGAGCAGCCTCGTTTTGTTTCCGAAGAAGTCGCACTCTGCCTACTTGCACATCTAGTTCATTGATCAGAATTTCTGGTTTATAAAGTTGACAGAAAAATTCAGCCTGTGGGAGGAAAAGGTTTCAACTGAACAAAAATCTGCATGCTCTTTACCATTTTCTTATTCACAAAGGCTCACTGTGACCTTCTAATCAGCCTTCTACCTGGAAACACACTCTACTTCCAAGATAGGCAAGTTAGCTTTTAATCAAGGTTGATTTTTCTTCATTTTCCGAGTTCCCAATATCTTTTTTTAAAACATTGACTGTATTTCCATAAAATGGTCCTTTTGACTCATGTAAATAAACCTCTGTCTATATCCAAAGTAGACACTGCTGACAGACATTTCCCAAAAGAGTAAAAACGGAACAAAAAAACCCTCACCTCCTAACTTACGGGAAAAAAATTAGTAGATTTCTCTTCAACCATGCTATTCTCTGCTTTAAACTTGTCACATGGTTCATCTGACTAGTCAAAGCAGAAAAGGAAGTTATGGAAGACGCTCCTGGGTGTCTAGCCATCCATCTCTTTACTTGTTGATAACTCAAGCCGGATTTTGTTCAGGTTTCACAAAAGCAAAAAAAGGGGCAAAATGCTCAGGGATGATGAACCCTCCCCAAAGAAAAAGGGTAAACACTGATTAGTCTAAGTGGTTTGTTTCATTCCTTTGCCCTAAGATTAGATTAGTATGTGTATTAATTAATTAATTCCCTCTCAGTGGAGTATTCTATTACCCAAAACACCCCAACTTCTTAAGAAGCTAAAGAAACATTTCCACTATTGCAGTTCCTTACACGAAGCATGCTACAGTCATAATTCAAATAGGAAAGCCAAATATCTGCTCAAGATGAGCCCTAAACATTTCTCCAGCCTCCAACCACAACATTACCACTGTTGAAGGGCTCTTTCCTCCAAAAATTTCATTTGCATATGTCTGGTGCTAGGGGTTGAACCCAGAGCCTTGTGCATGCTAAACACATGCTCTGCCACAGAGCTACATTGCCAGCCCTTCATAAATACATATTTGGATATAAAACAAGAATGGTAAAATATTAGCAATGTCTGTGATGAACCTAAGTAGTGGGTATACAGGTATTCATTGGTACTATTTTGAACTTTCCTGATGTTTGAGGACATTAATAATAAAAGGTGGGGGGGTCTCTGAACCAAACAACAAAGACGTTACTAAGACACAGTTCCAGTTCTAAGCCTATAACCAGAGAATGGTCATTAAAATACTGGAGAATGAGGTATACATGTGATACAGGGCATAAGAAAAATGACTTCAAGAATGTGGAAACACTTGCAGAACTACTAGGGAATGTTGGATGATTTATATCCATGAAAGGCAGTAATGACACCAACATTCTCAGAGCAGTCAACATTGCAAAAGTTATCCCAGGCAATGACCAGAAACCAGTAAATACCCTAGTCTGCTTTCAAAGGAGAAGTAAAAATAGCACCATGTACCTTTTTCTTAGAAATGTTCAATTTGCTTCCAATAACTTCTGCCATTTTCAATTTGCTTGTGCGCTCAGAAAGCATTGCTGTGAAACAGTCCAGAGCCTATTAAAATAACCAAGGCAAATGCCAACTGATTAAAAAACAAACAACAATACATTAATCACAGAACATCCTATCCTGCCTGGCCTCAAAAGGAAAGAAAATAAAATCCAGTAAGAACACTGATGCAGTACTGAAAGGGGTATAAATAATGAGCCAAATCTGGATATATGACTTTACCTAATAGAAAACACACGAACAATGTGGAGGGTATTGTTATTGAGTTACTGGCAAAATTAGAAATAAACAAACAAAAACCTTAACTCATTTTGCAGATCTTAACTTTATGTGGCTCATGGAAGAAATAACTCCCTCTCAGTGCTGACACAACAGCAAAAGCTTGCTTTCCTGGAACCTCAACCTCCCAAGTAGCTGGGATCATGTGGTCCACTGCAAGCAGTCAATAAGTAGTTTTATATAGACACAACATTTTACAATAGAATGTAAATAAGATGAATCTTACCAATGACTCAATTTATTAGAAAAGTATGAAACAGTTATTTGTAAGAGATGAAAAATGGAGAATTTGGAAAATGAAGGACAAGAACAGATTGCCACAAAGCATTTCAGGGATAAACGTGGCCTAAGGGTACACTCCAAAGATTTCTTTCTACTCAAAAAAACTTTACTGCACACAAAGACAGTGTAAACCAAACTGGTCATGTTCTCTTCCCCAATCCCAGCTGTCAGAAACCAGAACACTTTATAATCAAAATTGGTCAATGTTATAGCCAACAGATCTTCAGGCAGCATCATCTTTATTCTTATGCTGGAGGGAATAAATCCTACTTTGTTCTTATGGTATCTGGTAGAGTAATATTTCAATAGGTCTTCCCTCTAACACATTTTTTTTTTAAACCAAGGTTATACTTTATAATTCCCACATTTCCCCCTATACTAAAGATAAAATTCCCACTGAGGCAAGTGTAAATATCAGATAAACACAAATTTATACAAAAGTCTTCAGAAATTATGCAAGGTGCATAATACATATCTTAGAAACAATCTATATTTTACCACATCACCTTACCATTACTTTGGAATTTACTTTCATTCCACCTTTAATTTCACACTCTCAAACTATACTTCTTTTGAAATTAGTAACAATGTCTTAAAACTACAAAACATCAGCCCTCACCAAATAAAAAAATAAATAAAACAATTGAAAAACATCTATTGTGCCCAATTAAGATTCCTGTTTTGTTAGCAGTGCTGGGGATTAGACCCAGGGTCTCATGCACACTAGGCAAGCACTCTATCACTAAGCCCCCATTTAGAGTTAAGGCAATTTCAGCTTCACTTTTAACTAGCTAAGGATAATAAACCATGCCAAATCAAAAGAAATTCTGACAGAAATAAAATCAGCAGCTATATAGAGGAGAACAAGGAGACAATCAACACAAAGACTTTATCTTACCTCTTGAAAAATATTTAATGATGCTGATGAAGATGAACTGTCAAAGCTATGAGCAATCCTATTACACCAATTCAGTAGATCCCTTAAAAAACAAAAGTAAGAAATAAAAATCTTAGACCAAAAACATCAGAGTTTGTTAAGGACACCTGACAAATGAATATCCCATTTTTTCTTCTAATGTGGAGACAAAAGTATTAGATGTAAGAACTTATCTCTATCAGGAAGTAACCTATCACTCATTTTCTCCCATCCATGCCAGACAAGGTAAGAAGGAAGGAAGAAGCAAATAACTCTGATTAAAATGAGGGGAGGGCTGGGGTTGTGGTTCAAGTTGTAGAGTGCTCGCCTAGCATGTGTGAGGCACTGGGTTCGATCCTCAGCACCACATAAAAATAAAAAGATATTATATCCCCCTAAAACTAAAAACATAAATATTAAAAATAAATAAATAAATTAAAATAAAATGAGGGGAGTTATCTATTCCTAACTCTCATTACTCCAAGTGGCAAGTCCAACCCTTGAAAGAGGAGAGCTGAGGCATAGAACTCATTATATGGAGCAAAGTCCAAGAATGCTAATCTAAGGTCCCACATGTTAAGAAAAGAAATCCAGTTAAAGAATTATGTTAACGGGGGCTGGGGATGTGGCTCAAGCAGTAGCGCACTTGTCTGGCATGCGTGCGGCCAGGGTTCGATCCTCAGCACCACATACAAAGATGTTGTGTCCGCTGAAAACTGGGGAGTAAATATTGAAAAATTCTCTCTCTCTCTCTCCTCTCTCACTCTCTCTTAAAAAAAAGAATTATGTTAATGGCTATTATCAAGTTTGTCCTTAAAAGTTATTTTTAAAGGTAAAAATAATATTTTCAGGCCTTCCTAATCAGTACCTATAGATCTGAAAAAGATCTGATCTCATGAAAATTTAATTTTCAAACTCATTATGTCTTTCAAAACCATTTAGTTCGAGTTGGTAAGATCTTTTAGGGTAAGTTGCTTTTAAAATATCAACTAAACCCCCCCCCCCACAACTCAAAAAAGTGTCAAGTCCAATACCTTAGAGACAATTCTCTGCCCTCAAGGATAGGTCTTTTGTTTTCTCTTCTGGCTTCTGAAACTGCCTCAGATGTCTCTTCACCTTCAATACAATTATCACTTGGAGAGTGATGTTTCTCTCCAGTAAGCTCAATATAAATGTCAAGCAGGTGATCAGCAGCTTCGAACAGGCTGGGATATCTGCTCTGAAGAACCTGTCAACAGAGGGAAGAAAAAAGAAAACAAAATTTCACAGCAAGCATAGTAATTTTTAAAGTACACACAGCCCTGGGTGCAGTGATACACACCTCTAATCCCAGAGGCTTGGGAAGGTGAGGCAGAATTACAATTTATAAGGCCCTAACATCTTAGTGAGACCCTGACTCAAAACAAAAACAAACAAAAAAATAATTTTTAAATGCTGGGGATATAGCTCTGAATTCCAACCCCCCCGTACCCAAAAATAAATAAATAATAGTACACATAGGATTTAGTGATAGAGTGTTTACCTAGCATGCCTAAGGCCTAGATTTAATCCCTAGTACCACAAAATAAAAATAAAATGTACACATAAACTACTGCTGACACTAGTTAACCAGAAAGTGTATTTCTCTATGAAATTTGTCATCTTTACCAAGCATAAAAATTTGAACCTTTAAACTTTTACATTCCTTTGGTCCTACCTGCCCACTCAAATGCCATGCCTTTTTTTCCTACCTCAAACTCAGTTATCCGGCAATCTCACCATCTATAACATAGCTTTCAGGGTTGAAGTTAGATGGTAAAAGGGTCTCCAAGTAACCAAAACAGGCATGTAGGCTGGTGATGCAGCTCATTGGCAGAGCACTTGCCTAGCATGTATGAAACCCCAAGTTTAATCCCCAAACAATGCCACCAAAATAAAAGTATCCAAGGAATTACTTAATAAAGAATTCTTCAAGAACTATTTACTATATTTCCAAACAATTCTAGTAAGGTTCATTACACACTTTCTCAGTCAAAAGTAAATTAGAAGCAGTTATGAGGACATAGAAAAATAGTTTTTCAAAAGGCCACAAGTTAATGCTAATGCTGATAAAAAGCAATGGAACTTAAAAAGAATTCATAATGAAAAAGATCTAAGTCCCATTCACTTCAATAACTGCTGAGAATTTACTGCAGTATTATACTTGGAATTCATAATATTAGCTCCAAGCCTTTATGTTGCTATGAAACAGTCAAATTTGTTTAAGAAGGCATGAAACTACGTATATATTTGAAATATTAACCATCCAATACATTTAAATTAGTTTGAGAAGAACATTGTGATTACAATTTATATATGTAATATCCACATATTTATAAAGGATATAGAACTCAAGGCCTAATAGTGTCATCAAGAGGTAGATATTATTTCTTCATACACATACACACACTTTTTTTTTATTTGTCAGTACTGGAGATGGAACCCAGGGTCTCATGCATGCTAGGGCAGCAATGTAACACTGAGGTATAGCCCTTCTGTGTTTGAATGATCAAAATAGTCTAGACACAAATTCAGATGCTTCATACACACTTAAAAGTATTTTATGCAGTATCTTTAGTGTGCCTGCATTTTAACTACCTCTCAACACATGAGGTCAGATGTGACATTTTTCGCTTGTGGTATGATGTCAATGTCCAAAGGTTCTAAATTATAAAGCATTCTGGGTTTCAGAATTTTAGATAAGGGATGCTCAACCTATACAAACTTAAAAACTTCACTTAAGTTTGGAACTTTTCATAATAAAAAGTAAAAAAAAAAAAAAAATTAATATTTTCTAGTACCACATACCTCATTCAGTTCTTTCTTATTCAGATTATCCAGGTGAATTTTGGTCCAATATTTGTCTAACAAAGTGGCATGACTATTTAGTGGTCGATACCAATTACCTCCACAAGTCAAGAGTCTATATTCAAAAATAAAGTTACACATCAGCCGTTTGAAATTTAATACTGAATTAGGTTACAGTAGATCTAACCTATCTCTGGGGCATACATTCCAAGACCAACTGTGGATGCATAAAATCATGGTCAGTATCAAACACCACATGTTTTTTCCCATATTCATATACCTATGATAAAGTTTAATTCCCAAATTATTCACAGTAAGAAGATTAATAACAATGACCTGAGCAATAATAGAGCAGTTACAACAATATTCCATAATCAAAGATATTTAAAATTTAAGAACTGTTTACAAAATCTAGAATTTTTTGTTTTAATATCTTCAGACCTCCTGCTGCCTACTGAGCTAATTAAATTCATAGAAAGTAAACTGCAGATGAGAAGACAATTATTACTTGCTGGACATTACCTCACATGAATAAATACTCTTAATCCTTCCTAGTGCCAGATACTACTCTGTTGGCTTATAGGGTAGATGACCAACGAAAGGCTAACAGTTGACCCATATTTGAATCTTTTCCTAAGAAGGAATGATAGAGTTTTCAAATCAATGTAAATGAATCCATGAGGTGTTTTGATCTCCATGACCTGTTCATCCTTTAAGCATAAATACCTTCAGAAAAACATAATCCAAGAACTATAGCATTAACAATAATTCACTGCTTGCTACCAGAAGCTATCATACTTGAAAATTATAAAAATTTTCCCAAGAAGAGAGGATTATATATTCAACATACACTCTGGACAAATTACATGCTTACACATTAGCCGTTTGATTCTCACAACAACTGTCCTGAAGAGAGGTGCCATTATTTTCTTCTAATGTATATGGAAAAGAACAGTAATAATCCCTTGTTCACCAACCACAACTATAATGATAGGACTAAGAGCTGAATTTAAGTCTGTCTGATATCTAGGTTGCCTGACCTGATGTCATGGGACTTTGTAAGAAAAACTTCGTTATCTGTGTAATTTAAATCAACTTACATTAAAAGCAATAGGGGTTGGCATGGTGGTACATACCTGTAATCCCAGCAACTTGGGAAGCTGAGGCAGGAGGATCACAAGTTCAAAGCCAGCCTTAGCAACTGAGTAAGGCCCTAAGCAACTTGATGAGACCCCATCTCAAAATAAATAAAATAAAAAGGGCTGGGGATCAATCTCTGACACAAAAACATAAATAAATAAAACCATAAGGTTGACTGGGGTATAGTTCAGTTGCCTACCATGTTCAAGGCCCTACATTCCTCCCCAGCACCATGAAAAAAAGAAAAAAGTGTTAACACAGTCTGGCAAGGTGCTTCTTGAGAATAGTTAGGTTAGCCCCATACTTCATCTAGGAAATTAATTTTAAAAAATTAATTTTTTAATTAATTTTCTGAGGCAAACACTAATGTAATCATTAAATATATAATGTTAGTTTCATTTGTGGGTATTTTAAGACCTTGCAGAAGCAGGAGTACATTAGCATAAAAAAAGAAACTGTTGCCTTCTTGGTATTTTAAAATGTGGATAGAAACATACCAAATCTGCTGTTTTATTTCTTTTTTTTTCATCCTATATTTAATTAAATTTTTTAATTGCTTAAAATCTACATAACATCTTCTTCATCACCATGGCTAGCCATTAATTGGGTGCTTACCCTGTGACAGGTAATGCAAATCACACTATTTGAAAAAGAAATGATTAGCCTCAATACATTCATACTGTTTAGAAGATATATGCAGGTACTAAATGTCAGTGTCGGGACTCAACTCAGGACTATCTGTCGATAATCTCACCTCTGCTTATTTTTGAAAACAAGATAAAATGTTTAAAACTGACTATTTTTAAATAAAAAAACAAATAGTTCATTTTATAAATTAATTATCTTCATTAAATAAAATCAGGAATGAGGGCTGGGGCTATAGGTCAGTGGTAGAGCACTAGCCTAGCACATGAGAGGCACTGGGTTCGATCTCCAGCACCACATATAAATAAATAAAAATGATTTATATATGTGTGTAAAATCAGGAATGAGAAAGTTGGCTCTCTCATCATTTCTAATTAACCCTGCTTAAAATAGGTTCAGATAATTATACCAGGGTTTCTAGACTCAGCATGAAGACACATGATAAAGAGGCTGCAGAGTTGAAACAAAGGTTAATAGCACATACCTCCTGGTTGCAAAAAACTGAAATCCAGGAGCCACTTTCAGACAGTCCCCTCGGCCAGGAATCAAGAGTTGTCCATTCTCCAAAAGCGGGATCAGCACTGAAACCTAAATCACAAACTCCACTGATAAACAGATATTAAGACAAGTAACAAAAACCAAAACAATCCAAATGAGGAACACATCTTTAGAAGAAACTTCAGTTCTCATGGTGGAAACTAGGATCAAACGCAGGTGGGAATGTCCAAGTCACCTACATTCCAGCATAACACTTACTTCATGCAACATTCACTAAGAGCCTTCTGTGGATTAGAACTAAGCAACATACAATGATACAAACAGTATTAAGACTTTAGATCCTAAAATTTGATGGGAGACGATAAGCATGGCTCCAGGGGTATACATACAAGATGAAAAGAAACGGTGGCTCTGAACTGATATGAACCGAATTAGAAGCAGGACAATGAAGCTGTCCCCAAAGTAATCTTATTTGCTCAGTATGAGGAGAAATAGCTACATTTGGAAGGAAAGAAATGGCATAAACAATGGCATTAGGATGGGAAAGAATGTGCAAATGGAGGCGGATAAAGAGGTAAAAGTTCAGACATAGGGAATAAAAAGCCTCCAATGCTGGGCTAAAAAGGCTGAGCTTTTTCATGACAAAAATAAGTATTGACAGTATTTTTGAAAATATTTAAGAAAAAACTTTTATTTAAAAAAAAATAAACTGTGCAGCAATGTGGAATATAAACTGAAAAGAGATCAGCCTAGGAGAAATAAGAGTTACTCAGAGAAAAAACACTATGTTACAAAGGCATGGTAGACAGATAAATAAAATGAGAAGCCCAGTGCTAAGGCAGTAGGATAGAAAAGAAGAGAACAGGATAGGAAAGAAGTGGGATAGAAAGAAGAAGACAAGTGAATAACGGATGTGAAAATTAAATGAGAAAAAGAAAAAACCTAGATGATTCTAGGTTCTGGCATAGTAACTGCAGGGCAGAAAACGCTATTCTGAGAGAGCAGACAAGTACCAACATCTTGAATTTAAACTGGCTAATGGGACATTCCAGTAGAATTCTTTTTTTTTTTGTTGTTGAGATAGGGTTTCATTATATTGCTTAGACTCTCTAGGGTTCAAATGATCCTCCTGCCTTAGCTTCCTAAGTGACTGGGACAACAGGTATGTACCACCAAACACAACCCAAGAAGAGATTTCCTTTTTTAAAAAAAGTCAATTAGACATATGGAGCTTATGGGTTTCCAGGGGAAATTTGTTAAAAAAAGGGAGGGAGGGAGGGAGGGAGGGAGGGAAGAACAGAGGGCCAAAGAGGATTGTTCTAATTTAGCGGGTACTAATTTTTCTTAGCAAAATTATTTCATACGTAGCTAGAAGCTGAAGGGAAGCACAAAAGAACATAGGGGCAATTCCAGGATATTCCAAAACTTGAAACTAAAGAAAATTATCCTAAATATTTGTAAAAGGTAACTTTAAATTAATGGGTCAGAAATGTGGATGTAGATCAGTGGTAGAACACTTGCCTAGCAAGTGTGAGACCCTAGGTTGGATCTCAACACTGTTAAGAAAAACAAATAAGAAAACCTAAGCCTAACCACACTAAAATTTTGTAGTTTTCTTTTTTTCCTTAGGCAAGAGATGTGTTTTGTTTTCTTTTTTTTTTTCCCTAATAGTTTTTCCAACCTGTAGTTTTGTTAACATGTTTCAGTATATATTTTGTAATTAGTTGTCACTACAGTGTTGGGGGAAAAAAAAAAAAAAAAAAAACCCTTCTAAGTCTCCAGTAAGCTTGGCAGATTATGTCAACAATTTTTTTTTTTAAATATTTGCAAAGCATATAATCCAGCAACTTAGAGATAACAAACAGAGCTATTACTTGGGTACAGGCAAATGTCCATAGATTAAGAATATTCAGTATATTAACTTCTACAATGATAATTGGAAGACAAATGTAGCTGGCATAGTGGTGCATGCTTATAATCCCACTTACACAGGAAGCCAAGACAGGAAGATCACAGGCCTGGACAACTTAGCAAGACCCCATCTCAAAAAATAAAAAGGAAAAGGGCCAGGATATAGCTCAGTGGCAGAGTGCCCCTGGGTTTAATCCCCAATACAAGGGGGAAAAAAAAGACTAACTTACTCAGATTGAAGATTCATAAATACTTATCCCAAAGAACTAACATTAGAGCATCATAGAAATACTAGAACAGATGGCAAGACATCAAAGTTAGCATTACAACTACTGTAGCCGAGATCTCAAAAATAAACCACAGATTTACAATTGTGTGCACAAGCACACACAAGGTAACCTGGTCAACTACTGTTGAGAAGTTCTAAAAATAACAAAATAATAATCAAGGGATCCTTGTATGTTCTTAAGTAAACACAACTTCACTATAATGATAATGAAATCCAAAAATGATTAAACCATAAACCTTCTGGAAACAAATGTGTTACCAGGAAAATGATCTGTACAAAATGAAACTCGAACTATAAGACTTTCCTAATGTTTATTAAGCACTGCAAAATGAAGACCAAGTCAGAAACTGTTAATTTGATCTTTAATCTCGACTTGGGCAACACAAAAATGTACTCAGGCGTGGGACAGGGACAGATGCCTAGGTATCATCATGGCCTACATGGAATATCCTTCATTTTATTTACTTTTCTTTGTTTCTAATTACAAAATCTACAGGTCTAATGATTTTCCAGATAATGTGATATCTGAAAAAAATTGTCCATAAAGGCAGGCACTCAAAAAAGGATAAAATCAACAAGTACTTTTAAACTAGTTTTATTTATATTTCAATTTTATTTTTTTAAACTCTCATGGGTAGAGTAGAAGTCAGCTCTAGTTCTGGGCTTCTTAAGAAACATTTTTAAAAAAAATGAAACACCACCCCCAGTCACTATTAACAAATTACCTCAAAAACAGAAGAAATGTTAGGAAGCAGTGATTTAGTAAGATGACATACCACATCTAAGGGGGCATAGTCAATATCCTCCAGAAGAATCCAATGGCCATTTGTGGCTGCCTGTGTCAGGGTGCCAGGCTGCCACACAAACTCTCCAGGAACATCTGTGCAGCGATACATCCCCAATAGCATCTGCAGAAGAAAAACAAAATAATTGGAGAAACCACACACCTAATATGCTAAGACTACTTCCTTTGATTAATTCTGTGAATCATTCCATAGCAATGTCATCAATTAAAGTTTTCACAGATTGCCCCAACAGTCATGAGCAAGAGTATTACCCATTTTTATATTCCCTTAGCAAAAACAATACTTGAATGACAATAGTTACAAGAATGCCAAACCACCAACGCTTGCCATTTCTTAATTACCTTACTGTCAGTCTGATCTCCAAGCTGGACTTTGAGAAGCTGAGGAGGCTTTCTTCTACCTGTCATTGCAGCTAAATGTTCAACTAAGGAAGTTTTGCCACATCCTATTGGTCCTTCCAACAACACAGCATTCTGAGAAGCCACTGCCAAAGCCAGGGTCTGAAGATTTTTGCAGACAGACTTAACCAGCACAAAAGATCGAAGGGCCAGCTCTTGTTCTCGTGAAGAACTCCTATTACTACCCTAAGGAGGAGACAAGAAACAAACAAACAAAAAAAGTCAGTGAAGAGTACTTCCCCTAAGGAAACAAGTTAATTTCTACAACAATGTTTCCACTGACCTCACATAAACCTTGGCTAATAAATTAATTATAACAAATCTAATGTAAGAAGTATGTTATACAAAGTAAGAATCTGACCTTTCTTCTTCCCTTCTTGAAGGAGGAGTATGTGTGAAAATGGAAGAAATTTTTTTTAATATTTATTTTTTAGTTATAAGTGGACAAAATACCTTTATTTTATTTTTATGTGGTGCTGAGGACTGAACCCAGTGCCTCATGCATGCTAATGAGTGCTCTACCTCTGGGCTACAACCCCAGCCCTGGAAGTAGAAATTTTTAACAAATTTAAGACAATGTCTCTCAAAGTTTTAAGAAGCTAAAAATGTTGATGCATGGGGAAGTGGACTCAGCAAACCTCATCTATTACTGCTGGGTTTGTGTTTATTTTCTTCCTCTCCCCATATTCTAGAACTTCATATCTAACATTAAGAATGCAGGGATTGGAGCTGGTCACAGTGGCACATGCCTGTAGTCCCAGCAGCTCGGGAGGCTGAGGCAGGAGGATGGCGAATTCAAAGCCAGCCTCAGCAAAAGCAAGGTGCTAAGCAAGTCAGTGAGACCCTATCTCTAAATAAAATATAAAACAGGGCTGGAAATGTGGCTCAGTGGTTGAGTGTCCCTGAATTCAATCCCTGATATCCCTACCCCTCACACACACACACACAAAAAGAATGCAGGGATTGGGGATGAAGATAGGTGGTAATATATACTCAGCACAGGTTGGACCCCTTCCTTCAAAAAAAGAATGCATTCATTGGGGAAATATGGACACCAAGAATATCATAACATTGTTAGATTTTTTTTTTTTTTAACGTATAGTAAGTGTTGGCATTAAGTCTTTCTTTTGGAGATAAACACTGGAATATTTATAAATGAAATGATATTGGAAAATTTTGCAGAAATATAAAGGAAACAACTGGTTAGGAATAGATTACTATTTAAGCTGGGTTTAAAGATTCATTACACCATTCTTCCTACTTTGGAACATGTTTGGAATTTTTCATAAAAAAAGCAAACAATATGTTTACTGGATAAATGTAGAATTTCAGTCAAAAGATGACACAGTTCTAAAGATAAAGTTCTAATTCTAGATAAGGTCACATTAAAAACCTGGAGGTACAGGTTTCTTAGTGCTGGTCATACAGATACATTCAATTTATGAATAATTACTTCACTAAACACTTATGACATGTACACTTTCGTATATGTATACTTCTATATTTTTTCTTTCTTTTTAATGCTACATGTCAGAAACAAACTGATGTTTTAAAGGCCTCAAGACTTGTTTCCAAGAAGAAAGTGGGTAGATCTGATCACCAAAGTGATGACTGAAGACTGCTAGAGAAAATCAGACTGTCTCCCAATGATTCTACAATTTTTTTTTATCTCCCAGCCCGTCTAAAGTGGTCTAGAGCCACAATCTTGGAAGAAGATCATTTCATATGGCAGCAGGGAAGAAACACAACACATACTGGTCTCCCACACAATGGGCAAAGAATATTATGATAGAACTGAGGACAGGAGTTCTCTATATGTCTAGCTTTGTCTTCGCCAGTCTTTGCAGTCCAAGGTTCTCCAAGTCATTCTGCTTTGTGTTTCATATATTTAGGATAACAAATGCTACTCAATTTCATACAATTTTTGTAGTAAACAAACAAGATATGTGAATGAATTTTGCTTAAGTTTTTTGTTTTTTCAGTGCTAGGAACTGAACCTAGGGCCTTGCACATACTAGGGAAGCACTCGACTACTGAGCTATATATCCATCCCTCTTTTTTTCCCTTTGTTTCTTTTAATTTCTCCCTTGAACACTTTAAAAACTGGACCAGCAACTTGGATCACACCTGATTCATAAGAGCCCAACTAAGGAAGGAGTATACTCAGTGTTTAAGAGGGGAAAGGGAGCACATACCCTACTAATAATGCTAATATACCTGCTCTCCAGGGGCCGGAGGCTGCTTGGGCAATACCACACCACATACTGCTGTCACCCTGGAGGAGAGGTCAGCTGAAATAAGGTGTCCTTGTAGGTATTGCAGCTCCTTATCCTTATGCCAAAGGGAGGCTTCTGGATTGGCCAAAACCAAGGCCTTCTCCAAGTCCTGCAACTGGGCCTCTTCTAATAACCTGAGGGAAGAATCTCATCAATTATGTTATTGTACAAAAAAGTTACAGCAAAACCTAAAAGAAAGCTTTTGCTTACCTCAATCTGAAGTGGATCAATTCATCACTATTAAAAATCTTCTTAAGGAATGATAGCTTGTGCTCTTCGTTCATATAGGTGACCAAGGCAAGACAGTTGGCTGTGTACCTGGAGAAAAAGGAAGTACATATGTATAGCTGATCTGCAGTTGACTGGGAAAAAAAAAAGAAAGAAGAAAGAAAATGACTACTCAACTGAACACTAGAGAATAAATGTGTTATGTAAGAGTAAATAAATCAATCATGAATTTACTTGATAAGAGCATGAAAAAGGTAGAACCACACTCACATCACCTCATTTTTTTTCTGAAGTGACACAAGATGAAGGAAGGAGAGTAAGAACTCAAAAGCCACAAGAAAAAAAAACAACAGATTGAACATGGTTTCCTTCTCCTCCCTCACACTATAAGCACAGGAAAAATCTAGCAGCTACTCACCAACGGACCAAAGTGTCATGGCTTCTGAGGAGGGGGACACACACACTCCAGTCCCAGAGTTCCCGGAACACAGACTGCTCTTGCTGCAGAAACTTGTAGGCTGCTTCCATTAAGTCCCGAAGTTTCATCCTTCTTCGCCCATAGCGAACTGGATTAGCATCTGAACTCTCCAAGAAGAGTCTTTGAAAGACTGGGGAAGTGTCCTTGAAATACCTCAGGGCAAACCTTCAGGAAAAAAAGAGTATTTTCATTGGCTGGTGGAAAGATTCAACTACATATCTCTACTCTGAGACAGGACTGTAGAACATAACAGAACTTTTAAGAATACAGGGAGGAAAATGCTAAAATTACCTAGTCCTATGACCAAACTGTTTAAGTTCAGGAACCACAGGACCATGACATGGGATAGCTGATTCAGAGGACACAAAAACCTAAACTGATTACTCAAAAAGTAGAGGGATTTACCACAAGTATTTATTATTAAAAATGTACTCATTTCCAACAAACATTTACTGAACTGTCACTATGGGCCAGACACTGTGTTAATACCTAAAGATTCAAAACCAAAGAGATATTTTTCTTAAGAATTCTGCCATCTGATAAAAAGAGAATATTTACAAAAACAATAAGCAGCACAAAGAGAAAGAGTTCAACTGAACCTGGGGAAGTTGAGAAAAGATGCTTTAACTGCCTCTTAAAGAAAGAAGAGGAGAACCTTGTGAGAGCATAAAGAAAAAGGACATTCCTCTAAGATAAAAGAAAAAGTTCAAAAAGTTGGTCATAGTGGTACTTGCCTGTAATCCTGGCTATGCAGGAGTCTGAAGTAAGAAGACTGCAAGTTCAAGTTCAGCCTGGGAAACTGAGCAAGACCTTTTCTCAAAATAAAATATCAGAAAGGACTGGGACATAACTCAGTGGTAGAGCACCCCTGGGTTCAATAGCCAGCATCATACACACACAAAAGGTCAATAAGACATCTTCAGGAAACTGCCTGGTATGATAGTTGAAAACAGAAAGATGTTGATACGCAGTAAGTAAGGTGCTGAAGGAGGGCAAGGGCCAGATTATAAAAAGCTTGGGAGGCCATGGTAGAGATGCTGGGCCTTCAATGTATTAAAAATGTTTTCCACACAGCTATATTCTTCTATTAAAAATTCTAATAGACGTCATAAGAAATAGTGGCACAAAATCAGTCATACAGGCTTGTTTATCTGTATACTCAAAAGAGATGAGTGACCCTAGGATTTTGAGTTGGAGTGATCAATGAACATCTTCCCCCAAGTCTATTCTGTGAAGACTGAAAAGCAGTTATTTCTCCAAATGCCCAAGTCACAGCAACAAAAAAATCTCAAGGCATACAAAGAAGCAGGGAAACAGACTAAAATTAAAGGAAAAGAAAATTCCAGAAACAGGGATTGAGAATGGAGCTCACTGGCAAAAGCTCTGGGTTCAATCTCCTTCACCCAAAACAAACAAACAAACAAACAAATAACTGCACTGGTAACAAACTAGAAGTGTTAGAACTCTATAGAAGTAGAGATTTTGTATTTGAATGAAATTTATCAGTTTGAAACAAAATATCTTTGACATATTAAATGACAACCATAAAGAAAACATCTATAAAACACAGACACACACAAAATCAAAACATGTCACTATCAAAAAATTCACGAAAACACTAAGGCTGCCAGAAAAGACCACAAAAGTTAGAAGACATGCAGAAAACAAACAAGGGAGCAACAGTAAATCTTTTTGCATAAGTGACCACTTTAAATAAAAATGGGTTAAACTCCTCATTCAAAACACATGGATTAATCAAAGGCATTCCTGTATATCAGCAACAAATCCTCTGAAATGGAAATGAGGACAACCACTCCATTCACAATATCCTCAAAAAAAATAAAATACTTGGGAATCAACCTAACAAAAGAGGTGAAAGACTTATACAATGAAAACTACAGAACCCTAAAGAGAGAAATAGAAGAAGATCTTAGAAGATGGAAAAATATACCCTGTTCATGGATAGGTAGAACTAACATCATCAAAATGGCGATATTACCAAAAGTTCTCTATAGGTTTCATGCAATGCCAATCAAAATCCCAACGGCATTTCTTGTAGAAATAGAGAAAGCAATCATGAAATTCATATGGAAAAATAAAAGACCCAGAATAGCAAAAACAATGCTAAGCAGGAAGTGTGAATCAGGCGGTATAGCTATACCAGACTTCAAACTATACTACAGAGCAATAGTAACAAAAACAGCATGGTATTGGTACCAAAACAGGCGGGTGGACCAATGGTACAGAATAGAGGACACAGAAACCAATCCACAAAATTACAACTATCTTATATTTAATAAAGGGGCTAAAAGCATGCAATGGAGGAAGGATAGCATCTTCAACAAATGGTGCTGGGAAAACTGGAAATCCATATGCAACAAAATGAAATTGAATCCCTTTCTCTCACCATGCACAAAAGTTAACTCAAAGTGGATCAAGGAACTGGATATCAAATCAGAGACATGGCGTCTGATAGAAGAAAAAGTTGGCTATGATCTACATACTGTGGGGTCGGGCTCCAAATTCCTCAATAGGACAACCATAGCACAAGAGTTAATAACTAGAATCAACAAATGGGACTTACTCAAACTAAAAAGTTTTTTCCTCAGCAAAAGAAACAATAAGAGAGGTAAATAGGGAGCCTACGTCCTGGGAACAAATCTTTACTCCTCACACTTCAGACAGAGCCCTAATATCCACAATATACAAAGAACTAAAAAAATTAGACAATAAGATAACAAATAACCCAATCAACAAATGGGCCAAGGACCTGACATTTCTCAGAGGAGGACATACAATCAATCAACAAGTACATAAAAAAATGCTCACCATCTCCAGCAGTCAGAGAAATGCAAATCAAAACCACCCTAAGATACCATCTCACTCCAGTAAGATTGGCAGCCATTAGGAAGTCAAACAACAACAAGTGCTGGCAAGGGTGTGGGGAAAGGGGTTCACTTGTACATTGCTGGTGGGACTGCAAATTGGTGAGGCCAATTTGGAAAACAGTATGGAGATTTCTTGAAAAGCTCGGAATGGAACCACCATTTGACCCAGCTATTCCCCTACTCGGTGTATTCCCTAAAGACCTAAAAAAAGCACACTATAGGGACACTGCTACATCCATGTTCATAGCAGCACAATTCATAATAGCAAGACTGTGGAACCAACCTAGATGCCCTTCAATAGACAAATGGATAAAAAAAATGTGGCATTTATACACAATGGAATATTACTCTGCATTAAAAAATCACAAAAATCATAGAATTTGCAGGGAAATGGATGGCATTAGAGCAGATTATGCTAAGTGAAGCGAGCCAATCCCTTAAAAACAAATGCAAATGTCTTCTTTGATATAAGGAGAGTAATTAAGAACAGAGTAGGGACGAAGAGCATGAGAAGAAGATTAACATTAAACAGGGATGAGAGGTGGGAGGGAAAGGGAAAGAGAAGGGAAACTGCATGGAAATGGAAGGAGACCCTCAGGGGTATACAAAATTACATACAAGAGGAAGTGAGGGGAAAGGGGGAAAAATATAAGGGGGAGAAATGAATTACAGTAGAGGGGGTAGAGAGAGAAGAGGAGAGGGGAGGGGGGAGGGGGGAGGATAGGAAAGGCAGCAGAATACAACAGACACTAGTATGGCAGTATGTAAATCAATGGATGTGCAACTGATGTGATTCTGCAATCTGTATACGGGGTAAAAATGGGAGTTCATATCCCAGTTGAATCAAAGTGTGAAATATGATATATCAAGAACTATGTAATGTTTTGAACAACCAACAATAAAAATTAATTAAAAAAAAAAAACACATGGATTAGGCTGGGGAGTGGCATACACCTGTAATCCCAGCAACTCTGAAAGCTGAAGCAAGAGGATCAAAAGCTCGAGGCCAGCCTTAGCAATTTAAGGCCCTGTCTCAAAATAAAATAAAAAGGGCTAGGGGTGTGGCTTATTGATAGAGGACCTCTGGGTTCAATCCCCACTACCCATCCCCACACACATGTACAACAAGACATGAATTAGGTAAGTAGAGAAAAAAACAGGATTTAATTATACGCTATCTACAAAAAGATATAGAATGAAAGTAAAATAATAGGGACAAAATATCATACAAATGATAACCAAAACAGGTCCTAATGAACAAAATAGACTTTATGGTACTGGGAACAGAACACAGGGCCTCATGGATGCTAGGCAAATGCATTTCAACTGAACTACCTTCCCATTTCTTTTTATTTTCAGACAGGGTTTTGTTAGGTTGCCAAGGCTTGCCTCAAACTTGCTATTCTCCTGCTTCAGCCTCCTGAGTAGCTGGAATTACAGTTGTGTACCACTGCACCAGCACCACAATAACAGAACAACCAGAAGGAAACAGAGTACTTGAACAATACTAGAGACCAACAAATTAGACTTAACAGCCCTTACAGAATACTCCACCATAAGAGCTGAATATACATTATTTTCAAGTACATATGGGATATTCAGGGATATCCCTGGACATAAAACAAGTTTCAACAAGCTTAAATGACTGAAAAGTATCTTTTCCTAATGGAATAATGCCTAAATCAGCAAAAGAAACAAAACTGGAAAAGCTAGACAATAGTGGAAATTAAGCAACACACCTGTAAACAATGGGTCAAAAAATGCATCACAAGGCAAATGTAAAAATACCTTAAAAAAAAATGAAAACAAAAACATGACATACCAAAACTTTTGGGATGCAAGAAATTGTTAACAAGGAAGTTTAGAGTTATATACATTAAAAAAGAAGAAAGATCTTAGATTCATAACCTTTCTTTACACCAAGGAGCTTGCAAAAGAACAAATTAAACATGAAATTAACAGCAGAAATTAATGAAATAGAGAACACACACACACAAATCAATGAAACTAAAGAGTTGATTTTTTTTAAAGACAAACAAAATGGCAAACACTTAGATTGAGGAAAAAGAATACTCAAAAGAACTAAAATCAGAAATGAAACAAGAGACATTATAACCAATGGCAAAAAAATAAGATATTAAAATGAAAACTCTGGCTGGGCGCAGTAGTGCACATCCATAATCTCAGCAGCTCAGGAAGCTGAGGCAGCAGGATGGTTGAGTTCAAAGCCAGCCTCAGCAAAAGCGAGGTGCTAAGCAACTAAGTGAGACTCTGTCTCTAAATAAAATACAAAACAGGGTTGGGGATGTGGCTCAATAGTCAAGTGCCTCTGAGTTCAATCCCTGGTAAATCCTTACCCCCCAAAAAAGAAAACTCTGAACAACTGTGTGCCAACAAACTGGACAGTCTAGAAAAAATGGATGAATTTCTAGAAACACATACAACCTATCAAGACAACTAGAAAATCTGAACAGACCAGGAATTGGGTAAAGAGAATGAATCATACAACCTCTCAGCAAAGAAAAGCCTAAAACCAGATGACTTTACTAAAAATTCTACCACACATTTAAAGAATGTTTACAACTAAACCTTATGAGTGATCCCTAATGTAATTAAGGATCTGGGTGATTATCACACTTAAATGTAGGTTTGTCTTTGTAACAAATGTACCATACCTGTGGGGGATGTTGATTAATTAGGAAGCTATGCATGTGTGAGTAAAGGATACTTATGGGAAATCTCTGTACCTTCCTCTCAATTTAGATATTAAACTAAAACAAAATGGATGTGGTGGCATACTCCTGTAAACCCAGTGTCTGGGGAGGCTGAAGTAAGAGGATCTCAAGTTCAAGGCCAGCCCCAGTAACTTGGTGAGACCCTAAAAATTTTTTTTAAAGTGGGGTGGGGAGCTGGGGATGTAGCTCAGTGCTAAAGTGTACCTGGGTTCAATCCCTTGTACCAAAAACAAAAACAAAAAATGAAAATATCTCTATTCTTAAAAATAATAATATTTTTAAGTGTATTCTGTTTTACATCTGAGGTGCCCCCTTCCCAAGCTCATGTGTTATACAAGACCATAAGATTCAGAGGTGAAATGAGTATGCCATGAGACCCTTAACTTTTTATCAGAGCCTTAATCCAGATGAATGGGTTAAATGGGTGGTAACCATAGGCAGTTAGGATATGGCAGGAGGAGGTGGGTTATGGAGGAGTGCCTATGGGGTATGTATTTTGTCCCTGGTCTGCAGTGTTTCTCTTTCTCTGCTTCCTGGTTCCACATCCTGAGTGGGCTTTCCTTCTCCACACCTTTCCACCATGATGTTGTGTCTCACCTCTAGCCCAAAGCAACAAAGATGAACATCTATGGACTGAGACCTCTGAAACCATGAGCCCCAAATAAATTTGCCTCCTCTAAAAATATTCTTGTCAGGTCTTTCTGTCACAGCAATGTAAAAACTGACTAACCAAAGTTTTTTTTTTTTTTTAATTTTAATAAAACATAATAAAATAAAGAAATTTAAAAAAAAATTTTAATAAAACTTTTACTTGAAAAGTGTGTCTACAGGGTTGGGAATGTAGCTCAATGTAAAGCACGTCTGACTAGCATGCATGAGGCCTTGGGTTCAATCTCCAATACCAGAAACGAAACAAAAAACAGTCTATAAGTTTTCTAAAATTGACTGTGGTGATAGCTGCTAATATATGAATTTTTTAAAAAATTGCAAACTAAGCATGATGGTCTTCAAAATGTACGTATATAAATGTATCATAAGTGTCCACTGTCTCATGTGTGCGAGAGTGAGAATGATGTCTATTGGGCTGGAGGTGGTAGCACACACCTGTAATCCCAACAACTCAAGAGCTAAGGCAGGAGGATCACAAGTTGAAGACCAGCCTCTGCAACTTAGTGAGGTCCTAAGCAACTTAGCAAGATCTTATCTCAAAATAAAAAATAAAAAGAAGGGCTGGGGATGTTTCTCAGTGATTAAATGCCCCTGGGTTTAACCCCCAATATAAAAAAAAGAAAAAAAAAGAGAGAGAGACTTTTGGGAAGAAAAAGACACATTGAGTCTCAAAAGAGAAGCATCCATGAATCCTTGAAATGCAGAAAGCACCAATGAACTTCCAAAATGCAAAATATAGCATTCTGTGAGCAACCCAGCCCATGTCCTCAGCCTTTGGCCCTCAATGTTGGTTGCCTGTCTTTGCCTACAAAAAATAACAAGATGGGGACAATGAGCAAACATTAGAAAAACTGGCTCAAAATTGTGTAACTCTTCTCTGACTCTACTAGTTCAGCCCCCAGCTATTGCTCTTTTATAAATATTTCCCCATACCAAAGTGTTACTGACTTTCCCTCTGGAGATGACCCACATTCTCCTTTCAATGTATATTCCTAGATTTACCTCAAAAGGTTCTCAACCTCAAGATGGCCTCATTCTCCACCAAATGTGTATTTCTTACTTTAGCCCAAAAGACATCTCTCAAGACAGCCAAATTCTCCCTTGAATGTGTTGGTTTTCCTAAATAAATCTGTGTCTCAGACTAAAATTATTTCAGTCACGTATGCCAAGGACCCTACTTGTCCTGAATTAAGATGCCCCTCTCTAGGAACTTTTACAGTGACAACAGCAGTTATCTGCCATAGTCTGGCTGGGCACAAATCACGAGCCACTCAATCAGGAACAAACTTTATTTCCAAACTCCACCAGCACACTCCACACACACTCCTTGGGAACCTTCCTCTAATGCCATCCATGAGGCTCCTCCAGGCACACACCACACCAACCGGAAATTCCTCCTCCAGACCTTCCCCAACCAACAAGAACCCTCCAGGAATCCCCAGGAGAACTCCAAAGCAGAGGCCCCAAGGCAGCAAGAGCCAGGGCCCCATTGCCCCACAGTAAAGGTCAAATATACAATACAATCAATCCAGCATCACAGCAATTATATATAGCTTAACTCAAATCATCATCTCAATGGTTCACTGTCATCACCTTTCAAACATTCCCTCTGGCAAATGCCAGGCATCATGACCTGCCAAGGCTCTCAACCCTTATCTTTGGAAGGTAAAAATTCAGGGTGAAGAAAACCTTTCTTTCCAACCTTTGAAGTTCAAAGCTATAAATACAACAGCTATTTTGTAAAATCTTGGAGTACTTTCAAGACTGCTTGAATCTGTTTCCAGTTCTGCAATTCCAATCAGTCCCAAAATGAATGTAATTTTCTTTGTTCTCCACTAGGTGGATTTTATTGACAGTGAACAGAGCATTACCTACTTTTGGTCCCTCCTTCTGTTGTATGCCAGAACAACTATGCCCACATCCATGTATATAAAAGCATGCTCCATTCATGATTTTAAGGAGGAAGTGCATATTCTACCATAGCATTCTATCTGCTATTATTCACAAACATGATGACAGGTCCCATCCACCACTGCTCACTGATGTGGAGTCACATGCCTAGGACAAACAGGTGGCAGATAACTGAAGCTAAAAAATTAATCCAAATACAATCCAAATGAACTGTATCCTTAGAAATAAAGGTAATCAATTTTGTGTTTTCTTATCACCATAAAAGACAAAGCGTATGTCTGACCTGGGATGTGGCTCAAGTGGTAGCACGCTTGCCTAGCATGTGTGAGGAACTGGGTTCGATTCTCAGCACCACATAAAAATATTGTGTCCATCCAAAACTAAAAAAATAAATTTTTTTTTAAAAAGCGTATGGGTCTGATACAGTGGCATATGCTTATAATCCCAGCTACTCAGGAGGCTGATGCAGAGAAATACAAGTTTGAGGTCAGCCTGGGCAATTTATTGAGACCCTCTCTCAAAATTAAAAATTAAAAAAAAAGAAAAAAATGGGGGGCTGGGTTGTGGCTCAGCGGTAGAGACAGACCTAGCATGTTCCAGGCCCTAGGTTTGATCCTCAGCACCACATAAAAATAAACAAAACTACTGTGTCCAACTAAAAAATAAATATTAAGGAAAAAAAAGGTATATGTATTTCTTGGGAATAAGAAAAGAAAAATGACTTCAGTTTACTTGGCATACTATAGTAGGAAAACACATACATGGTCTTGGACCAGATTCCTGGCTAGAGCTCCTAAAATTCTGGTAATTTTCTAAGTGGCAAGAATAAAAAAGGTGAAATAATCATCTTTTGTCAATTGGGAGGGTGGGGGTTACCAGGGATTGAACTCAGGGGCATTCAACCACTGAGTCACATCTCCAGGCCTATTTTATTTTTATTGGACACAGAATCCCACTGAATTGCTTAGCGCCCACTGTTGTTGAGCCTGTCTCAGCCTCCTAAACCACTGGGATTACAAGCATGTGCCAATGCTGGGGGCCATCTTTTGTCATTTCTAACAACCCCTTCAACTACACCTGGGTTTATGTTAATGAGGTGACTTTCAATAAGCACTTAAAGATGGGGCTGGTTGGCAGAAAAACTAACCCTATGATTCTCAAAGGAGTTTTTAGGCCAACCCCAGATCTCCGGGAAGGGAAGAAGGGTTGAAGGTTGAGTGGATCACCAATGATCAATGACTTAATCAATTATGCCTATATAAGAAAGTTTCCATTAAAAGTAAAAAAAAAAAGGGGGGGGGTTCTGAGAGCTTCTAGAGCATGTGGAAGTGCTAACAGGGTGGAGAAGCACAGAAGCTTTCCCTACCCCTTCCTGTGTATCTCTTCCATCCACCTGGCTATCCCAGAATCCACTCTTTTCTAATGCCTGATAAGTAACTCTGAGTTCTGTGACCCATTCTAGCAAACATAACCCAAAGAAGACATCAGAGAACATCCGATATTTAGCCTATTAATGATAACTTGTTGCTAAGAGCCACAGCCAAGTAATATGATACATGGCATTTTTGGTTGAAAGGTGACATCAGCAAGCCATTGAGATGATATGATTATGTTAAGATTTGCATTCATATGGATATTGGATTCCTGTTGTCCACCTCAGCCTGCTACAGAGTCCCCATTGGTTGGAAAAGTGCAGTAGGAGGGAATTCCGGAGGAGGAACCTCCTCTTGGGATGGGGAGAACACAGCGTGGGTCAATGGGCAATCTTCCCAGACTCGCAGGAAGCATTGGCGGCAGTTTCAAAAAATAAAGTTTGTTTCTGTTTGAGTGACTCCTGATTTTGTGCCCAGCTAGACTGCGGCAATTGGTGGCCTGTACGAGGAAATCCTACCAGCATCTTCAAGGGATACTATAGCATTAACTACATACTGACTATCAGAAAATAAATTAAATACAGAATCTTTAAACATCACAAAAGCTTGTAATACTGCATTAAGCTCTACCTTTTGAGCTGATTGTTTGGGTACTAAAAATGTAAAAGTTTGATCAGGGGTAACTACTGCTGCTGTACCATTATTTGACCCATCAGTGAATATATTTGGAGCATTCATGATAGGGGTTTTTCTTGTCATCTTTGGAAAAACTACAGGATGCTTAGACCAAAAAGACAGCAAAGGATTAGATGGTAAGTGATTATCAAATGAAACATTAGATTTACACATGATTATTGCCCAAGTATTTAACTCATTAGCTAACTCATCAATTTGATCCATAGTATATGGAGTAATAATTTTATTGGGAGAAATTCCAAACACTCCCTTTGCTGCTTTTATTCCTTTGAGTATTAATTGTCCTACAGCCTCAGGATACCTAGTAAGAATAGTTTTAGGAGAATAAGATAAATGTATCCACAATAATGGACCTTCTTGCCAAAATACTCCTGTAGGAATATTTTTTGTTGGTAGTACAATAAATAATAAAGGCAAACTTATATCAATTCTATCCAAATGCATATTTTCCATATGTTTCAATGATTTTTCATGCCTTTCTTGCTTCAGGCGTTAACATGCGGGGTGAATTTGGATCTGATGGACCTTTCAGGATATCAAATAAAGGTCCTAGCTCTCCTGTTGGTATGCCTAGATAAGGCCTTTTCCAATTTATGTCTCCCAATAACTTTTGAAAGTCGTTAAGTGATTTGAGTTGATCTACTCGTATTTGCATTTTTGGTGGACGGACCATGGTTGAGGATAATAGAACTCCTAAATAATTAATTGGAAGATTTAACTGTACTTTATCTATTGCTATCTCTAGATTATAATTTTTTAATAAATTTGTAAGTGTGGCATAACATTCTAGCAATGTGTTTTTATCTTTATGTGCCAATAACACATCATCCATATAGTGAAATATCTGTAGTTCAGGAATTTGATTTCTAAGTGGCTAAATTGCTTTGTTAACATAAATTTGACACATAGTTGGACTATTAGCCATCCCTTGAGGGAGTACTTTCCATTCATATCTCTGATCAGGACCTTCATAATTTAGTGCAGGGATAGTAAATGCAAAATGTGGACTATCCTCAGGATGAATTGGAATTGAAAAAAAACCATCTTTAATATCTATAGCTAAAACATACCAGGTTTTTGGTAAAGCAGACAATTGGGGAATCCCCGATTGAGCAGGTCCCATAATAACCATCTCATTATTAATGGCTCTTAAATCTTGCAATAATCTCCATTTACCAGATTTCTTTTTTTTTTTAATGCTTGCATAGTCTTTAATCTGATAATGAGATATATAAATAGAGATTGCTAGCATAATTCTTTAGACCTGCTTCTCCATTAAAGAGCAGCTTTCCACTCGACCCCAGCTGTTATCTTCAAATTTTAATGACAAAAATGGGAGTATTATGGGGAGATACGGAAGGTTGTATGTCCCTCCACTAATTGTTGTTTGACCAGGTCATGGGCTACTTGTATCTTTTCTTTAGTCAGGGGCCACTGAGGAACCCACACTGGTCTTTCTGATTTCCAAGTAATTTTGATTGTCTCAGTGGCCCTTTCTGAAAATCCAATCCATGTCTATTTATTCCTTGATCTATTTGAATTGGTGTTGCTATACCTTGTTCTTGTTCTTAGCAACTTGTATTTGAGATTGGTGTCTAAAGTAGTAGAATGGGGGACTCTCTATGGGACTGAGCCCTTAACTTAAAGGGTTGATACTAATTCCAGGTAGATAGTGTCAGAAATAAATTGAATTGCCGAACACTTAGCTGGTATCACAATTAGTGGGTATGGAAAACACCCCATACATTTTGGTATCAGAAGTGAAGTGTTACAATCTAATAATGCCAATTTTGTGTATTCTTTTGTTTTGTTTTGTTTTTTTAAAGAATTGGAACTTAAGTCCTCAACACTTAAGTTCCAATTATACAGAGAGATAAGAAACTTTTTCTTTTCTCCACTCCATCCATGTACTGGTGAAGTTGCAGAACGTACACTATCTATAAATCTATGGCTAAAATCTGGAAGCACTAGTTTAATCGAGATAAAGAATGACTTGAGTTTACTTGAGTATTGAATGGATTTATTTGTTTATTTGTTGTATAATTCAGTGCTAATTAGGAAACAAACCCAGGGCCTCTCACATGCTAGGCAAGGGCTTGAGCACAGAACTAATCCCCAGCTATGACTGACTTTTTGGAAAAAAACAAAACAAAACAAAACAAAACAGAACCTTGAGGGGCTGAGTAGAGTTGCAGAACTCTGGCCTAACATGCATGAACCCTGGTTTCAATCCCCAGTGTCCTACCCACCTCCATAGACCATAAAACTTAACAGATATATCAGAATAGAGATGCACAAATTAGCAATGTTCTCAGAGTCCTGACAAAGAATTTATCAAAGAGTAAGAGTAAGGATGAGGACTCCTGATGCAATAGTATTAATGAATAAGTAGCATAAGGGAAAAAAAGAATTGTTCCTCAAAGATACTATAAGGTGCCTCATAGAAAGCACTTGGCTGTAGAAAGAGTATCCACCTGGAAATAAAAGGCATTGGGAATGACTTTAGGGAGTGCAACTTCAACTGGGTTCCTCTTCTCTGGTCTCCCTTATTTGTTCTTATCCATTTCTTTTCATTTTCTCTTCCACTCTTCCTCATTCACACATTGTATTTAACTCATTGTAAATTGTGACTCAGGGTATAATATCAGTGGTAGAGACCTTGCTTAGCTTGTTCAAGGCCCTGGATTCAATGCTGACATCCCCCAAATAATAAATATATAAATGTATGTTTGTAAGAAATATAAATCTGTTTCCAATTCTTTAAATACCCTACCATATTTGACCTTTTCACTCAGACGATGTGGCCCAGAGGTTAAGAGAAGAGTTGCCAGGGACAGTACCACACTCTTTGTCATACCAACAACTCAGGAGACTGGATTTAGGTCAGCCTCAGCAACTGGATAAGACCATGTCTCAAAATAAAAAATGAAAAAAAGGCTAAGAGTATACTGGGAGTATAGATCAGTGGTAGAGAACCCTGGATTTTATCTATATATTGCAATAAAATCCACAAAATTTAAAGTCTGTCTGAATGTATTAGGTAAAAATTTATCTTTACATGCCCCTACATGCATATATAGTGTTAATTTGGGGAGGTGCTGTTTTCCTAAAACTAAAAAGTGGAATTCCATTATACACTATCATCTATAGTTCTTTACAAAGGACTTCTTTCTTTCTTTTCAGGGTAGTAATGGGAATCAAACCCAGGGCCTTGAGCATGGTAGACAAATATTTCTACCATTCAGCTATATCCCCAGCCCACTCTTGCTTGTTTTTAATTCACTCTATTATAGCACCTTTTGTACTCTGCATTTTATCACAGCGGGAACAAAACTAAAACAAACAGCCTTAGCAAGACAAAAAGAAGAAAACATAGGCATTTGCCTCATATTCATTTCATAAGAACATAAAATCTGGGGCTTATGGGAAAACAGACCTAGTTAATCCATCACTTTAATGATTCTCAAACACAATTTTGAAGTATTCTGCCATAAAGGCTTAACAGAGTAGGAATTCAAGTTACATAAAATTATAAAAGGAAGTTCCTCTCCCTTTTAGAAAAGTTCATGCAAATATAGCTCCCACCCAAATATCTGAAAGTCTTCATTTAATTTTTGGTCCTGGGGATTGAACCCAGGGGCACTTTACCACTTTGCTACATTCCCAATACTTTTTATTTATTATTTTATATAATTTTTTTAACATGCTGCTGGATCTTTATTTTATTCATGTATTTATATGAGGTGCTGAGAATTGAACCCAGTGCTTCACACACACTAGGCAAGAGCTCTACCACTGAGTCACAACCGCAGCCCTTATTTTTTATTTTAAGACAGGATCTCATTAAGTTGCTGAGGCTGGCCTGGAACTTGCCATCCCCCGGATTTAGCCTCCCCACCTGCTCGGATTCTAGGCATGCACTACTAGGCCCAGCACTTTCTTTCTTTCTTTTTTTTTTAAATATATTTTTAGTTGTTGATAACCTTTATTTTATTTATTTATATATGGTGCTGAGAATCGAACTCAGTATCTCACGCATGCTAGGCAAATGCGCTACCATTGAGCCACGGCCTCAGCCCCCAGCACTTTCTTTATTTGTTATTGTTTTGAGACAGGGTCTGGCTACAGTTGCCCAGGTTGGTCTAAAATGCCTGAGCTCAAGAGATCTTCTTGCCTCAGCCTCCAGAGAAGCTGGGTTTTCAGGCTTATGCCATCTTGCTCAGCATAAGAAATCTCATCCATCTAGGATGGTGTGGGAGCATCATCCAAATCTGTTTTATATGCATATGTTGCCAAATGATACAATCCTTAAGGACTGGGGGCATATCTTGGCCATTTTTCCAGACTTGTCTTGTTGGCCAAGACTAGAGAGAAACCCAGTAAATGCTTATTGAGTTGAGAGGTAATAAGTGGATTCTGTTGTGAGTATTCTCATACAAAAGGATAACTGTGATTAGAGGGTTTGGATCTTCAGGTCAGCTTATCTCTCTTCTTTCTGTATTTCCCTTCAACTTAGACTCCTAATTACTTCCCAGCAGAGAGAAAGTTCTAACACCTCAAGAAAAAACATGAAGAATAAAATTGCTACTCACGGGAGCACATCAGGATGGCTACTAATGAGCTTGCTCATACACACACAGAGCCGTTCATGCAGATCATGGTTAACATGGCCTCCTGTCTTGATGGCTTCAGCATTCCTTTCCAGCAAATCCAAAAGGAGAGGGCGCAGCTGACGGCCAATCAGCACAGTGTAATCCTTATCCAAGAGCAACTGTGCTAAAATACTCAGGATAGACTGGCGATCTTGAGGTGTCCACACCTGAGAGGAAAAATAAAATGTTCATGTAAACAGTACTCATTTGTATTGCTAGAGAAGACCAGAGAAGAGTCCCTAGTGCATAATCAAAATAATCAATTTTCAGACTTAATGAGTTTATCTTATAAAACAGTGGTGTTTTTATGAAATAGAGGACTCAATTAACTTATTATTAATAAGCTTCAGTTCACTGGGGTAAAAGAACTGATGCGGTACGGTGATGCATGCCTGTAATCCCAAGGGCTCTGGGCAGAAGGATCTCAAGTTTAAAGTCAACCTCACTTCAGCAACTTAGTGAGAACATAAGCAACTTTGCAAGACCCTCTCTAAAAATAAAAAATAAAAAAGGGCTGGGAATGTAGCTCAGTGGCTAAATTTAACAGGTTCAACCCCCCATTCCAAAAAAACAAAAAACAAACAAACCAAAAAATCCTGATACATGGATTCTAAGTAAAATGTTATACAGTCCCTTAAAAACAACCTATATTGCAGGGTTTCAACACTGTCCAGGGCATCTAAAACCCCAATGCTCCTCTGGTTCCCTTACTTGAATGAAAAACCTAAGAAATCTATAGTTACTATGCAAAAGTAACATCTCTGGTTAAGAAAAGTCAGAAATACAAAATTAGGGACAAGGGGCAGAGCTCAGTGGTAAAGCATGTCTTAACATGTAGGAAATTCTTCTTTTTCTAAGGTTTTGAGATGTAATGTTAGTTATTTGGTGACTTTCTATTTCTTTAAAGAATGAGCTCAATGCAATGAACCTTCCTCTTAGAATTGCCTTCACAGTGTCTCAAAGATTTTGATATGTTGTTACACTATTCTCATTTACCAATTATTTTATTTCATCCCTGATTTCTTCTGCTATCTAGTCATTCAATATCTATTATTTAGTCTCCAGGGTTAGAGTAGCTTCTTTTATAGTTGATTTCATTATGATCTCATAGAATACAATGTATTATCTCTTTTTTTTTTTTGTACATGCTAAGAGTTGCTTTGTGGTCTAAGATATGGTCTATTTTAGAGAAGGATCTGTGTACTGCTGAGAAGTTAAGTATTTCAGTCACTGATGTATAAAATATTCTATATATCTGTTAATTCTAAGTTATCAACTGTATATTTTAGTTCTATAGCTTCTTTATTTAGTTTTTATTTGGAGAATCTATCCAGTGGTGACAGAGATGTGTTTAAAACACCCAATATTATTGTGTTGTGTGGTCTATTTGCTTTTTGAAATTAAGAAGAGTTTGTTTGATGAATGCAGATACTCCATTGCTTGGGGCACAAATTTTTACAATTGTTATGTCTGGTTGATGTATAATTCCCATAAGCAGTATGAAATGTCCTTTGTCTCTTCTGATTAGCTTTTGCTTAAAGTCCACTCTACCTGATATGAAGACAGAAACCCCTGCTTATTTACGAGATCCATGTGAATGATGTTTTTCCCCATCCTATTACCTTCAGTCTGTGGATGTCTTTGCCTATAAGGAGAGTCTCTAGGTGATGGCATATTGTTAGGCTTTGTTTTTTCATCCAATCTGCCAATTTATGTCATTTGATGGATGAATTTAGGCCATTTATATTCAATGTTATTATTGAGAAACAATTTTTATTCCCTTCATTTTATTTCTGGATTTTAACTTGAATTAGTTTCTTCACTAATTTACTATTTTTCTAGAGTAGTTCCTCCTTTGGCTGGTTTTCACTTCTTCATGAAATATTATATTGAGTATATTTTGTATTGCAGGCTTTAATTTAACTTTTGTTTATCATGGAAGATTTTTATTTTATCATCAATTATGAAGCTTAATTTTGCTAGGTTATAGTATTCTTGGCAGGTATCCATTTTCTTTCAGAGCTTGGTATATATTATTCCAAGACCTCCTAGTTATGAGAGTCTGCGTTGAGAAATTAGCTGAGATCCAGATTGGTTTCCCTCTAAATATAACCTGATATTTTTCTCTGGAAATCTTTAAAATTCTATCCTGGTCTGTGGTTGTGGTTCAGTGGTAGAATGCTTGCCTAGTGCATGTGGAGCACTGGGTTTGAACCTCAGCACCACATAAGGAAAAAAAAAAAAAATGAATGGATGAAATAAAGGTATTGTGTCTATCTACAACTAGAAACATTTTTTTTTAATTCTATCCTTATTCTGTATTTTATCCCTGATTTCATGCTTTACATCATCCTTTACCTTGCAAATTAGTTTACCTATGTACATTTTAAAATCCTTCTTTGACATTTATTCCACCATGGTGTAGTTGGATTCTGTTATTGAAGTATCTTGGTTTGTTTGGGGCAATTTATTCCCTTGCTTTTTTATTTTCTTTGTTTGTCTACCTACCTAAGAGTATGGATCTGAGTCAGTAGACATTCTACCTATGGGTTTATAGTGTCCATGAAGGTTTCTAGTAACCTCACTGTTTAGGGGGAGACAAATAAAAACAACAACCAATGCAAAAAATATACAGCATTAAACCAAATAGTTCCTGCTATGACATCAATGATGTTAATTGTCACAATACACAGAAATATAATCAGTTATTACCTATAACAAAAACAGTAAGTCTGCAAAATGGTTTATAATTTTGAATGGTAGACAGGGAGAGAACAGAAGTGATGTAGGATGTGATGATTATGGAAGAGGAGGAAAGAAGTAAAAAACTAAACAGAGTAAAAGAACAATAGAGATTGTTAGCAGAAGAGAGAATCTAGTGAACAGACACATGAGAAAAAATATATGTAAAAATTTTAAAAATTAAGAATATAAAAGAATACAAAACTAAGATGTATGTATCAAACATCCTCGTCCTCAAAATACTGATCTATGAAAAATGGCTTCAAAAATAATAGAAATGAGGGGCAAAAACAAATATGAATATGTATAATGGTCCATGAACCATTAAGGTCACAAAGAAAAGGTAAAAGAAAGATCTGGACGAAAAGTTAAAGAATTGTTTCCACTGGAATTCAAAAGATTGCCAGCTTCCCTCCTCAGCAGTGTTCGGTGAGGTCACTGGGGTCACCTGGAGGGTGATGCTTGCTCCACTCTCAGAGTAGGGTTGCTGGAATGAGAGAAGTAACCCCTAAAGGAAATGTTTAGACTTAGGTAGGCTCCAGGCTCTTTGGTCTGAAGGTTTTAAATAAGCACACCTGCGGTTTTAAATAAGCAATTGCTGGTCCACACTGGAAGAGAATCCCAGGGATCTCCCCTGGGTTCCACTCACGTGGTGGAGAAGTCAATTCTTAGTCCATTATGTCACCAGCAGACCCTAGGTTTCCTGCTCTCAGGTTCAGTCCCCAATCTTAGCCTCTCTTGCCCCTGCCCTTCTGAATTCTCAGCGAGGCACATTTCTTCTGCCTGGTCCTGCAAGCAGCCGGATTGGAGAGCGAGGGTGAGAGCTGGGTGGGTTTCCACCACCAGCTGTCCCCTGTGTAAACCTCTCTCCAGGGTTGATTTTCTCTTGGTCACTTAGGCACAGTCTCTGTCCAGTGATGTGGGTTTGCCAGGTCTGTATTTCAGGCCAAACTCAGGCTTGCCAGGAATCAGTTACCCCAGCTGTTGGCCCCTGTGCCACGGCTGCAAAATGGTTCTTCCCCTGTCCTCCGCAGGCAACCAGGAGAGATGTGGCTTCTTTCCCACACAAAGATATTGTGCAGCACCCCTTTCAATTTAGTCGGACAGTAGGTTTGATATCTAAATTCTCTGCACCAAGACATGCCTCAGGCCTCCCAAAAATGCAGGTTCCTTTAATTCCTTTATCTTCCACTTTGCTCTCAGATCACTCTGGCTGGTGCCTCTAGCCATGCAACGGCACTGGGGATTTCTTCCTTATTTTATTATATCTAATCTCCCTAGTCCCAGATTTGCTTTGAATGTCCAGTATTAAATTCCAGTAAAGAGCTCCCTGCTTTTCTGTTCACCCACCTTGCTGAGAAGCTGCCCATTTGCTTTCTTGGTTTTATACCATGGAGCAGCCAGGAAAGTGGCATTCTCTATTCTGCCATCTTGACACCCACAGGATTGGTTTTTATGATTAAAATTTGCTTTTTCTTCTTATTTTTAATGTTTTAGTTATAGATGGACAGAATACCTTTATTTAATTTATATGTGGTGCTGAGGATCAAACCCAGTGCCTCACACGTTAGGCAAATGCTCTACCACTGAGCTACAATCCCAGCCCTCAAGAGTTGCCTATTCTTGAATTTTATATAAACTGAATCATTTATTATTACTCCTTGCTATCTGGCTTATTTGCTCTGTATAATGATTTTCACAATCCATATAGTGGTATGAATCAATAACTTATTCCATCTCATTAGTACTATTTACCCTATATGAATACACCACAATCTATTCATTCACTTGTACATGGATATTTTCATTTTCCCAGCTATCATCATTGAAGTTACGGACTTTTGTGTACAAGAGATTTTGGGACACATTTTCATGCTTTCTCATTAACTAAAGTGGGACTGTTGGGTTATATAGTAACTGTATGCTCAACTAAAAGTAAAAATTTTATACATGCTAAGCACACACTCCATCCAGCTATACCCACAACCCTAAAACTGTACTTTAAAATTTAAAACAATTTCAAAGAAATATTGTAGTGTTTAACTTTAAAAGAAACTTCTCCAAACTTTGTTTATCATCTTAGCGGTCCACCAGCAAGCAATGTCTAAGACTTGTAGTTGCTACATTCTTAGTCTTAATTTTAGCCATTCTAGTGGCAGTGGAGCAAGATGTCTCCTGTGCTTTTATTTGCATTTACCTCATGACAGGATTCTGAAATTTTTTTCGGGCATTAAAAAGCCACTCAAATATTTACTTTTATGATACTGCTGATAAAGTCTCTAACTTTCTTCTTTTGTGTGTGTGTGTGTGTGTGTGTGTGTGTGTGTGTGTGTGATGGGGGTTGAACCCAGGGCCTGGTGCTATTACTGGGCTATACCATGATTACTTTCACCTACTGTTAAACTGTACTATTTATTTTATTATTCCATTGTAATGTATAAGTTCTTCTTCTTTTTAATGTGTAAGTTCTTAACATCTTAGTCCTGTTAGAAATGTTTGTGTTATTCTGTCCTTGATTGTGGCTTGACTTCATTTTCATGTTTTGTAAAGCAGGTGTTTTACATTTTGATGAATTCAACATTAAGACTTTATGTTATGATGTTTTTAGTGTCCACTCAAAAAAATCATTGTCTCCCCAAATCTTTTGTCTTTTCTTGCTTACAAAATTTTTTTCAGTTGGGCGTACTGATACATAAGAAGCCACTTGAGAAGCTGATGCAGATCACAAGTTCAAGGCTTGCCTGGGCAACTTCACAAGACCTATCCCAAAATAAGAGACTGGGGTGGGGGAGAAATTACGTACTTAGCAGTTTTAGTTTTGACTTTTATGTATACATTTATGATGTACTATTAACTGGTGGGCTTGACATAAAGTGGAGTCAAGGTTCATTTTCTTCCCCAGTGTTATTATCCTCTCCAGCAAAAATTATCTAAAAATCTATCTAGGCTGAATGAAGTGTCCCATAACTGTAATCCCAGCTACTCAGCTAAGGCAGGAGGATCTCAAGTAGAGGCCAGTCTTAGCAACTTAGTAAGACCCTGTCTCAAAAAGAGAGCTGGCGATGCAGTTAAGTGGTAGAGTATGCCTGGATTCAATCCCCAGTACTGCAACAAAAAAAACCCGATTGTCTGTCTATTCCCTGTTTATTTATTTGACAGCCTTATTAAAAACCAATTGACTTTATTATGTGTGAATCGATTTCTGAATTTTCTAATCTTTATACACATCATTATACCAACACCATAGTCTTGGTAACTGCAGCTTTATAGGTTTTGAAATAAGTCAGTTAAATCCTCCAACTTTCTCTCTTCCAAAATTGTTTTAGCTATTCTACTTAAATTGTGTCTCATTTTAAACTTTGAAATTATTTTATCTATTTCTGTACTCACATACATACACACACACACACACACACACACACACACACAGCTGAGATTTTAAATGGGTTTGTGTTGAATCTATAGATTAATTTGGGAAAAATCTTATCCTAACCTGTTTCATCCCATCATCTCAGATCTGGAACACCTATAGTGTACAATATATAAAAATGCAAAATAATTGTAATTACAGAAAATTAATGTAAAAATATATAAGTTCTAGATTTCAGCCTATTTTAACACACCTATGTCCATTTTATTGAAATATTCACAGAATTAAAAACTTCGGACTCATGAGCTAACAATATCAAGTCTTCCAATTAATAGCATGTTTCCATTTATTTAGGTCTTATTTGTCTTACCAATCTCTTATAATTTCCAACGTACAGACCTTGTACTACTGTTCTTGTTTTGGACACAGGGTCTTACTAGATTGCCCAGGATAGTCTGACTTACAATCCTTCTGCCTCAGCCTCCTGAGTAATGGGGATTATAGGCATGCACCACCACACCCAGATCCTTATCTGTTTTTTCAACAAATTAATTTCTAGTTTTACTTAATTGCTCTATAATACCTACATTTTCTATTTCATTAATTTTCATTATCATCTTAATAATTCTCTTCCTCTATTCACCTTGGGTTTAATTTGCTCTTCTTTTCTAATTTCCTAATTAGAATACTTATTTTTAAATCATGATTTTTCTTTCCTAAGAATTAGTACTATGAAATACCCTCTAATAGTGCTTCAACTGCATTTCACAAATTGGGATACACTGTTTTCAATACAATTCAGTTAAATTCCTCATTTTTTGGTAATGATTTATTTTTTAATCATCAGTTTTTACAAGTTTTTACTTAATTCTATTATTGAGAGATTTTCCTCAGTATCTTCTTGGGATTTTCTCCAGTGTGGTTACAGAATATATCTTGTATGTTTCAATTCTCTTAAATTTGAGAGTTGTCTAATGGTCAGTTGTTATAGTTTAGATATGAGGCATCCCCCACCCAACAATGTCTCATGTATGAGACAATGCAAGAGCACAGGTGAAATGATTAGGTTGTGAGAGCTATAATCTAACCAGTGGATTAATCCACTACTGTGGATTATTTGGGTGGTAACTATATAGGCAGGTAGGTGTGGCTAAACAAAGTAGTTCTCTGGTGAAACACATTTGGGGTTTATATTTTGTCCTTGGTGGGCAGAGCTCTCTCCACTTCCTGGTTGTTATGTTCTGAGCTGCTTTCCTCTGCCACAAGCTTCCACCACAAAGTTCTACCTCATCTTGGGCCCAGAGCTTACAGTCCGCTGACCATAGACTGAGCCTCTGAAATCTTAAGCCAAAATAAACTTTTCCTCAAGCGACTCTCGTCAGGTATTTTGGTCACAGTGACAAAAAACTAACTAAAACACCAGTAAAGGATCTTTTTGATAACTATTGCAGGTGTACAAAATATATATTCTGCAGTCACTGGGTATAACATCCTACAAATGTCAATTAGGTCAAATTCATTGATGTTTTTCAGGTCTTCAACATACTTACTGATGTTCTGTATTTGTTTCATTTATTACTAGAAGAAAAACGATGTTGACATCTCCGGTTATAATTTGAAATTGTCTTTTCTGTCACACTTTGACACTTTGTTTTAAAACTCTGTTATTAGGTACACATGTATTTAGGCTTGTTGACTTTTTGGTAAGCATTACTCTTTTTATTATTATGAAATACCCTTCTTTACCTCCAGTAATATTCTCTTAAATTTTACTGTCTATAATATTAATACAGCACTCCAATTTCTTTTGATTCCATTTGCATGGATCTCCTTTTCCATCTTTCATTAATTTAATACTTATTTCTTAGTTTTAGGTGGACACAATATCTTCATTTTATTTTTATGTGGTGCTAAGAACTGAACCCAATGCCTCACACATACTAGGCAAGCACTCTACCACTGAGCCAAAACCCCAGCCACTTTTTCCATCTTTTTATTTTTGTTTCTAAATTTAAAATGCAACTCATCTAATCAGCATACACTTGGGTCTTGCTTTCTTTAATAAAATCTGACAAACTGTTTAACTAGTGTATAATTAATATGACTGAGTTTTAAAATACCATCTTGATGTTTGTACTAGCTTTACTTTTGCCTATTTCTCTTTCTGCATTCTTTTATATTAGTGTTTTCTGGGAAATGGGCCAAATTTATCTACAAGTGAGTGGTACCAGGGATTGAACCCAAGGGCACTTACCCACTGAGCTTCATCCCCAACATTTATTCATTTATTTTAAGAATGGGATTTCCTAAGTTCCTTAGGGCCTTATTAAGTTGCTGAGGTTGGCACTGAACTTGCAATCCTCCTGCCTCAGCCTCCCAAGCTGTTATCTACATTTTTATATACCAAGTTACTTTTAATTAGATACTCAACATAATAGATATCATATTAGTAGTCTAGATTTTATTCTCTTTTTTTTGTTCTAGTAGGCAATCAATCTATGTTCAGAGTAGCCTGATTCTTCCAACATTTGTTTTAAATTTTGTTAAGTATGGGTCTAGGAAATTCTCTATTTTAACAAGCAATTTAACCCTATTTTTAAGTTAGGGTCCTTTTGGGGTTTCCACTGATTATCCTGATAGTCAACCTAGACTTTCCATTTCAATTGGTAGTAGTTTAGCATCTCCTACAAACCCACATTGCTATTGTTTGCACAGTCTCATGGATTCTCCCTGTACAAACAATTTTATATTCAGCCAAATACTTAACCTGTCCATACTCCTAGAGCTGTTCCTAAATTCCAATGCTCTGCTGAGAATATACTAGCTGTCTCAGCCCCCTGACACTTTGATCTGTCTTTGTGGCTTAGGCACACCACCATTACTGAATTTGAGTTCTTCCTCCTCAAAAAAGGATCCAGTAAGTGTTATAGGCACATATAGAGGATAATTTTAGGGATTACCTTATTTTCCTTTGTCAGAGATTGCGGTTTTCTAAGTTGCCTTTTACTCAATGTTTGAAATAGTTTTCATGTATTTTATCCAGAATTTTCTAGTTGTTTTTTAGCAGTAGAACTAATCCAGTACCAGTTATTCTATTATGGCCAAAAAGAGATATGTATTTGACCACAGGGGCTGACTCCAGTCAACAACACTAGGGGGTAATAATTTAAGAAAGCACAGTGTTGTAGGAGTATCAAACCCTGGGCAAGGTGGAAAATTAGGCTGGACAGGGTTTCTTCTTATTTTTTACACTACTTTTTTTTATTAATTTTTTTAGTTTGAGGCTGGATAATTAATTCCTTGTCCTGGGTGGATGTTCTGTAAATTCTAAGGACATTTAGCAACATCCCTGGCCTCTAAGCACTAGATACCAGAAGATTCCCTGCCCCTACTAGCTCTAATAACCAAAAATGTCTCAAGATTTGCCCCCCTTCCCAAGGGAGGGGGACTGCCCCACCCTGAGAACCAGTAGACTGGCACTTGCTGGACTGGCATTGAAATACATTTCCAGGGTACACTTGTCTAGCATGCAACACCTCCCTTGAATCCCCAGGGTTTGAGTCCCAACATTAAAGGAACAAAGGGAAGACTGTAGGAAAAGGAGTACAATGGCATACCAAGTGGTTTCCCTAGTTTCGTTTTTTTTTAATTTTTGCAGTGCTAGGGTTTGAACCCAGGGCATCATGTATTAAGCAGACCTTCTTCCACTGAGCTAAACCCCCTGCTCAAGTCATATTCCATTTTGGAAAGATCAGTTCTGGAAACAATGGGGAGCTTTATGCAAAGCAGTTACAGATTTGGATTTGTCTTATTAATAATTAAATTAAATTAGCAAAATAAAGAATCCATCTATTTAAAAACTTACGTTATTAAATTACTAGTTGCTAGAGGAAATGGAGAGTGTCAAAGAGTATTATGGAATGACAGGCTAAATACAGAGGTTTTTGTTGTGTTTTTGCAATACTAGGGATTCAACCCAGGGCCTTGCACATGCTAGATTTGCTAGGCAATTGCTCTACCACAAGCTACATTCCCAACTGGATTTTTTTTTTTTTTTTTTTTTTTTTTTTAAAGACAGGGTCTCTCTAAGTGCCCAGGCTGGCCTCAAACTTCTGATCCTCCAGCATCAGTCTCCCAAGTAACTGGGATTACAGGCATGTGTCATCGTACCTGGCAGCTGAAGGTTTCTTTCTGAAATATTGACAATGTTCTAAAACTGATGGTAGTGACAGATGCACAATATCTGTGAATCTTTTAACTGCACACTTTTAAATGGAGATACATATGGAATGTGAATTGCATAACAACAAAACTGCTTTTAAAAATAAGAGCAGTGGGGGATATAGCTCAGCGGTAGAGCATTTGCCTAGCATGAATGAGGTCCTGGATTCAATTCCCAGTTAGTGTAGTTAGGTAAATCAGTCTAATGAGTAAACTGGAAAAAGAAGGTCTTGTTGAGAATGGAGTCCTGGAAAGCAAAGCAGCACTTGGGAAATTGAAATGTTAATGTTCCCAAGGCCCAGAGCCCATCCCAAAGAAATGTTAATGAAATAGCTCCCAGCAAACAAGGAAATGCTAATCAGAAGCTCCCCTGGTCCTTCAGGCCCAAGATTATTCCTCAGGCCCATCTGCCCCTCACCTTTTGGGTCTCCCCACCTACATTATATCACTTCAAGATAACAGAACAAAGGACAGGAATGCTGACAGAAATGCGGGAAAGCTGAATGAAGACCTTAGCTATAAAAGAGGGAAGACCTCCCCACTTCCATGGATTCCACCTCTTGGGTCCCCTTCTTCCTCCCGGGAGGGGAGAATCTTTTCTGCTATCCTTAATAAAGCTTCTACTTTCACTCTAAACTTGCCTCGGTGTGCTTCTCTGGTGTTATACTAAACAGCGGTAACACCAGCACCACAAAATAATAATAATAATTACTAGTCCCAGCTCCTGGGGAGATTGAGACAAGAGGATCACTTGAGTCTAGGAGTTTGAGACAAGCCTGGGTAACAAAGCCAGACTCAGGTCTCAAAAATAATAACAAGAAGGACAGAGGGTATAGCTATTGTAGAACACTTGTTTAACGTGCGTGTTGCCCTGGGTTTGACCCAGTCCTGCCGAAAGAAAAAAGTGTATATGTATGTGTTCATATGTTATTATAGCTCACATTTTTTGATGACTTCTTACATGCCAGGCAGTATAAGTTCCTTACTCAAATTATCTAGTCATCACAACAGCCTTATTTATAGTAGTAATAACAGAAATCACTTTTATAAACAGTACTTAATCCTCACCTCAACCCATAAATTAGACACTATCATCCTTACATCCTCATTTTAGAGATAAGAGAACTGAAGTGGGGGGAGGAAGTTAAGGTGACAAAACTAGTAGCTGATCCTAGAACCCACTTGCTTACCTCTTTCTTTTTTGTGCAATACTAGGGATGGAACCCAGGAATTCATGCATGTAACACAGGTAAGCCCCTGTAACTACTTTGCAGCTACCATATTTATATGTTTAACAAAAAATCGGAGATCTAGTGGAGTTAAGTAATTTGCACGAGGGAATGAAAGCAATTAAGTAAATGAAAATGGATTTAACCTTCAGTCACACTCCAGTTCCAGGACCCATGCATTCTCCTAAGCACTCTAATCTTCATTAACAGACAATGATCAAGGAGGTAGGAATGGTAGTAGTAGTAGGGATGAAATGAATGAACAGATTCAATAACTTGGAAGTATCAGCAAGATGTCTTGACTGTATATGAAGAAAAAGGAATGAAAAAAGTTAAGGAAGGGCTGGAAGTGTAGCTAAGTGGTGAGCACATGAGTGCTTGAGGCCCTAGGTTCAATATCCAACATCCCAAAATAATAGAGTTGAGGAGACCCAGTTCTCTATCAGTGACTGGACAGAAGGTGGAATCACCAGCTGAGATGAAAAACAAAAGAAAGCGGCATATACTAAAAAGTTCTTCAGATCCCACTGAGAATTGACATTTTAAAAGTTTCTGCAGCTTTCCAGTAAAAATATTTGCTTCCAAAAAAAAAATAGAAATTAGGGGCTGGGGATGTGGCTCAAGAGGTAGCGCGCTCGCCTGGCATGCGTGCGGCCCGGGTTCGATCCTCAGCACCACATACAAGGATGTTGTGTCCTCCGAGAACTGAAAAATAAATATTGAAATTCATTCTCTCTCTCTCTCAAAAAAAAAAAAAAAAAAAAAAAAAAGCCTCTTCTAAAAAAAAAAAAATAGAAATTAGGATGGACAATAAAATCAACTCTTCTCGAAGTGAAATGCATCAAATTATTACCCAGAATGGAAAAGAACAAACCTGAAAGATATTTCTGAGACTTTTTTAGTTGGGAAGCATTACTATACAATACTCAGAATCTACTCGAGTGATTCTTATATTTCAGTGTATCAGATTCCCTAAAACTTATCTAATAAAGGCTACAAACCATTTTTTAATTTTCACCACCCCCAACACACTGATATTAATTTTTTTTCTTCAGTGCCAGGAACTGAACCCAGGGCCTCCTGCATGCTAAGCCTATGTTCTTTAACTGAACTACACCTCCAGACTACATCCAATTACTGTGGTAGGGAGTCAGAAATCCCTTGAAATTGGTCAAAGAACCCTAGACTTAGAACCTGTCCTCTAAATTCTAAGCTCACTTACAGAAAGATAGCTCTAGTGACAACACAAAATTCAGGAATCTTTCACAAGCTCAGTTCATCGAAATTGATTATCTCCTTCATTAGTAAAACCCACCAAAAACCTGTTTCGTCTCTAGACCATCAAATAGCATTAGATCCTCTTCATTGCAACTTTGCTAAGGGCCTGGGGGCTAGGAACCTAGGTAGCAGATTCAACTCCCTTTTGCTTCTCAGGTGCAATTTGTTATCATCATACAAATATGCCCCTTAGTTGGGGGTGTAGTTCGGTGTTAGTGTGTGTGCCGAGCAAGCATGAAGCCTTTGGTTCAATCCCCAGCACCTTCCACACCTCCATCCCCAAAAAGGGGGTGGGGAGAAGTACCTCTCCTATGAGTTCACCGTCCTTCTAAACCGCTTAGGTCCCTTAATCCCTCACCCAAAATAAAGCTGTTGCTTCCTTAGGCACAGCAGAAACGCCATTGATACTCATTTGTGAGTCATAGAGAAGAGACTAGGAAAAAATACACATACATGCGCTCAGCCAAGCTAACACCCGAAGCTGGACTACGCACACTAAGGTAATATACGCGTCGAAAGAGCAAAGACGTTATCTCAACTTCAAAACTCAACCACATACCTTTCAGAACGGCACCCCTGCCACACTGCCTGAGCATTGCAGAGGGGTCGACGTGCTGGAGAGGGGAAAGGGAAGGTTCCCCCAGGAAGGCTCCTTCCAGTCGCCTCAAACACGTGCGGACGCCTCTGCCACCGTCCAGCCACCGTCCAGCCACCGCCAGCAGCCAGAGTAACAAGATGCCGCAGCGCACCCAGGGGCAACCAGGGTCTGCCCCACGCTTTCCCTGTCCCTCTTTTCCTTACCTGCTTGGCCAAGAATCTGCCCAGCTCACTGCGGCTCTTCTCGTTCTTGGCAGCGATTAACCGCAGTGGTGTAGCCGCCACCTCCAGTAAGAGGTGCTCCATGATCCTAGGCCCTCTGTGCCGGAGGACCCCAGCGCTCACTGCTTCGTGCTCAGAGATTCCGAGCTGACAAGGTTCCAGCGCCCGAACCTCCACCCACTACTCCCCTAGGGATAGTGGCCGCCGCGGCTCCGCGGAGATCTGGCGAACAGCAAAGCACACGTGGGGGAGCACGCCGCGCTGCGCGTCATCAGCCAGCGACGCGGATGGTGGGCACTACCGGCCGGCCTCGCCCCACAGGCGGAGGAACCGCCTACGTCACTATCGCGCCAGTTCCGGGAGGGGAATGGAAGCCGAAGTGACTTTTGAGGGATTAATTCCTGAGTGATGGGTGCTCTCAGACACAGTGCGTGACAGGACCGACAGAAGACTCCGCCAAACCAAGAAATAAGGGAGCTTTAGGGGCGTGTGCTCTCAGCGATGCCTCCCTCCGCCTCAACACAGAAAAAGATAAAATGTGAAACAGAAGTGGATTTCCCTTCTAAGCCTCTAAGATACTACCGGAATCAGCATATATTGATAAACACAGCCCTTAAAGTGTACATATAAATATTGACAATAATTTCAATTTGATAATATTTAAAAGTATGATATATACATTGAAAAATATTCTTAAGGACCGGGCCTGCCTGTAATCCCAGCTGCTCGGAAGGCTGAGGCAGGAAGACCACAAGTCCGAGACCATAATATTTTATGACAGATTCTCAGCAACTGAGAATCTGTCATAAAATATTCCAGATAATATGAAAAAGATGGACAAAATCTGAGCGGGTGGCACACGCCTAATCCCAGTGATTCCGCAGGTTGAGGCAGGACGATCCAAAGTTCAAGGCCAGCAACTTGGTAAGACCCTGTCTCTAAGAAATAAAAAGGGGGACTGGGGTTGTAGCTCAGTGATAGAGCACTTGCCTTTCACGTGCAATGCATGGGTTCCATCCTCAGCACCACATAAAAATCAGTTAATAAAATAAAGGTATTATATCCATCTACAACTAAAACAAAAAAAATATTTTTTAAAAAAAAGAAGACATAAAATGGGTTGGGGAATGTAGATCAGTGGTAAAGCACCTTTGGGTTCAATCTCCCATATCCCAAATAAATAAGTAAAAATAGCTGTGTGCGGTGGCATATGCCTGTATTCCAGAAGCTGGGGACACCGAGGCAAGAGGATTCCAAGTTCAAAGCCAACCTCAGCAATTTAGCCAATCCCTATCTCAAAAGGGCTGGGGTGTGGCTCAGTGGTTAAACGCCCAATACCCAAAATTAAAAATAGAAAGATTGACAATATTAGCATATCACTTTTGCCATCACCAGTTAATTAACTGATACAGGCAATAGGTATCAGTGGCTGCTAATAGCTCAAAAGGAACAAAACCCCAGAATTTAGATGGTTCTCCAAGAAGAACATAATACAACCTATGATATAGCCAAAAGGATCAAATCTCTGGATTCAGCTGCCAATTTGCAGAAAATAAAGAGGACATAAGAATATGTTAAACAGCATCATGAATATGTAATCGGAAAAATTGACTGTTGGAAATGCTACAGGTCAAAAGCTCGGGTTCTTCAAGAGATAAATAAAAAGGAAAAGGAAAGCATGTGAGTGAAAACTCTGTATGATAAGAAACAGCAATGGACTGAATGTGCCTCCCACCAGATATCATATGTTGATATTTAGAGGTGGAATCTTTTAGTCTTTTAGAGGCAATTAGGTTTAAATGAAGTCATGAGAGTTAGTAGTCTTATAAGAGGAAGAGACAAGAGTCTTTTCTCCAGGCCACCAGAACATAAATAAAATTGAGTAAGTCCAGTGTGATAGTCCATGCCTATAATCACATATACTTTAAGTTATAAGGCTAGTCTGGGCAACTTAGGAAGAAACTTCCTTAAAATAAAAAAACAAAATATAACAGGGCTGGGGACCTAACTCAGAGTACAGTGCTTGCCTACTATGTGGGGGGCCCTGGGTTCAATTCCCAGGGTATATAAACACACACACGAAGATATGAAGGAATAATTATGGGGAAATCTTAACAGTGGTTATTTCTGAAAAAGCAGAATGGAGAATTTTAAAAACACATAGAAGCCAGATCTTGTGGTGTGCACTTGTAGTCCTAGCTACAAGTGAGGCAGGATTGTAAATTAAATTAAAGGCAGCTTTGGCAACAGAGTGAGAATCTGTCTCAAATACAAAACTACTGAAAGAAGAAAAAAAAAAAAAAACAACAGACATAAAGTGTGTGTGTGTGTATACATTCCGCAGTGATAGGGATCAATTCCACAACCTCATGCATAATAGGCATGCTAGCTAGGCAAGTGGTCCACCACCGATCTACACCCCCAGCCCAAAATATATTAAATTTAAATCAATAACAATATTATCTTAGTGTGTTCAGTCACTAAGTCTATGGTATTGATACCATAGACTGGGTGGATTATGAACAACAAAAATTTATTTCTTTCATCTCTAGAGACTGGGAAGTCCAATATCAGAGCAAATTTGCTGTCTGGCAAGGGCCCACTTCCTGGCTTATAAATGGCATGGAAATGCAGAAAAGAGGAAGGAGCTCTTTGAAGTCTTTTATAAGGGCACTAATCATTCATGATGGTTTTGTGAGAAATAGTAAGCCTGGTGGTCCATTTTCAGAACATAGTATTTAACCTTAGTTGGAATGTAAGATCCAATCCTAGCCATTTGAGCTTCCCAACCTATATCCAATTGTGGCTATTTTAACTATAGCCCTTCCCTTCACCCTCCCCAATTTTAGAGTTAGCCAATTGTATAGATGGCAACCCCAAGCTCTTCCTATCAGAGCAAAGGGCAGTCTCGCATTCGGGATAAAAAGAGGCAGTCTGCCCACCCAAGTGTGTTTGCTTGCTAGACTTAGTTCAGTAGCACACCCTTCTGCAGAAGTAAATGTTGCCTTGCTGAGGCACCTTGGTATTTTTAACAGTTGCACCCTCTTGACCGAATCACTTATGAAAGGCCTCATCTTTTAATATCCATGTCGTAGGTTAGCATTTCAACAAATGAATTTTGGCACCAAGTTTTAATAAGGATGTGCAGAGCAATGAGTAATCTCATGCAAAACTGGTGACCATGTAAACCGATAAAACCACTTTAGAAAATGTGTAGCACTATCTACTAAAGCTGAATACATGCACACCTTATGCATACCCAATTACTCTTTAAGGTATAATACCAAGTCTATAAATATTTGTACCAAAACATGTGTTAAAGAATGTAAATAATAACAACAAAAATCCAATTTAAAAAACAGGAAAACAACTTAGACATTTTCCCAAAGATACACAGGTGGCAATAAGTACATGAAAAGGGCCAGGTGTGGTAGCAGACGCCTGTAATCCCAGTGGCTTGGGAGGCTGAGACAGGAGGATGGAGAGTTCAAAGCCAGCCTCAGCAATAGCAAGGCACTAAGCAACTCAGTGAGACCTTGTCTCTAAATAAAATACAAAATAGAGCTGGAGATATGGCTCTGTGGTTGAGTGCCCCTGAGTTCAATCCCTGATACCCCCCCCAAAAAAAAGTACATAAAAAGATGTTCAATATCACTATGTGGAAATGCAAATCAAAATCATAATCATACTTCACACCCATTAGGATGGTTATTATTATTTGAAAGAAGGGAGGGAGGGAAACAAGTGTTAGTAAAGATTTGTGGTAATGGAACCCTTATGCATTATGGGTGGGAAGACAAAATGGGGAAGCCATGTGGACTACTATAAAAAATAATTTAAAAATTAAACAGTGGGGTTGGGATTGTGGCTCAGCGGTAGAGTGCTCGCCTAGCACATGCAAGGCCCTGGGTTCGATCCTCAGCACCACATAAAAATAAAATAAAAATATAAAAAAATTAAATAGTGGGGTATGATTGCGCATGCCTCTAATCCCAGCAGCTCGGGAGGCTGAGACTGGAGGTCTGGAGTTCAAAGCCAGCCTCAGCAATGACAAGGTGCTAAACTACTCAGTGAAACCCTGTGTCTAAATAAAATACAAAATAGGTCTGGGATATGGCTCTGTGGTTGAGTACCCCTGAGCTCAATCCCCAGAACCTAAAAATAAGACACTGTTTGGGACCCACTCTGCTCTCAGTGAGTAAATTCAGAGAACTCTTCAGAACTAGATGAACTCATAATTATTTAAGAAGTGCAGAGTATTGAGGAGTGAAAATGGAACCCCTAAACAAACTAGATGGAAATAATAAAACATAGCTGTTTTAAATCAGTGGTGGATAAAAGATTTAAAATAGCAGCTTTTACCAACACACCGAAACTATTCTCATCACTACTCCTTGAAGAAAATACCCATTAAATTTCTAATTATTGCAGATAAAAATAATATGAATCTTTTTCAAAATAACCTGATACTTAGAAAAGGCTCTAGTATTCAGAATTCATAATATTATCCGTGGTAAAAACTAGATATATAGAAATTATGTAATGAGAGCTGAAGTTGTGGCTAAATGATAGAGCACTCTCCTAGCACAAGGGAGGCACTGGGTTTGATCCTCAGCACCACATAAAAATAAACAAATAAATAAAGGTATTATGTCTGTTTACAACTTGAAAAATATTTTTTTAATTATGTAATGTAAGGACAACACTATAACCTTAATTCTTATATAGTATTATTAACTCACATTCACGCCTGCATTTGAGTCAAAATACTTACTGATTTTTTTCATTGGCAATAATTATTGAGTGCAAAAACGTTTCCTAGTTGTACAATCAAATGAAAAATTATACTATCTTAATTTTGCAATAGATTGTAATTGCTGGTGTCATTTTTATACAACAAAGCAAAAGCTTAATGGCAAAACAAGAAACAAAATAGCCAAAATTCTTCATTTAACAAAAAGGAAATTCTGACACATGCCACAACACAGATGAAATTTGAAGATATAGTGCTAAGTGAAATAAGCCAGACACAAAAGGATACATGCATGATTCCACTTATATCAGATACCTAGTACAGTCATATTCACAGACATTAAAAAAAAATAGAACAGTGATTACCAGTAGCTGGAGCAAAGGGAATGGAAAATTACTATTTAATAGTTTCCATTTAGGCACATGAAAAAGATATGAAAATGGACATTGGTGCTGATCACACAATATGAATGTACTTATATTTAATGCTACTAAACTGTACTTATTAAATGATTGAAATACAGAATTTTATATTTGTGTGTGTGTGTGTGTGCATGTGTGTGTGTTTTACTAGGAATTAAAACAAAGGCCTGGGGTTCAGGATGTGGCTCAAGTGGTAGTGCGCTCACCTAGCATGCATGAGGCCCTGGGTTCAATCCTCAGCACCACATAAAAATAAAAAATTGTGTCTATCTAAAACAAAAAATAAATATTTAAAAAATAAAAATAAATAAAACCAAGGCCTCACCCATGTTAAGGAAGCACTCTACCACTGAGCTCCATCTCTAGCCTTTTTTGTTCTTATTTCAGACAGGGTCTCACTAAGTTGTCAAGGCTGGTCTGGAACTTGGAATCCTCCTGCCACAGCCTCCTAAGTAGCCAGGATCGTAAGCATGCCCCACCACACCCAGCCATAATTTTTTTTCCCCAAACTGCATACAGCACTATTTCTAACAACCCCAAACTGTAACATAATCATCTGTGACAGTAGAATATATTAATTGTTATATATTCATCCAATTGAACTATATAGCAATGAGAATGTTCTATTGCTACACTAAACACAGGAATGAATCTTATATACTGCTTAACAAAATAGTGAAATAATTCGAGTATGAATATTATTATGAATCTATTTGAAAAATTCAAAAATAAGCAAAACAAAACCATAGTAGTAATATCTATAGGCAGAAGAAAGGGTTATAACTAGAAACAGGGAATGGGGAGGGATTTTGGAGCATGGTAATATTCAAGTTTTTTACCTAGATGGGGGTTATAGAAGTGTTCACTTTGTAAAAATTCACCAAGAAATTCACATTTCTTTTATGTACTTTTGCATGTGTCATAATTCAATTTAAGAGATTTTTTTTTTTTTTTTCTTAACCAGGGATTGAACTCAGGGGTACTTAACCACTGAGCCACTGCTGCAGTCTGGCTGGGCACAATTCATGAGCCACTTATCAAGCAGAAACAAACTTTATTTTTAGAACACACACACCGCACCACACGAGCTCTTCAGGAATTCCCTCAGAGCCCAACTGCCACCACTGGCTTCCCAGGAGCCTCTCAACCCCCAACTCCTCCTGCTCTTGAGGCCGATTGGCTGGGTCGTGTGGGCAGAGCCAAGAGAGTCCCCCAGTGAGTAGCTCCGTGGTCTGAAAGGGCAGGGAAACAGCCCAACGAGCATCACCACAGAGGAGCCAATCAGCTGGCAGCTGGAAGTTTGCTGGGGCCCCTTCGGCTGTGGCTCTCAACATCTCCCTCTCTCTGTTTAAACAACAAGCATGTGGCTTAGGGACCATGCCTGCCTTAGGTTGTCCAATACTACATATGGTTCTTACCTGTCATCTGATGAGCTGACCTCAAGGCGTCAGCCTCCTGTCTTAGGTTGGTACCATTGCAATTGGATCTTACCCGTCATTGACTACCGGTCCAGCATACAGCCACACCTGTGGATAGGCCTTTGGGGGGGGGGGGGCCCAGGGTGAGGTTCTTTGCCTCACCTCTATTGGCCCCCAAATTTTAGCTGAATGACCATCACAAGTAGAAGGGAGGAGGATACACTAAGCAAATTGACGGCTCCTTTTGGAAAAATTGTACCACCGATGACACCATCAGCATAAATACCCCAACACTACCACAAGTCGCTGCACCAACAAATAGTTCACAATGCATACAAGTGATACACAGTCCAGAGTAGCAAGACACACACCTCAGTGTTTTTTGTTTGTTTTCGTACCAGGGATTGAACCCAATGGTGCTTACCACTGAGTTGCATCCCCAGCCCTTTTTTTATATTTTGAGATAGGATTGCTTAGAGCCTCAATCAGTTACTGAGACCAGCTTTGAACTTGAGATCCTCATGCCTCAGTCTCTCAAGTTGCTGGGATTACAGGCACATGCCACCGTGCCCTGCTAGAGTACATGTTCTTGATTTTTATTTATTATTATTATTTTTGGTACTGGGGTTTGAATTCCCAGGGTGCTTTACCACTAAGCCACATCCCCAGTCCTTTTAACTTTTTATTTTAAGGCAGGATCTCACTAAGTTGCTTAGCATCTCACTAAATTACTGAGACTGGTCTTGATCTTGTAAGCCTCCTGCATTAGTCTCCTGAGCCTCTGGGATTACAGGCATGCACCACTACTCCCAGCTCTTAATTTTAAATGTGTGTCATTTTTTTCTTATTTTTATGTTACATTGGTAAACCTTTTTTTATGTTTATTACCTTTGACTTAGATTCTGCAGGTCTTATAAAATCCAATTTGTATTCTTTTGAACCAGTAGCTTCCCTTAGTCATCACTCTGTTTATGAACTCTGTGTGTGTGTGTGTGTGTGTGTGTGTGTTTTGCTGGGGATTGAACCCAGGGCCTGTGTATATAAGGCAACTGAGCTATATCCCCAGCCCCTTATGAACTCTTTTAAGGGATGATAAAGATGATAGTATGCACTGGAGAAAGACTGATGACCAGCACTCTAATTTATGATGGACTTCCAAAGACAGGAAAAAGGACAAGCTTAATTGTTAGTGGCTAGACACCAATAATTAATTATATCACTTTATTATCTACTGAGCAATGCTTTAGGCTAGGACTTCCCCTTAGGACATTCTGGGATAAATGACAATAGGAAAATATACAGCCTAGAGTTTAGAGCCTAGATTGTAATTCACCAGTCCTGATACTGGAGGGGGAGGGCAAAGAAGTAATTGTTCAAACTAGTCAATCCTTATACCAGTTTTCTCCAAATTTTCGCCCTTTTTGTGCTCTTAATTTTATCTGTGAGGATACCTGTAGCGAGCTATGGTTCACTGTACCATTATGTGCTGTGAGAAAACAGGCCAAAGCACAGGTTGCCCCTTAATGAACTACTCATACCCATTCAGCCAGCTACACTCCCACCACAGAAGACTTCAAAATAGCTCCCCATGTCCCCTGGGAGTTTTATCTCTTTTTGTTTTAATTATTATCTAAACAATTTAAAGAACATTGTAATCAAAATATACCAGAACTTTACATGGTTTTATTATACATTACTGTTATTGAAAGCAAACTTTATACAAAAAGCTTTTTATACACATAAAAAATTCCTGGCTAGGCAAAGCCATTTGTGTGTACATACACACCATACACACATAATATTTTACATCATTATAATTATACATATTTATAAATACACTATTTAAATTATTTTACAATTTACCAAAATGAAGGAAGGCAATTATAAAAACAAATAAAAAAGAATGAAAACATTAAACTAAATAGTTAAGTTTAAAATGCTACAAAATTTTCTAAAAATCGAGAAGGAAGTCATCTCTTTGAAATATCAAAACTAAGGTTTCAATACTACATTATTGTGGCTTTCATTCTGATAACAAGTTCTCATGTTTAAAAATAAATATTTTGACCAATGACAGGTTAGCAAATCAGACTGAATAAGCTGAACATGTTGATTTGAGATTAGAGTCAATAAGCAACAACATGTAGACAATCATCTAGGAATCAAAACTGATAAAACCTCCTTCTAGTTCCCCATTTAAAACATGAGGAATTCAAAGCTTCTGTGTGGTATGAAATATCAATTAAAACTCCAAGGAATTCAGCAACTTATCTGTAATGCAAGAAAATGCTAAAGTTATAACTCTATTTTTCTGGTATAACCATTTTCATGTTTTAAATGACTCTACTTGGAACATATTAAAGAGCTAGCTTTTATAGAATCGGTTGGGTAACTATTGTTAAATTCTGATTTTGTCAAGAATTTAATGAAGCTGTAGTACTTGAGGGATAAAAATCAGTTAAGAGTCAGCTAGGAATGAAATAACTCCCTACATTATTATTGTGCAAGCAAAAGAAATCTTGGGATATATTAAAAGATTTTAAATAAATAAAATTTTAAAATATTTTAGATTTATACTGGAATATGGAGATTTCAAACTAAGTATCATTTCCAGATTCAAATTAATTAATGAATTTACTTTCTCTTCTGAAGAGAATGGAAATTATATTTAGATAACATTTAGGTTAAAAAAAAAAGTTTTCTTTCTTGAATGCAACTAAAGTCTTAATGCACAGTGAACATGAAAAATAACCAAGCCATTAATGACTTAACAATATTTTTTTTAAAGTTATTTAAAATAAGCTGCTTCTCCAAATCCTCCATTAGTCAATCTTATATTCAGAATGATACAAATAGAAATTTAACTTCACAGTATACTACTACAAAATCATTTGAAGACCTCAATAGCAAACCAGTTGCTTTGAGAAGATATGGAAATTAACAGGTTATCTGAAGACAATAATTCACAAGTGGACTAGAAAAGGATTAATAACTCAAAAATATTTAAAATCCTTCAAACTATGATCCATGTCCAAATATGTTTTCTATTTAGATTTAACTCAAATTTAAACATTGATGTTTGGCATTCATAATTCTGACTATAAATCAACTGAAAAATATAGTGATATATTTAATATTGTTCCAATTTTTCTCCCATAAAATCCAAAATTTTGATCAATTATCTGTGGTCTTAGAGAAACAAACAAAGAAAAAACCCTGATAATTCAAAATTATTGCCTTAATAAAACTATACAAGAATGATTTAAAGAAATTAAGGGCATATAGGTTTGTGAAAAGTATTAATACCTTAATGCAGTAAATCCTGTCATTTATGTAGATGACAATGGATTTCATGTTCATGAGCCTGTGTTTTGTATTTTAAGGTATCACACTTTTGATAAAAAGATGCAAGAAATATTAGATGACTGCGCAAATTTCACTAGTTATGAAACATACTGCTACTCACACATATTCTTTTACTTTTTTTCATCTATAAAAATTTTATTAGTAATCATCAAAAGCATTTTCCCCCACCTTAAGACTCATCAGCAATCAGAAAGTTGAGGAGAGATGCCATGCTGATCTGAACTGCAGCAGGCATCACTGAGTAGGCCCCTGCACATGAGGTGACCTTAGGTGCCTGCAATCATCCTTCAATCTGAGACTGAAGCAGGAACTCAAATGGATTGTCTCTCACCCATTATTCACATCTTCAATGACTAACAAGCCATTAACTGCAAAATGACAATGTCAGATATTTACTATACTAGTCTCTTGTAGTGTAAACATTAACTACCTGCATTTTGACTTTTCAAAGAGCTTCATTAGCTGCTGGAATCTTTCTGAAACCTGAAAAATTAAAAGTGATTATAAATATCTCAACATCTATCATCTTTGATGAATATTTTTGCAAAACATCTGAAGACAGAAAAAATTATCCTCAATAAAGATATGAAGTAATGTTTAGAAAAACATAATAAAGGTGAATGTTTAATTTTTCAATATTCAATTTTATTAAACTAGCAAACACTACCAAGTTGCCTGATAAAATAAGTAAATGGTAAGACACAGAGTAAAAAATGAGGACCATTTCAGCCATAATTCTTCTATAATCACCAAATTTTTTTGTTGTTTTTGGGTACCAGGGATTGAACCCAGGAGCATTTAACCACTGAGCCACATCCCCAGCCCTTTTGATATTTTGAGACAGGGTCTTACTAAGTTGCTTAGAGTCTCACTCAGTTGCTGAGACTGGCTTTGAATTTGCCATTCTCCTGCCTCAGCCTCCCAAACTGCTGGGATTATAGGCATGCAGCATAGCACCTGGTATAACCACCAAGTTTAATAGCTCTACACACAGCTATATTTTTAAGGAGGTTAGCTACTAAAATCTACACATTTTGTTAAATCTACATATGTAGAGAAGCAACACTGGTAAACCAACAGAGATGTAAAAATTGGGTTCTTACCTGATTTGGATTTTTATTCAACTTGACAGCTAAATATGTAAATGTTTTCAGTGATGGCCCTCTTTTCTGACACTCCAATAAAATTTCCCGGTCATCATTTCTGAGGAGGAAAATTATATTTAGCTTTTATACAATTGATGCAGAAAAAGTAATATATTCCACTGCCTTAATGTCCATGAATAGAAGTGACATTTTAATTGAAACCCATAGGGAAAAGACCAGAATATTCAAAATGGTTATCTGAGAAACACAAATATAAATTATTTTACTCTTTCCTTTTTTGTGCTACTGGGTGGGAATTGAACCTGGTGGTGCTCTACCACTGAGCTATATCCTCAGCCCTTTTTAGCCTTCTGAGTAGCTGAGATTACAGGCTATAGGCATGTGCCCCCAAACCCACCTTAAGTGAGGTCTTAAAACCTGCACTTCTTAAAAAGTTCACATAAAACTCAAAAATACACTCTATCTAACTTTACAATGATTTGTAAAGTTCTAATTTAGGGAAAAAAAATAAATTACCCAAACTCCTAGGTTTTGTTTCATCACTTCTACCATCTGTCATTCCTTTTTTTTGTTGTTGTTGTTGTTTTAGTTGTAGTTGGACACAATACCTTTATTTTATTTTTATGTGGTGCTGAGGATCAAACCCAGTGCCTCACGCATGGTAAGCAAGCACTCTACTGCTGAGCGATAATCCCAGTCCTAACTTTCCATTTTTCTAAAATGTGCTTATACTATTTTCCTTCCAAATGAGGAAAAAAAAAAAGTTTCTTTGTAACTGGAAAAAAAAAAACACAATGAAAATCCCTACTTTGATGGCTAATTCCCAACCCTTTTTAAAAGTTATATTACAGATTGTTCTACAGTATAGCCAGAATGTACCCTAGAATGTATCTTTAACTCTGGTCACTTTTAAAATAACTCATCACTTTTTCTTATTTTAATTAATTTATTATTGTTATTATTTATTTACTCATTTAATGCAGTGCTGAGGATTAAACCCAGAGCCTTGCACATGCTAAGCAGGCACTCTACCACTTTTCCTTATTTTAGGATGGGAAATATCTGATGACATTACAGATGAGATTGTAATTTCTTAAAATTTTCTGGTAATTAATGTCTCTACAAGATCCTTACCTTGTCCACAAAACTACAATTTCTCCCTTCTTTTTAATAATATTCTTTGCAGAAAGGCTTGTAGAATTGTTGAGTGCTATTGATGAATCCTTAATACTTGGGCTTGCCTTTAATGATGAGGGATCTTTATTCACTGTAGGGAGTTTTTTCTTATTGGTTTTCTTTTGATGACCTTCACCACTTTCACCAGAATCTTGGCCAAGTTTGGTCTTTTCCCTACTAATTATGTCTGTTTCCTTTCTTTGTCTTTTCTGAGAAGAATGATTTAGCATAGAAAAACTTTTTCTCTTCTTGTGAGCATTATCCAAAGTCCCAGGAAATTCTGAATCATCAGAAATTGATGTGGGCTCTGATTTTAAATCATTCTTTTTTACTTCATACAAATCAGGAGATTCTGTGGTCAAATCTATATAGTCTTCTTCAACAATGCATTCCAAAGGCCTATTTCCTATTTGCACCTTTTCTTCCTTACAGTTATCTTCATCTACACATATTACCTGACAATCCAAACCTTCAATAGCTAACACAGGATGGTTCCCTTCATTTTTACTCTCACTTGAAGCATCTTGTGTCAAATCAATAAATGCACCTATAGTATCAGGGTGTAAAGAATTATCCAATATTTGAGCATTCTGATCTACATTGCCTCCAGAACATTCCAACTGGTTGATATTTAAAACTGTTACTTCTATGAATTCCCCCAAGTTTTTGGTCTCAGTAACTGGATCCTTTGTTAGGTCTATATATGTGTTTGGAAGATGATCCACCACAGAGTGTGGGATTTCGTCCACTGAAGGCAATTCTTCAATGCTTTCAGGCACTTTTGGTTCCCATACTTGATGCAATTTAAAACAATCACCAGTCACTTCATCACTACGACCCATTTTACCTGAAGCATCTTTAAGAAATTCATATATATCAGGAACCTGTGTTTGTATCACAGAGTCCTGTTCTTCATGTGTTGGTTTACTGCTATCAACATTGTTGTTGGAATTTTCTAATTCCAACTCTGGAGACTTAAAAACTGAGTTCTGATCTGAAATATATTCTTTTTCTGCTGCTTCATCAGCTTTCTTTCCAATTCCTGGCAAAGGTACCAATGACTCATCAGCCACATTCTGTTTAAGACCAGGGGAAGTGGATGGTGCTGCACGCCTTATTTTCACAATGAAATGATCATTGGATTTTTCCATTATGACAGCATGCATGGGTAGATTAGGATGGTACTGAAAGCCTGGAGCAACAGACCGGCTTGTCCATGATGAAGAGCAACTTGATTTACTGCTTGAGTTATCAGACTCCAGAGCTAAGTGAATATCTTGCTCAGATGCATCCTCTTCCTCAAGTAAGGCATCTTCACTAAAATGTGCACTAATAACTTCCTCTGGAGTTGAACTAGACAAAACTTCAGGTTTTAAGAAACTGAGATGACCATCTGACTTCAGAGGTGATGGTACTGTTAAAGAGACTGCAAGATCTTCAAGGAGTATGGAAGAAATGCAGGACTTACCCTTTTCTGAACTACATACATTATCTTTACTTAAAGCTGTGTTAGTAGACACTTCAAACATACAACTTTCGTCCAACACGTCAGGATGAACTGGCAACGAAAGCCCTGAAGACAGAGATGGACCTTTCTCAGATGATAATAATGACCAATTATCATCACTAATCATTTTGGGACATGGAGAAGCTACCCCTGAAACTAGCTCTTCTGTTGTACAAGTTGGTATAGATTCACACTTAAGACTCTCTAGAAGCTGTTTCTCTGGCGTCTTTAACTCCCACTCAGTTTTTTCAGTACAATTAACACTGTTGTCCAAAAGATCAGAACCTTGCAACAAACTTTTAAATATTTCACCCATCTGTGCATCACTAACTAAATTAAAAGTTAAGCTGGATGCTTGCTGTTCAGTAAGAATCTCAAAACTGCGTTCTGGCTTTAAAGCTGCATGCTGGGTTGTCTGTGTATCTTCTATGGTGTTGCCTTCATTTTTCCCTAGCTTTGAAGTGCTTGGACAGTTTAGTTCCAAAGAGTGCTGAGCAGACTGAGAGTTTTTTATACTATCAAAGCAAGTGTTAAAATTTCTTTTAATGTCATGCTTCACTGCATTAAGACTGGAGTTATTCTGGACTTGATGTTTATCCTCAGATTTTTTACCTCCCAGCAAAGACTTACAATTCACAGAGTCTTCTGGTTTGGGCAATTTTTCTCTCAACATTTTTTTGTTAGAATTATCCACATTCCTCTTCTGTGAATTTGAATACTGTCTTTTGTCTTTACATGTTTTATCAGATTTTCCTTCATCACTGTCACTTCCAAAGTTTATGGAATCACAAAACTTTACCAAGATTTTCTTAAGCTTTGCAAACAAATAATCAAGTTGTTCATCTACAAACTTCCACAATTTTTTTTTCATATCTGGTAGCTGTTGTTCAAATAAGCGATCAACTATGCCATTCTTCTTAACTTGTTTAAGTTTAGATTCTATAACATCACAGAGATTCTTCTGTAAAGTAGTCACTGACTTAGAGATCTTGGATAAGTCAAGGTGTTTAATTAGTGATGTAAAACTCAAAATTGCTGACTCAACAATTCTATGAAATTGTATCAGTGAAAATTTTACCTTGAATTTCATATAATTTTTCCTCACATGCTTTCTTATCACTCGCAACATATGCATTATTTCTCGGACAGAAGAGGGTGCAGCAATAATTGAAACTATCTTTTCCAAGCTAGAAGTACTCATTGTTTTATCTTTCCTCTCTGTTTTTGAAGATCTGTTAGATTCACTTGGTCTTTTATTCCATTTGCTATTGGTCTGGTGGGTTTTTACAGATGTTTTTCTATGTTCTATATCCAAATGCATGGTATTTTTCCTCCTGCCTGGGCTAGTTCTTGTGTTCTGCACTTCAGCAGAAGTTCTAGGTTTGGCAGTTCTGTCCATAATTTTTTGTGGCTTAGGGTTTTCACTGTCACTTATAATTTCTCCTTCTTCTAATTCATCTAAAGATGAATTCTTACAGGAAACTTCTTCTGTACATCCATCAAATTTGAGAACTGGCTTTTGATTTTCCTTATTGAGATCAGACTGACTCTTAGACATACAATTAACAGAATCTGGTGGAATCACATCTGTGAAAGAGAAAAATATATTAAAGTCACACAACCATTGAGCAGTCATTTTGCAGTTCCATCTTAAAACAAAAAATCAAATACTGAGGCAATTCATTACTTTAAATAGTCTCCTTTTAAACAGCAGAATTTTAACACCTAATATTCCTTTTCATGCTTTCTTTAGGTACTAGGAATTGAACCCATAACAGTTTACCACTGAACTACATCCCCAGGCCTTTTTCATTTTTTATTTTTATTTTTTTAAGATAGGATCTAAGTTGCTAAGGCTGGCTTTGAACTGATGATCCTCCTGCCTCCTCTTCCCAAGTTGCTGGAAGTACAGGCACAAGCCACTACAACCAACTATACTTACTCATTTCATTTGGCTTTTACTATTCTAAAAAGAGCTTAGAAAAGGCTGGAACAGTAGCTCAGTAGTTAAGAATACATGCTTGTTATGTGGTAAAGCCTGAAATTCAATCACCAGCAATGCAAAAACCAAAAACCAAATAAATAACACTTTTCAGAAGGTGTCTGACAAGTGCAGAGTTTAATCAACTGGAGATGATCTTTCCTTCATTTTAGCATCATCACCGCCTCTATGCATGATGACTTTTGAACTACAAAATTATATCTGGGCTGTGCCAGGGATTTTGCTCAGTGGTAGAATGTATAACTAGCATGCTCAAACCCAGCATCAATAAATAAATACACACATTTGAAAATGACTACAGTATTTTAAAAATCTGTTCAGTCACTCTATTTTTAATTAAAAATTAAAGGAGCTGGGGACATAGCTCAGTGGAGAGTGTATGCTTACTAGCACACAGATGGTCCTGGGTTTAATCACAGTGCAAGGAAAAAGAAAAATTAATTATCTTCATTCAGACTAAAGGCTCAATGTACACTACTAGTTAGCAAAAAATAATCAATAATATTATTCTCATGTTATCAAAAAAGAAAAAGCACCAACTTATCTTGCTTATGTAATTTACATTATAAAAAAATGAGTTGTGGAAGACATCACACGTAAGCTATTACCTTTATGAATGTTATTACACACTGGAACATGAGATGGGCTTTCCATTCTAAGAACTTTTGCTATAGGTCTCACTGGACTATTCAGAGGACTGATGGCTTCTGGAATAGGTCTCAGGTGATTAAGGTCAATGCTCAAAACTGAATTTTCATCATCATGACATAATGAGTTTGTTTCCCCAATTTCCATTCTGTGGTCCATCAATTCAATCTGCTGAAGGGAAGATGCTAAAGCCTCTTTAGGTGAGCAGGGCTCCAAATGACAAGACTTACTTTCAACCAGAGGTATATCTACAAGGGAAGGCTCAAATTTGGGGTTATCATGTTCTGAATGGACTACAGGTGAAATGCCAGTTCCTTCAATTAAAGATGGCACCTGTGTTTCACTGGTTTCAGCGACTTTACTTGCAGAAGCCTCTTTCATCTCCATACCCTCAGAAATACAAGAACTCAAACCACCTTGTCTTTTGGTATCCAATTCTAGGACAAAGTTTTGAGAAACACCCATTTGTAATACATCCATTATCACAGAAGCTTCTGCTCTTGCACCATCAACAATCTCTCCCGTTTCTGTTGATGGAAACAAGGATTCTGTTTGTTCCATTTGCACAGGTGTTGAGAAGGAAGTCTCTGTACAACAAATGGGCATTTCACAAGGGATAATATTTTCAACAGATTTAACCAGTAAACTATTTTCTTCCGGTTTGCTTTCTGGAATAATGATCCTGAATTCAGACTCTGCTGGAAGAGAATCTTTTGGTTCCAGTAACTTTGATTTGTTTTCCTCTGGGATATGTTCACTGACAGAAGGCATACATGTCCCTGTTTCAGACTGTACCGAGGACTCTAAATCAAATCCACTGCTGGACTTGGGAGCATCTATTATTTTATGCTGATTATCCTGAGAAGCAGGCTGTTTTTTTGCAGGAGAAAGAGTTAAGTTCAATTTTTCCATAAAACTTAATTTTAAGTCTTTATTTTTGGTTTCATTTGGACCATTCTCACCTCTCACTGCAAACTCTTTATTATCTGCTCCTTCAGAAACTTTGCTAATAGAGACTTCTCCTTGATCATTTTTTGGTTCATTCTCTTTCTTTAAATCAGTAGTGGTTTTCTTAGTTTCTTTATCAGTCTGCAAATGTTCTGAAGGTGACTTTTTGTCACTTCTCATATGCCTATTCTCCTCTTTGTTTTCTCGTTCTCTTTTCCGCTTATCTTCAGTTCTGTGCCTTTCAGGTTTTAAAGGTGTATTTTCCCTGTGGTGCACAGCATTGGCTTCCTTGGAGTCCGTGTGTTTGTGAGTTCTACTGTTTGAAAGAGAAGATGAACACCTCCCATCTTGAAAACCATGACTGCTAATCCACCTGTCTCTTTTACAATCCTCCCATCCTCTTCTCTCCTCTGGATGGTATTTACTGGAATTATGAGACGATTTGATTTCAATCTTAGAATGGGGAGGTGGTGCTCGTTCGGATCTTCTCCAGTGATCCTGTTCCTTTCCTGCTGATTTAAGTTTGGGATCAACTTTTCTTTCTTCTTTGTCCTGTGATTTAAGTTCTTTTCTATTTGTATTTTGTGACCTTTCGCTTTGTCTATCTAGTTTTTTGTCATTTTGAGATTCAACTCGAGCATGTGATCTTTCCCTGGAGGTCTCCTTCTCCCAAGAAGAGCTGCTGCGTTCATTCCTGTAATCTGAATCTGTGTTACTTTTGAAATTTGAATTTTTGTTCTCAGCTTTTTGTTCACCTTTACCATGTTTCTCAGAACGTCCTTGTAGCCTTGGACTAGTTTCTGTATTCCTTGGTTCACCATCACCAGAGCTATTACTTAAATCTTTTCGTGGTCTATCAGTTCCTCTACTATACTGGCTGTGTCTAATATCTTTTCTCCCTCTTCTGTTATCCTCACTTGAGCTACCTTCACCAACTTGATAATGTGAACGTGACCATAAGCCATTGTTACAGTGCTTTTCAATGGATGTAGGCAAATGTGAAGTGTTCTTTTTTTCAGAATGTGAATTTCCTTCCTTTTCTAGGTTTGGCAGTGAAGTATTATGATGTACATCTTTAGACACATCATTTCTAATTCTATGATCAGTCTTTGAACAATAATCCAAATGAGGAGATCTGGATCTAAGATCTTTTGTTTTAACTGCATCTGATGTCCTTGGAGTTTTATGATTATTTCGAAAATGTGGAAACTCAGACAATCTATTGAGAAATAAATTAACGACAAAAAAGCAAAGTTAGCTGAATAATCTTCCAAATGTTATTCACATGTGACACACTTTTAGAATTAGGAGCCTACAAAATGGCAAAAGAAACTTCATGGTATAAAAAAGAGTGATTGGGGTTGGAGATGTAGCTCAGTAGTAGAGCACTTGCTTATTAGCATAAGGCAGGCTCTGGGTTTGATTCTCAGCACCACAGAAAAAAAAGAAAGTGAGTGGTTAAGAATTTACTTGTTTTGGCTGGGTATACTGCATGTGCAAGGCCCTAGGTTTAATTCTCAGCATTGGGGGGTGGGGGGGATTTACCAGCTTCCAACTGAATTAGCCAGCATTCAAAATAAGGATCTCTCTTTCTCTCTCATTTGCTTTTACTTCAAAGGCTACCTATCCCAGCCACTTGCCAAACTATTTTAGTGTTCCTTACCATAGGTGCACAGTCTCCAAACTAACCATCAGTTCACTTCTTATATGATAAGTGATCTATTCTTTCCCTCATTCACTCTAGTCTGACTGAAACAAAAGAATTAGAAAAGGAAAATACAAGGAAAGCTAGAAAACAGACATGATCAAAAAGTAAACCTTAATAGAATTCTCTAACCTCACTATCTATTTTGAAGACTATTCCACAGTAAAGCACAGCATAAATAGCCATCTTAAAGTGGTTCATGCTATGCAAAAATAAAAAGAAATATAACACTGGGATTCTTTTCTTAGGAGAATGACATGTATTGACTACTAAAAAATAAGTCTAAGTATTAAGGTTCATATTATTGTTTTGGAACACTGGTAGTTTTTCTAGTAATAAAATAAAGATAGCTCATTGTAGTTTTTGTGATAAGTTTATCTTCTTGAACTTCCATAGAGGTGACTTTTCAAAACTCACTTTTAGGCTAGGTGTAGTGTTGCATACCTGCCATCACAATTACTAGTGAGTCTAAGGCAAGAGGATAAGTTCAGTCAGATTTGACAAGTTAGCAAGAACCTGTCTCAAAAAATGAAGACTGGTAATGGGGCTCAGTAGTAGAATGACCCTGGGTTTGAAGTCCAGTAATCCAAAACAACCAAAAAAAGGTGGGGGCTAGATGTGGTAATTTTTGCCATAGCATGATGCCCAGATTTATGCTTCAGAAGGTAGTTATCCTATGGCTGTAATACCAAGAAGAGACAAATTGGAAGGTAGAGAGAGTAAAAACAGATGCACAGATACCAACAGAAAGATTACTACCAGTTCAAATGGGAATAGAATGGTGGAAACAACTGTAGGACAAAAGAAAAAAATATTTGCAAGATCAAAAGTCATAAACATCAACAGAATGTGGTATCAATCTGGACTGGGGGAATGATGGAGATTTAAGTGTCAATGATGACCCCTATGCAGAATAACTACATGTCCCAGCTTGCCAAGCAAATCTTGGCATATAATTACTGTTAGCTATTCCTTCAACTCTTACAAGTATTCTAGTATAGACTATAAATTAAATGGTCATGCAACTCCTATGTCTCTGGTTTACACTAATCAAATAAATGATAGGACAATCCACTGAGCTAGAAAACAATGAAAAAGTTTTAATGATAAATCACTTTTGTTTGAGGTCATTTAAAAAACTTTAAAGACAAGTATGTGCATATATAAAGTAGGTATATACATATAAATGAAACTGATCTAGCATGGGTGAGATTGTATTATTAAGAAAACACCAACATAGCTGGGCATAGCGGTGGCTATAATCCCAGCAACTTGGGAGAGTGAGGCAGGAAACCAGCATCAGCAACCTAGTGAGGCCCTAAGCAACCTATCTCAAAATAAAAAATTAAAAAAGGGCTAGAGATATATAGTTCAGTGGTAAAGCACCCCTGGGTTTAATCTCCAGTACCAAAAAAAAGATAATACTGATAGAGGAAAAAAAGGACAGAGGCTTGAGCTTTGAGAAATGAAACCTACAACTAATTACAGGAAGAAAACTCACTAAAACAAAATGAGAAACTATTTCAAGAAGGGATGTTGGTCAACTGTGTCAAACAATGTACAAAGGGGCCAGTTAAATGGAAGTCAAAACTGTTTGATGGATTTAGTGGAGATGACTATTGACCAAAAAGATAGCTACTTTGGTAGACCATTGGAGGCAGATGTCAGATGGACTGGGTTCAAGAGTGAGTAAAAAGACAGGAAATGGAAATAGCCAGTTTAGACAACATTTTCAGACATTTGGTTATGAAAGGAAGGAAAGGTACAAACTTCTCTACAACACAGATTGTCCCCAAATAAAGAAAAAAGAGTGAGCAAAATAGAGAACACACTTGAGAAATAAAAGAATACATAATTGAGACATAGTTTAAGAGTTGTTAATTAATAAGTGCACATGCTTTTTTGTGTATGTGCTAGGGATTGAACCCAGGACTTCACGCATTGCTCTACCACTGACCTACCTACACCCCAAATCCCTGCTCTCAGTATTTTAGTAATTTGGTATAGACCTAGAAAGACCCATAATATTTACACAATCTTTTCAGAAACAAAGAGTATTAGAATAAAATCCCAGGTAGTTTAGTAAATGGAATATACTCACGGAGGTATGTGGCAATGTTCTATAAATTATACATGTAAATCATTATGACAATAAACCATTAATACATTAGTTATTATTCTTACTAAATACAATAAAATACATATTTTCATTTTCCTACTGAAAGTAAAAATTATTCTGCACATCAATACCCACATAATTTAAAACATCCACATCCACCCCTTAGTTATACCTTTGGTGAAGATTATTTATTTCCTCATCTTTGCGGTTTATTTCCACTCTGGCAGTTTTGATAAGTGCTGAAATATTCTTTTTAAGAGACTGGTTTTCATTTTTTAAGCTGAAGTTCTAAAATATATATTAATAAATACATTACTAAAGTACATATCCACAGGACCATTAATAGTACACTTATATTAGTTAGGAATTATTGAATGCTAACCATGCCGGGCATGACATCATTTTATCTTATGTAATTCTAAAAAAAAAAAGCAACCCTATGAGAATTACTAGATTACTATAATTCCCATTGTACAGTCAGGGAACTAAGAGCCAGAAAAGATAGCTGGCACCAGAAAAGGCACACTTACAATAGGGTTCAAAATGTAAAAACAATAAACATCAGAAGAAATTTTTCTGCATGGGTCCCTCTCTTGAAAATCAAAAGCAAAAATTGGTAATAATTTTAGTACATTTAACAACTAATGTTAAGCCTGAAACTATGAATTAGTTCTCAGATGAACAAAGAACAAAATCTAGAGTTGACTTGTTCGGGAACAGAAAAGAAATAATTTTACCAAAAAGTAAAATAGGACATCAAATTCTTAATTTTTTGCAGCAGAATCACAAAACGGGTCATTTTTGCAAAAACTGAAAGCACCATCACCATTTTTTCACAAAAATCATTCTAAATCTTTGATCCTAAAAACTATATTGTTTTAAACCACCTACTGTTTCTATAAATGTTAAAACTTATTAGTTGGTTTAACAGATTTTTTATATTGATGCCATTTTAACAATTCAAGCAGTTTTCCTTTATCAATTTCATCAAATCAAGAAATAATGCCAAGGACTGCATATATAGCTCAGTAATAGAGCATGTACTTAGCATGGGTCAGGCCCTGGGTTCAATCTCCAGCAGAAAGAGAAAATAAACCTTCTTTATAAACTGCCAACGTGTCAATTTCTATTTATAACAACAACAAAAAAGTAGGGCTGGGGTAGAGTACTTGCCCAGCATGATGAGGCCCTGGATTTGATCCCCAGTATCACCAGAAACAAAAACAAAAACAAAACCCCAGCTTCTTTATATAAATGACCAACATTTGAGCATAACTTCTATTTGTAACAACGACGACAACAAAAAGTACACTTTTTCAGAAGAAACTGGGTCTCACTATGTTTCCCAGTCTGATCCTGAAGTGGGTTTGAATGATCCTCCTGCCTTCAGCCTCTTTAGTAGCTGGGACTACAGGGACCATGCATGGGCCAAGCTGGAAACATTAAGTTCTTTTTAAAAATTGTTGGTCTTGGGGATTGAACCAAGGTATTTTAAAATTTTGATTTAAAAAGTTAACAAAGTTTACAGTAGCTCAATTCATAATAGCTAAATTATGGAACCAATCCAGGTGTCATTCAATAGATGAATGAATAAAGAAAATATGGCATATGTATTCAATGGAATATTACTCAGCTTTAAAGAAGAATGAAATAATGGCATTTGCCAGTAAATAGATGGAGCTAGAGAATATCATGCTAAATATTTGTCAATTTTTTTTGGGGGGGGGGGACCAAAGGCTAAATGTTTTCTCTAATATGCAGATGCTAATTCACAATAAGGCAAGGAGCACTAGAGAAGAACAGCATTACTTTAGATTAGACAGAGGGAAGTGAGGAAGGGGAGGGGAGAGGATGTGGGGATAGAAAAAAATAGTAGAACAAAACAGACATTACTCTATGTATATATGTGACTGCATGACCAATATAATTCTACAACATGTACACTCAGAAAAATGAGAAATTATATCCAATCAATGTATGATAAAAAAGTGCATAAATGCATTCTGTCATGTATAACTAATTAAACCAAGTTAAAAATTAAAAAGGTGAAAAAAAAGTTAACAAGGCAAAAATAAAAGATTCATTATAATCCCACCTGTGTCTGTATTTCCTTAAACTTTTTCATCAGCTCTTTCATCTGCAGCTGACATTTTCCATATTCTACCTGTAACTGTAAAATATAAAAAGATTAATTTAAGCATCATACTAAAATATTTTCTTAGCTTAAATAACATTTCAAAATATTCAAAACTTTACAAACCAATCCTCAAAGAGAAATATGTACTAAAAATAAAGGCTGAGGTTGTAGCTCAGTAGTAGAGTGCTTGGGTAGCAAGTGTGAAGCATTGAGTTCGATTCTCAGCACTCCATATAAATTAATAAAATGAAGGTCCATCAACAACTAAAAAAAAGTATTTAACAAGATACTAGTTCTTAAAGTTTAGTCTACCAATAATTAATTTTTTAAAGTTTCACATTCAACCTTTAAATCTTAAACTTCAAATATGGTAGAAACTTCTTTAAGTCTCAAGACATATTATACAATATAACTTAGTACAAATCATAAAAAAATAAAAATGTTATATTACACTGTAGCTGAGTAAGGTTTTATATACTGAGACATTCAAATTTAGCCAAGCAAAATTGTAACTAAATTTAAACAAGTATCCAGAAAATATTCCTTTAAAAAGCAGGTCTGAAGGCAGAAACTGACTTAAATATTCTTTGGTTTTTTGTTTTTTTTTTTTTTGGTACTGGGGATTGAACTTAGGAGCACTCAACCACTGACTGAGCCACATCCCCAGCCCTATTTTGTACTGTATTTTATATATATTTAGTTATAGATGAACACAATAACTTTATTTTATTTTTTATGGGGTGTTGAGGATCGAACCCAGTGCTTTACGCATGCTAGGCAAGTGCTCTACTATTGAGTCACAACCCCAGCCCCCTATTTTGTATTTTATTTAGAGACAGGGTCTCACTGAGTTGCTGAGTGCCTCACTTTTGTCGAGGCTGACTTTGAACTCTCAATCTTTCTGCTTCAGTATCCTGAGCTTCTGGGATCACAAGCAGAAGCCACGGTGCCCATCTTTAAATAAATACTTTTAACCTAAGAATTAATTCTTAAACACAAAATGTTTAATCAATAGTAAGTTGCTGCCTGCTTTTGGGGAGCTACAAGAGTAAACAAGTATCATTAGTAATTGTGGCAACTCATACATCATTGTACGTTGCCTCCTTTGCAGTTCCTTCTTCAGTCAGGATCTCTTCATATAAATCCAAACAATTTCGAGATGGCACACAGGATTTGGAAGTGCTGTCTAAAACAAACAAAAACCCTTTACATTAACATATTAGGCTTCCTGATGTTATGTCTACCTCTATATATTTCTCCCTCTACTATATTTAATTCAAATATATACTGATTTCACAGATGACAGGTAAAATGTTGATTTACTTAAAATCAAATATGATAATCATATTTGTTCAAAACACTGGGAGATCTAGCATGAAAAAGGTTTCTAATTTAGATAGGTCCTAGACTCTCTGCATATCATTCTTATTGACACATTTGAAAATATTTATTAACTTTTCAAATGTTCTAATATCTTGCAACCAGTGATAGGAATAAGCAATAACATGCATAGACAACAACACCATGGCATTTCAAAGAACAAAAAACATTTAAATCTGAGACTTGATTGACAAAACTGTATGCTAATTTGCTTTACTGATCAAGGTTTGGGCATTACCTGAATGTAATCATTTCAAAGAATGGGCAAATTTAGAAACCATTAGGTTATTAGGAATTGCTAATAACAACAACAAAAAAAAACAAACCTAATAAAATGAGACTATTTCATGGAATTGACATACCAGAAACAGCATTGTCCAACCCAGCATATATGTCCAGTGAGCCTTCATCATTATTTTTAAGAGGAGAAGCTGCAAGAACAGCAAAGATTAGTTAAAACTGACTTTATAAACTGAGGTTTCTTTCCCAATCCAGGAAAAGATTTTTTTATTTTGCTCCAAAAAAGACAAGCTTTTCTACATACCGATAAACAGAAAGATTTCTGCACTAGATTTGTAACTTTACTTCAGATTTTAAAAATTTCCTTTCAAATAAATACTAATGAGAAGGTTTTAATTTCAGTAATAACAGACTGGTTTTTATCAAATCAATCTGCAGATAACAAGTATAAATGGTAAACAAAATATTAAAGGCTATCTGAAGAGTCAAAGAACAGCCCAAAGAGGAAAAAACTGAGAATGTATATGATCTTAGATATCTAGCACTACAGGGATTGGAGGGATAGGAAGACAATATCTGAAAGAAGACTATGAGTTCCCTATTTTCCTTTTTTTACTGCTTTTTGTTGAAGGACAGGTTCAGGTTGCTCTAGGTAGAGCTACACTAAGCATTGAAAAATCAGATGGAAACCTCCCCAGTCTTTTTTTTTTTTTTTAAACCAGGGATTGAACCCAGGGGTGCTTTAACCACTAAGCAACATCCCCAGCCCATTTTATGTTTTATTTTGAGACAAGGTCTTACTGTCTTAGAGCCTCATCAAGTTGCAGAAGCTGGCTTTGAACTTGTGATCCTCCTGCCTCAGCCTCCAGAGCAGCTGGGATTATAGGGATATGCCCCCATATCCAGCTGAAACCTCTAGTCTTAATGGCTTGAAGAACAGAGGAAAAACTACTGAGTTGACAACACCAATTTGAAGGCAAGAGAGGAAGTCCAAAAAGCCAAGGAGGAATTTCTCCAAATTCTGCCCCAAATATCTGGGTGACCTCCACAAAAGGTAGAACTCCAAAATAGATAGCTAAACTATCTGAACAGAGATTTCAGTTGTTATCCACCTCAAGGGAGATGAAAGTTTAAGTTCAGCTACATTAAATTTGCTAAAATTAAGAGAGGAATATATCAGATAAAATAATTTAGAGGAATATAACAGAACCCAGTGTCTATATCATATCATTCATAATGTCACAAATACAATCCAAAATTACTATATAGAAAAATCTCAGCAGAGAAATAGAAACAAAAATAACCACATGGAAAAAAAAAAAACTAAAACTGGTAACTGGATATTAAAAAAAAAACAACAAAAAGTCACTGGATGTACTTTATAAAAGAGCCAGTGAACTATGTAAATCAATAGAAACTACCCAATCTGTAGAAAGAAAGCAAAAGACAAAGGGAGAAGAAGCAAATCTTAGTGATCTATAGGATATCAAAAATTATCTACAGATATCACATAATGTTAATCTGGAGTCCAGAAGGAAATGGAGAATAAAGGGAAAATGATACACTGGGATGCTAAAGTACACTAGATGGAGTAGTAAGGTAAATGACTATAAACAATTGAGTAAATATACAGTATAATTTTTCCTCCTAATTTCTTAGTTCCTAATTCATTAAGATGTATAGGACTATTTAAAGTAAAAATTATAGCATTGCATTTGGGCGGTGACTACTATAAAATAAAGAGCAAGATAGAAGATAAATCCAACTATAAGATTATATATTTTATGTGAAAAAGTACAATTCTAATAAACAGACTATAAAATGTTAAAGACCTATCATACAATCCCTTGAACAACCACTGAAAATAATGCAAAGAGGTATAACCAAAAAGATTATATATAACTTAAAATGGAATTTAAAAATATACTCAAAGTAGAATGTATATTGGAATTGTCATTATTTTTTAAATGTATGTAGGAATGTAACTCAGTGGTAGAGTGCTTGCCTGCATGCACAACACCTTGGGTTCAATCACTAGCACTGCAAAGAGAGGGGAAAAAAAAAAAAAAAGTATAAGCAAGGACAGGAACTTGAGAGTAATATACAGAAATGAAAAGAGCTGTATCAAGCAAATGAGATTAACCATGTATTTCTGTCCTTCAAAATTTTAATAAGGTTGTAGATGTAATAAAATTTATTTATTTTTTGGTGCTGGGGATTGAACACAGGACCTCAAGCATGCTAGGCAAGCATTTCAACACTGAGCCATATCCCCAGCCCAGATGTGATAAAATTTAACTATTTGCGAATCCAGATGAAAGATAAAGATGTTCATTATATTACAGATTCAATTTTTTCTGTAGGTTTACAGTATTTTTTTAAAAAATCATAAGAGAATTGCAACTTGAAACTACATCAGCAAAAATAATCAAGTTACACTGAACAGTATTACCCAGACTGGTTATGATGACCATATTTGATATAAGCCCTTCCATATCTATGAATAATATTTTTTATGATGTTAGGGATTGAACCTATTATTGGCATGATAAGCAAGTAGTCTATCATGAGCTACATCTCCACCCCTATGAATATTTTTAAAAACATTCTAAGTAAAAGTAGAATTCTACCAAACCCAACTGTCTTTTCACTATAGCATTCATAATTCTCATTCACAATATGCATCTATAGTCTTAAAAAAAATGTAATGAAGTCACAACATAACTATAAGAAAAAAATTAAATAATAATGTTATATCAGGATTTGGAAGATTATCTTCTGCTTATTATCTAAGATACTTTTATTTAGTGCTAGAGATACAGCTCAGTGGCAGAGCACTTATATACCACATATGTGAGGCCTTGGCTTTTATTCCTAGCACCATCAAAAACAAAACAAAACAACAAAAAAGACAATAAAAAAACTTTTTATGAGCTTATTTTACTACCGGGTCTTCGTTTTCTCTTGTTCAAACTAACCATTCATTGTGACTGTTGTTTTTTTCTCTGAAAAACATTAAACAAGAATAAATGCACTTACTGAAAATATTAACTACAAGAGTAGTGAACACTTATTTTGGATGTCAATGGCAGTTATTACCATTCATACTGGCAAAACTGCTAACATGATTACATTTAGAAGTTAGAAAGGATATGAGATCAATTGGGTTTTGTGGTGTTATGGTGCACACCTGTAATCCCAGCTACTCAGGAGGCTAAAGCAGGAGAATAACTCAAAGCCTTAAACTCAAGGAATTTAAGGGTAGTTTGAAGAACACAGGATGACCCCATTTCAGAAAAAAAAAACAGAGTTGGAAATATAGGACCATAGCTCAGTGCTACAGTGCTCAATACTATGTGTGAAGCCCTGGATCGTCAGTACCATAAAAACAAACAGAAAAAGGTTCACATTTACTAAGCACTACTTATGACCCAAGCATTTTATTGTATTAATTTACTTATGTGAAGAGAGAAAAGGATACTAATGGCAGTTTACCATGAGGGTAAGTAAATGATTTGAAATTTAAAAACTGAGGCGGGCTGTGGCTCAATGGTAGCACACTTGCCTGGCATGTGTTAAGCACTGGATTCAATTCTTAGCACCACATATAAATAAATAAAGGTTTATCAACAACTAAAAAAAAATATATATATATATATAAAGTAAGTGAGGCTGGGGTGTTGCTCAGTGATAGTGCGGTGTGTGTGCTTAGCATGCACAAGACGCTGATTCAATAGCCAGCACTAAAAATTGTAAAAATAAGTAAATGGAAAGTCAGTCAATTTAGAAAGACAATTAAAAGTAACCTTACCAGAAAAGACATCAAATAAACTTGTTCCATCACCATTGTCATCATCTGCTGCCATGATCCTATTTCCTTTTGAGAGTTGCCATCTAAGGTATTAAATATAAAGATTTTCCACTGTTAAAATCAACCTCACAATTCAGAAAATAAACCTAACTTCAAGTCAAAAAGCAGCTTTTAAATTTGGAAATACTAATAAGTTTACTCTCTAACATACTAAAAAACAGACTCATGATAATCAAAAATATGCCTAGCCAGGAGGTAGGCACACACCTGTGAATCCTACCTATATGAGAGGCTGTGATAGGAGGATTGCCAGTTCGAGGCCAGACACTAAATTTAGTGAGACCCTGTCTCAAAATAAAAAATAAAAAGGGCTGTGGATATAGCTCAGTGGTAAAGCTCCCCTGAGTTAAAAAAGATATCATCTGGGCAAAAGTCAAAACTATAAAAAGAAAAAGTGTTAATAAGATTAAAACCACACACAAAGTAAATGATACTATGTTTATAAAACAGATCAAAATATACTAACACATCCAAAGCCTTGGGTTTAGTCTCCAACAATGCTTGAAAAAAAACCCACAAAATACAAATCTAATTTTTAACTAAAATAAGAACCATCACCATTCTCACCAAACACATACACACATTAATATTAGTAAGAAAGGTTGGGGATGTAGCTTAGTGGTAAAGTACTTGCCTAGCATATGTGATGCCCTGGGTTCAATCCATAGTATCACAAGAACTATACACACTTGCACACAATCCCTTAGATCCACTGCTAAAAAAAAAATGGGCAAAAAAAAAATTAAAAAGAGGGGAAAACATCTTTAGAACCAAAAGAATTTAACTTCAATAATAATGAAGATAATGCAAATTATGACAACGAGATATCATGTATAGAAAAGTAGTGATGTAGTCAGGTCTGACTACTTGGCTTACAAAGGCGTTAGCGTGCAGTCTAGAAATCTGGACTTCATGAGGATTCCTACTATTTCCAGAACTGATAACAAGTGGCTTACCATATCTAAACTGTTCATACAAACAATATGGTTTATGCTAAATACCTGCTTTCTTTCTAGAAGTCTAAAACTTTGATAAGTGCAAGGAGGGGCATTTCATAGCATCAGCCCCTAATAAAAACCCTCCATAAAGGAGATCAGGAAAACCCTCTTTAACCACTTTACTATATAAGGAGATAGTGAAAAGACATCATCTTAAGCAACCAGAACCCCATCAGAGATCCAAGTCTTTTGTGGACTTTTCAGCCTCCACAACTGTGATTAGTAAATGTTTGTTATTTATAAGACAATCAGTGTATGGCATTTTGTTATAGCAGCAGCCTGATCAAACTAAGACAAATAAAGAGCCCAAACCATAAGTAAACAACAATAGGATTTTTAACAAACTGAATGCAGCACATGAGTACCACTCAGATCAAGAAACAGATCATTTTCAGTACCCTAGAAACCCTCCTCATGTACCCTCACAGCCACTATTCATTCCCAAATCTTGAAAGATGTACAAAGAACAAAAGCATATACATTGCTGGTAACTTGCTCTGTAGATGTAGTATCTGCATGTCTATGGTGGATTGGGAAATATCAGTAAGGATGTGTACAGATTCTACGTGAGAACACCATTAGCAAAACGTTGAAAGAAAGCTTGATTAGGATAAACACATAGAATTGTAAATAAAATTCCTTGGTTGGAATGTACCTCAGGTAGAACAAAATTGGTAGACAGACTGTCAGATTCACTAATGTCACACAGAAGATACTAAACATCAGAACAAGAAATCTGAGCTTGATCATTTAGAGCACAGGAGCACGGAAGTGAGAACCTGTTCTTCACATTTTCTAGCTTCTAGAAGCTGCCTGCATTTCTTTGCTGGTGCTTCTTCCTCCACCTTCAAAATCAACAATGACCTATCTTCTTTCCTTTTCAACCTCAGCTTCTCAAAGTCACATTTTCTCTTTGCTTCTATCATTTCATTGACTTTCCTAGCTCCTGCCCTCTGAGTCCTTCTTATAAGGACTTGTGTGAGCACAGTGGGACCACTTGAATTATCTAGAATACTCTCCCCACTTCAAAATCCTTAGTTACATCTGCAAAGTCTATTGCCATTTAAGATAACATATTCACAGGTACTCAGGATTAGGAAATGGGCACCTTTTGGGGCCATTATTTGGCCAACCACACTAAAGAACTCATTTTAAAATTTTAGTTAAATAGCCACATGTGATCAAATATACTACACTGGATAATAGACCATGAACTATCTGAAGGCAGGGATCAAGTTTTATTAATCTCTGTATTCCTGATACTAATATACATACTTGAAGATGTTTACTATACAAACAAGGAAATGGGCCAAAAAAGACTAAACCAGCCAAAATAAATGTCTAAGTCCATGAATTGAAGCACATAGTTTATTCTTAAGGAAATTCCACTGGCTTCACACAGTCTACTTAATTTCATTTACCATGGAAAACTCACATCTAAAGGATTTCATAGAATTGTGGTTATTACAATTTCAATAACTATAAATGCCTTTTGAGTACTTGTAAAAATGTTTAGTTTCTTAAGGTTATGAACTCCTGGATATCACCAATCTTATTTTCAATAACTGCACAAGCATAAATTATTTTTTGGGGGTTAAACTATTGGACCAAAAAAAAAAAAAAAGTTAAAAAGAGCAAGTATCACCACAAAATGTAGGGGTACTAAAACAAATTTATAGTCAGCCCTGTTGCCTCCTCCAGGGGCCTGAAAACTAGGGACTACTTATACTAAAATACAAACCAATAGTCAGCAATAAGATGGTAAATAAATACATTCCTGTAAGTAATCAAGTCTAAAACAAAGAGATCATCAACATCTACTCACTTCTTGACATCTCTATTTCTTGAAATAACCTTAACATTTCCAAATAGCCTACTTACACTACCTTTGCAATATTTCTCCCATTTATGCCCATTCTTGCCATTTCAATGCGTTCCAGGCCCTCCCTATTGCTATCTAATTATCTTCCTACTCTAAATACATGTTGCAAACAACTATTGGATTAATATCACCTCTTGTTCAAAATTTTTCCATTACTTCCCATTATCTAGTGAATAAAGTTCCTTAAGGAGATAGTGAAATACACTGATATCTACTTTTCTAGTCCTATCATTCACTATCCCAGAGTTTCCAAAAATCCATTTTATGTCCAATTAAATTTTGCTCCAGTTTACAAACACACTTACTGACACTATCACCCCATAGCTCTTCCTCACATCTATCTGAGTTTACAAGCAAGTACAAGATGTGAATACCCAGATTAGAATATGTGAAGCCAATTAAAATGTGAGTTTTCAAAAAGTCAGGAGACAGGGGAAGAGGTTTATCTCAGTGGCAGAGAAGTTGCCTAGCATGCCTAGTTTGAGCCCCAGGACTAGCGGGGGGGGGGGGGGGGGGGGGGGGAAGGTTGGGAATATACTAATGATTAAGATACTTAGACTTCATCCAGTAGGGATTAGGAGAACCACTGAAGATTTCAAAGCAAGAGAACATCAGTCAAATCTGCACTTCAGAAATTTAACTCTAGCAAAGAATATGGAAAATATCAGTGGCAAGCACAATAGGGAAAGCTTACCAAAATAACGCAAGTGATTAGTAAGAGGTCATTCTAAATTATTTTTAGTGGAAATAAAGACAAAGAACAGATTTGAAAGATTTCTGTGGCACAATAAACAAGATTTAATGGATAGTGTATTCAAATGTCCCCGTTCCCTATTTCAAATTGTTCTTCATGCCACAACCTGAGCTGTCGTTTCAAATGCAAATTTAATTAAGTTCCCTCCTCTGCTTAAAACCTTTCAGTACTTCCTGATGATCTCAGGATAAATTTTTCTCACAATTTTTTTAAATACTTTTTTTAGATGTTAATGGACCTTTATTTTATTCATTTATTTATATATGGTCCTGAGAATCAAACCCAGTGCCTCACAATGCTAGGCAAGTGCTCTACCACTGAGCCACAACCCCAGTCCTCACAATTGTTTTTAAGACCCTGCATAACCTGGCCTCTAACCACCTTACTGATGTTACTTAGAGTCCTCTCTATTCCCCAGCAATCTATGCTCTGACTGACTATATTGGCTTTAACTCCTTGAACATGTTGTTTGTTCCTTCTCATACCGAATATTCTACAGAGCACTCTTTGCTCAACACCCTATCTTTATTTAACTCTTCGATATTTTGGCTTAGTAATGTTGATCATCTCTTGACCACTCTCTCTGCCTACTAGGTCATGTCCTTAGTAATATTTTCATATATATCATTGTGTCCTTTCTCTATCTGACTTCTCATAGTTCACATTTACATTTTTGTGGGATTCCTGGAGAAATGACCATATTATCCACTATACTGAAGCTCTATGAAGACAAAGATCATTTCCATTTTGTTCACCACTATATCCCCAGCTCTCAGCACAGGGTCTGGTGGGTTTTTAAATAATAAAAGAATATTTTTTGAATTAATGAAATTTCCGATTTCTTAAACTCTTTGAAGTTTCTAGCTTTGATTGCAAGGTCATAATTTTAATAGCAATGAAGAAACAAAGATATGAATTATCTGTATAACATCTAGATGGAGATGTCCAACAGAGGGCTGGAAATAGTATGTTGCACAAAAGAGAAGGCATGGTAGGTATTATGATTTGGAACTCATCAGCATCTTGGTAATACCTGGGGTTACGCTCTTGAAATCACAAAGGCAAGTGACTCTCCTAGAAAGAAGGGGAGGAGGGAGAAGAGAAAGAAGTATGTACAGTATTAGATTAGTTGGGAAAAAGAAAGTTTTTTACACTTGCTCTCACCTTCTCCCATTTGAGGATCTCAATATACAATGAGACTTACTAATAACGGGAGTGGTGCACCTGTGAAAAGCAGAGACAAAATTTTTAAACCTGAGAACCATAATGATTAAAAAGAGCTGTTAGCTGGGGGTGTAGCTCACTGGTAAAAGGACATATTTAGCATGTTCAAGACCTTGAACCCAAAGCTGGGTTCAATCCCCTGTATTGTAAGCTCAATTACTCACACAAAATTGTTCTATTCAGATATGGAAGCAAAGTAGATGAAATAAGGATAAACTAGTCTTTTTGATAGGACAATGTTTTAAAAGGTGGTCTGAAGGAAGTTTTATTTTTTAAAAATTGCAACAAAAGGGGCTGAAGATGTAGCTCAGTTGGTAGAGTGCTTGCCTCGCATGCAGAAGTCCCTGGGTTCAATCCCCAGCACCACCACCACCACAAAAAAAAAAAAAAAAAAAAAAAAAAAAAAAAAGCAACAAAGCAAGCATTTGTAGAGAATAATAGAAAAAAGCCAGGGGATGGAGACAGCATATTAGACTCCAAGGATGTGTGAAGGGAAGATACTAACAAAAGTTATTGTATACTGAACATTTTTTTTAACTGAACACACATTTATTTTGGTCATTATTTACTAAACACACCAATAATAACTATTTACAAAGCATTTACATTGTATTACGTGTTTATATAATCAAGAGATGATTTAAAAGCATACAGGAGAGTGTTTTAAAAGTATACCGGACAGTGTCATATACTATGTATTTATTATGAGCGAAGTACTGACCTAAATGCTCTAAATACATAAATGACTTGCCTTGAATCTTCCTTAATGTCATATGAGGACTATATTATTCTTTTTTCTCATTTTACAGATGAGGACTATTAAGACACAGACTATTAAGAAATTTGCCCAAGGTGAACAGCTGGTCAGTTTCTAAACCCAGAGGACCAAAATCAAGAATATATATTACAACACGAATATAGGTATATCTACCCATATATATGTGCGTGTGTATACACACAAACACATGAAAGGACATTATCTCTTGTAAAACGTCAGGAAATGCAAGGAAAAAATAATTTGGGGGAGTGAAGTGAATAAGAGAATTCTTGTCCTAGTAGCCTCTGTCCCTCTTCGAAGAGGCGTGGTGGGAGGTGGGGGATGGGTCTTGAGGACTGGCCAAAATTTTGGTGCTGGTGCTGTGAATAAGATCAGGGTCAAGTCAAAAAGTCAAGGGTCAAAGTCAAATTAATCCTAAAACACAAACGCTGAGATTTCTGCGAATTCTACATTCACATCTTAGTTACTGTGTGTTAGGTTTTGGTTACTGTGGTTTTAGGTGCTGTATTGACCAAGACAAATAACTTCTCTCGGTATAAGAGTTTCGGAAACAACCAACATAGTAATCACCTGATACTGGAAAATCCATTTTTCCAGAGAATCCTACCCAAAAGCTTTTAAGAGTGTGTACCAAAGCCAGATTGGATGGGGGGAGGGGCGCGAAGAGTGGTCGAAAGAGCAATTCCTCCCTGCGTTCGCTCCCAACCCCCTCCCGGACCCTCTCCTGGGACCGTCCAGGGACAGCAGAGCGACGCAGAGTGGGAGCCCAAAAGGTGCACCCCGGGGCTAGGGGAACGTGGCTACCTGCGGTCCACAGACGTAAGGTGCGGCCCTTACTCCAATCACTTAGTCGTTTTAAATGGGCTTCCTCCGACTCTCTGCCTTCCCGGGCGCAGCCAGTCTCGGTTTTGGAGACTACAGCACCATAGAGCCTCTTCCTGCAGCCCAGCTCAATGCGGGTCCCCACGGCAACTTACCCGCCCTGCCCGGCCCAAGACAGCCCGGGTTCCCTTCTGGACGCCGAGTTCTCTTTGGCATCTCCACCAATACCAACGCGCAATGAGGACGCGGAGGCGGGACTAAGGGCTCAGAACCAATCAGATCAGACGCAAAGCACGTTCCGGCGCACACAACTAGTTCCCGCCTTTGGAAAGAGGGGAAAAAAAAACACGGTTGGCGCCAAACTCCTGTAATCTTCTGCGGGACTTAAGAGGAAAGGGGCGGGGCATAAGGAGGCGAGGATGAGGACGGGGCGGAGCGAGGCCTTACTACGGAAGGGGCGGGACCTGAGCGGAAGCAGCAAAGGCTCTGGGAGGCTCTTTAATGAAAGGGGAAGTGCGTGCTCCGAAGGCTTGGTCAGTTATTGAGTCCTGTATTCTGTAAATTCTATTGATAGTCAACTGATAGACGTAATGCTGGGTGATGGCTCAATAACGATGAATAAACTTGTCCCAGATGCTTTCCTAATGGTAGGCAATTTAACACAGGGGAACGTGGAAGAGGCGATACTGATTTAGCGGGAAGGGTGAAAGAGCTTTTAGATGGTAAAATATCTACTGAGTTGCCTTTTATGACTAGGAACCAGACATGCTAGTAGGTCTAGCTTCAGGAGCGCAGCCTACCCACTGATTGATGGATTTGTAAAACAAAGCCGCTGTCCTACATATCCAGTCTCCTGATCTTGATCCTTACTCATTTCCTCTTGTATGTTTTAGTCATAACAACGGTCAAATCAACTTACTACATATATTTAAGTTTTTGAAAAGTCTCCCGTTTTAGAAGAAAGGGTGCAGTTTTCCTAGGTTTTCCCTACTCAGTTTCGCTTTGGAAAAGAAGCTGAATGGACAGTTATTCCAAGTAGGAAAGCCTGATAAGGAATACAAGGTGCAGGACAACTACAGGGTGTCCTCTGTTGCTAGAGTAGAGTGAGAGGTGAGGTGGTGTAGCTCGGTGATAGAACACATGCTAAGCACTTCGGAGTCATGTGTCCAATCCTATCACCAGTGAAAAGAAGTAAATTAAGTTGGAGAGTCAATGAAATGGCCTGCATCTGTCGTCCCAGCTACTCCAGGCCAGCCAAAGCAACATAGACCCAGTCACCTGAAGGGAAAAAAAAAAAAAAAAAAAACAGGTGTGGAGGTAATGCCTGTAATCCCAGCAATGCAGGGGATTCCAACTGGAGAATCACAAGGTCAAGGCCACCCTGGGCTACAGTGTCATCCCCATCTCAAAACAAAACAAAAATCACGCATGCGCACACAAACACACACACACAATGGTAGAGCACATGATTTTTGCGATGGCCCTGGGTTCAATCCTCAGCACCAAAAAAAAAGTGAGATGTAAGGCTGACAAGGGAGTTTACTTTTAAATTATTTTTTTTCTTGGCTTTGCTGGGAACAGAACTCAGGACATAGAACAGTATCACTAAGCTATGTTTAATGAAATTTCCAATTTCCTAAACTCTTTAAAGTTTCTAGCTTTGATAACAAGGTCATAATTTTAATAGCAATGAAGAAGCAAAGATACGAATTATCTGTATAACATCTAGATGGAGATGTCTAACAGATGGCTGGAAATAGTAAGTTGCACAAAAGAGAAGACAAGGTAGGTATTATGATTTGGAACTCATCAGCATCTTGGTAATACCTGAGGTTACCTTTGAACCATGTAAATTTTAAAAAGAAATATAACTATTACAGAACTTGGGCTTTTTGAGAAACTGAGGTGATGTGAAGACCCCCTTCACACTGATTCTTGCAATCAAGTCAGAAAGAGTTCAGATATGTCCCTCAGAGTAACAAAAAACTTTATTAGAAGAGAGACAGCGTTCTTTCAAAGAGGAGAGGGACAGCATGTCTCTCCTGCCCTCCAGTTTTATTGGGCTGTCCCAGGGAAGTCTCCAGAGAGTTCCACCTAGGTCCACCTCTTGACTTTTGACTGACAACAGGATGATGTCAGACTTTTGAGTCCTCACTGCTGTTACAACTGTAGGTCACTTTGACCTATGTTACCAATTCGAATTGGAACCTGTTCTTGTAGATTTTATGATTAGGGGGAATTATCCTAATAACCAGGATCTGGTTGGTGTAAGGGTCAAAAGAACCCCCGCTCTCCTTCAGGTAGCTTGTATTCTTATTAGGATTTAGAGGACTGTGTTTCTGCAGATAGCAGGGAGTTTACTGGGGAATATAACATATCCTGTGGATGTAAGTCAGACAGAGATACAGGTAAATTATTTTTTTTAAAGTGAAAGCACATGTGGGTTAATGCTGTGGGCCCACTTTATAGAATTATTCCCTTAACCTCATATTACCACCATTCATATCTGTCTCCTATCATAACTACACAGAGAAAATAATTTTTTCAAGATTTTAACAAAGTGTTCTGACTATACAGAATTTATTTGGCATATATCCTACAGACAAAAACAGTGGGAATGGTGGTATACACTTTTAATTCCAGCTATTTGGAAGGCTGAGGCAGAAGAATTGAAAATTCAAAGCCATCCCAGGAATTTAGTGAAACTCTGTCTCAAAATAAACTAGGAAGCCCTGGGGATGTAACTTAGTGGTAGAGGTCCTTCCTAGAATGTACAAGGCCCTGGTTTCAATCCACAGCACTGTAACTGATAATGATTTTAAAAAAAAGACAACAAACACATTTTAGGTTCCATCAAGTAAGTTTGTTGTTTGTAGTGATATGAATTTAGTAATTCTGAAATTATGTTATGCATATTATAAAATTGAGAAACAAAAAATATATTGATTACTTCCCAAAGTAATGTGTTCTCATTGTGGGAAAAGATAATACAAACATGCAATTAAGGAAGGAAAGTAAAGAGTTTTGTGGTATTAACTTAGAACAAGTATCAATATGAAGTTATAATTTGAATATGTCTAGAGAGGAAAAACTTTTTTTACCCTCTTAGGTTAAAGACCTATGGACTTCCAACTTAAACTAACAAAATATTGATTAATAAGACAAAAGTCATACAATTTTTATTAATATTTATATGCATGGAAGTTCACAAAAAAGAAGTGAAACTCAAAGAGGCAATCAGACTAGGTGGGGAGCATATATACTCTTTTAAAAAAGGAAAAATAGTCCAGGGTTGTAGCTCTGTGTTAGAGTGGTTGCCTAGCATGTGCAGAGCCCTGGGTTCAATCCCCAGCACCACAGAAATTACAATAAGAAAGAATAAATAAAAAAGAAAGATAGTTTGAGCTTCAAGGGATAAGAAATTGTGGGCATAACTAAGAAATATATTGGGGAAAATAATAGATAATAAGAGCTATTTTAGGAAAGTCTGTTTATACAAAGTCATTACAAGAGACTGAATGTTGGTGTTCCCCCACCCCACCACCAACATCAACCTGCCCCCAGTTCATATGTTGAATGTGATATTATTTGGAGGTGGCCTTTTTAAGAAGTAATTAGAGTTAGATGAAAGAGGTTTAGGAAAAGTCTAAATATTAGATTGTAAGAACAGAAAATAGAAGTTAGAGATAGAGTATAGCTCAGTGGTAAAACACTTGCCCCTCAAATTATGGTGAATTCATGGATAAAAATAATGTGAGGTGACAAGCAACAATGACCATAGTTGATAATGTTTCCCTGAGTGACCAGAAAAAAATATGTAAAATGGACAATTCTTTGACCATTGTTTGGTACAGTCTTATTTCTAAATAATATGTGATCTTAGAAAGTTTCTAAGGACAAAAATCAAGAGTACTCTTTTATATATAAAAAATTAGGCTTAGATTAGGTCATGAGGTAGGGACCTTCATGATGTGATTAATGATCTTTTAAAAGAGAGAAAATAACAACTCTGTCTCTCTCTGGCATGTGAAGATTCAGCAAGAAGACCATGCTGATCCTTTGGCACCTTAACCTTGGACTTCCCAACCTCTACAACCATGAGAAACAAAATGTTGATTCAGTCACCCAGTCCCTGGTATTCTGTTATGGCAGCACAAACTCAGACATTCATTTTGATACTGATTCCCCATCAGAGTTTTTTTTCACTCCCTATATGAGGGATGGGGGAGCGCTTTCCTCAAAGGAAAATTTATGCTGTACCTTCAGGCAGATAAGAGGTGAACAGAGTATTTTTGCATCTGTTGATTCTCAGTTGCCTTTAGCTAAAAGAAAAAAAAATGGGGATAGTGGTATAGAGAACAAACCCAGGGCCTCGAGCCTGCAACACAAGTTCTCTACCACCAACCTACATCTTTAGCCCCTAACTTGAAATAATCTTTATGCCAAAGTGCCATATTGGGTATGGAATGTTCCAATCCCCTTCAAATACATATGTGTATTTTATGTATACATGTATGCACACGTGCGTGCGTGCGTGCGTGTGTGTTTCTTTGCTCTGTTCACTTATAGAGCCAAGAAGCAGTGACAACCTAATAACAATGACCATTCCTAATACCTAGATTAAAAGAAACTCTGGATATATAGATGATGCAGTGGTAAGGCAGAGGAAAGGATTAATCTTGGAATGCTTTGTTATACCAGAAAGTAAGGAAGTGTTCCAAATATGAGTACAAACCCAAGTGCTAATGGATAAGCCTAGAGAGTGGAACCTTCTGAAACTATTTACAAAATAAGTAAATGAATTGGTACTATCTTTTTAAAGAGACAGGGTCTTGCTATGTTACCCAGGCTGGTCCCAAACACTGAGTGCAAGCACTCCTCTCTCAGCTTCCCAGATGAGTAGCTGGGAGTACTTATAGAGCTAAGAAGCTTGAACTGGTCCATCTCTCTACATAGCTTTGAACAGGTTCTCAAAAGTAGTTGATAATCAAACAAAAATGTGTACAGGCTTTCCAGGACACATGTGCCACTATGCTTACTTTCATTACACCTTTCAGACCTGTATCAGCTAAATTTTAAATATAAAGTGTCCACTTATTAGGGCTGGGGTTGTGGCTCAATGGTACAGTGCTTCTCTAGCACAAGTGAGGCACTGGGTTTGATTCTCAGCACCACATGTAAATAAAGAAATTAAATAAAGATCATCAACAACTAATAAAAATATTGTTTAAAAGTTTCCACTTATTGATGAAATACTGCTGTGTGTACTCAGCCTTATGCCTGGGTGGGTCACATAGCACCTAATTCTTTCTGGACCATCTCAGGTCACCTAGTCACTTGATGTTTGATGGTCAGACATTTGGTCTCTGACAAGACTTACAGGACTTTGCTGAAAAACAGTAAATGATTCTTCTGTTGAGGCTTTCTGGAGACTATGTAACAAATTTATTAGCTACTGTCTCCGATTGTCATCTAATTTGCTGGGATTTTGCACCACAGCTTGCTCTTTCACTTCAGCCAGAATTTGTTACAGAGCTTCTTCTTTCTCTGCTCCCCAGTGAAAACTCCCAAGTTGCTTATTAAGTGAGCTAGAGTAGACATCAATTGACCACCACAATTCAAAAAGGCTTATCAAGCATTGTGTTTCTATTCTATTGTTTTGTTGTGTGGTCATGGTAGTAGTTATAGTGCAAGGGACAGCAACTTGTCTTTTACTCTGGAAGTAATAGGCCTCCAGTAACAAATTATATTGTGAAATCAATTTCCTGGAGAGACAAGCAATCAATTGTGAGAAATAATATATCAGTGTTATGAATGAGTTGGGCAACACAGAAGAAATGCTATATGATCTGGTGCAAATGCATCAGCTAAAGGATAAATTATTTTAAAACTTAATTAGAAATTTTATCTTTATAATACATTCTTATGGTTAAAGTTTTTTCAAATATATACGAATTAAAAAGTTTTCCTCCTATCCCTGCCTTTGTCCATTCTGTTAGGGCAAGGTCTTATATTAATTTCTTACATATTTTTTCAGTATTATTTTTCAGTATTATTTTCCTAAGGCCTCATGAATACTAGGCAAGTGCTCTACCACTGAACTACATTTCCAGCCCAGTACATATTTATTTCTTTAAAACATTTTAAATTGTTAGTATTATTTTTAGCATATATTTATTTTACAAATTAATGGGATTCACTGTAGTATTTCCATATGCACATGGATCATGCATTGATTATGTCCATTCACCCTTCTTCTATCTTTTTCCCCACACCCCTTTCCTCCTGATCTTTATCCCCACCCCATTCAATCATACTTTTCAGTCCATAATAATCCCTCTTCTATATTCTCATTGTTTTTTTTTCTTTTTCTTTTAGTTTCCACATCAGAGAAAATATGAGATACTTGTGCTTCTGTGTCTGGCTTGTTTTGATTAACACCATGTTCTCCAGTTTCATCTATTTTTCCACAAATGATAGGATTTCATTCTTCTTTGTGGCTGAATAATATTCCATTGTGTATAACCAAAAAAGGATGGCTAGGTGCTGTGAAGAAGGTGACAGTGCCTTACCTGTATACATGTTGTCATCCATTCTTCCATCCTTGTCAAGGCAGGGTTAATGCTCTCTCCTTTCATACAATACCTAGCTAGCATTTCCTCAAAAATATGTAATCTTTTTATTTTCTTACAAAAAAGGTAGCATACTCTTTCCAGAATGTACCTCACTATTTTCATTTAAAGATGTGTCTTGGAGAATGTTTCCTACCAATACATTTATTATTCTTTTGAATAGCTGAAAATATACCATTGTATGAATGTACCATGAGTATTTATCAAGTTCCCAATTGATGGACCCTTTGGTGTTCTCTTCTTCTGCAAACGTGAACAATGTTATAATGAGTCACTTTGTACATATCACTTCATCATGTGCAGAGTTGTCTGTAAAATAAATTCATTAAAAATCAATTTGACACTTAGATTATGTTAGTGAGCAACCCCAGGATTGGGGAGGGAGTGACTAAAGATGGGAGAGAGAAATGCTTTGTTTACTGAGCAGCACTATCCCCTATACATGATGGAGTCAACTCAACACTTTCACACTCATGACATTGTCCTAGAGTATTTTTTTACATGTAGAAGGTGGGTTTTAATATCATGCTCCTTAGAAATACTTTTAAAAAAACATCTAGAAAGTAAATAGTAGTATAATTTAAAGATGAATTTATTACTTTAATATTAACAGTAGCAAGATTTGAAGAGGTATTTTATGAAATAAGTGATTTTATCTTCCCAGAAATGCTGATATTGAAGTCAAATGTATTTTCTTGACCCAGATAGCATTTAAGTATAAAAGATCTTTGAAGGATCTTCATTTGTCAGATTCACTCTATTTTTAAATTTTTGCACTTTGTCTGTGATGCAAAGGGTATATGAAATGAAAATATAAAATCCTTCTGTGTTAAATGGGTAATCCTTTTAACCTCACTTTGCTACTTCAAATATTTTCCTGGTACCTTTGGTCACTTTATAGTTTCTAAACTTTCTTTTCCTTATTTGTAAATGTAAGAAAAGAAAAAAAATGATAGAAATAAAGAGAGAGAAGAGGTGGCTCACTAGTAACACGAGTTTATTTGGGACAAACCTGAGCGAGATATAGAAGAGCCTAGGCAGCCAGAGCAAGATGACAAGTGAGAAAGGGGCAAGCCAGACCAAAACAGCATGGAGAAGGTCTTCCAATGAGGTCAAGTTCCTGTTTGTCAAAAGTGTTCATGGACACCCACAGGATACCAATCAGACAGGCGCTTCCATACTTGAGTTCCTAAGTGGGGGATCCAATAGAAAAACCAAAATAGATGTATGGACACAGTGGGGTCCCCCAATAGATAATAGTTGAGGCAGCCAGAGAGGTACTAAGAAACAACTGTTTTAGCTAAAGACAGGGTCTTATAGGAAAATTTTTTCACTTTTTAAAAATTTAAGTGCCAAATATATCTTTTTAGGTATACATGACAGTAGATTATTTTTTGACATATCATACAGACATGGAGTATATCCTATTCTAATTAGGATCCCATTCTTTTGTTGTACAAAAATTTTAATGGGAGTTTGGTGGGTGGCCATGGTGAGCTTTGAGGTATCCCACCCTGTGGTTGACAACTCAGACAGAAGCAATGATATTAGAAGGGAAGGAAAAGCTTCTGGTCCATATGACAGGACAAGGGAGGCAGAGGAGTGGGGGGAACTATGGTAGAAAGTAAAATGGAGGGCTTGAATTTGGTTAGGATGTCCCTGATAAGGATAGGAGTTTGGGCTCAGAGCATTCCAGTCAGGCAGCCAAAAACAAACAAATAAAATATTAACCTAGGGTTTTAATCTGGGGTGGTGGGATCATTCTCCAAGGTTCCCCATTCTATTTGAGTACAGATAATCTATCTTCTGTCTCAATCCCACCTCTGAAGAGGTCCTTGACTACTGTCAGGGGAAAAGGGGCAATGAATGCTCTGGCTTCATCAAGCTGATGGTAGGTGTCAGCTGTGGCAGTAAAGAAAGCCCCCCCAGAGGTCAGTCAAAGGAGAAACTAATTCAAATTAAAAGCCAGAAGTAAAATGACAGGGATTAAAAAATCATTTCTTAATAATAACATTGAATGTAAAGACCTAAACTGTTCAACCAAAAGACATAGGCTGGAAGACTGGATTAAAAAACAAGACCCAACAATATGCTGTCTCCAAGATACTCACCTCATAGGCAGACATCCATAGACCAAAGTTAAAAAGGATGGCAAAAAATGTACATTCACATGGAACTGGTGAACAAGCAGGGGTGTATATCTTCATATCTGATAAAGTGGACTTCAAATTTAATCAGAAGGGACAAATAAGGCCATTGTATATTACTTAAGGGAACCATACATCAACAAGACATAACAATCTTAAATATCTGTGCTCTAAACAATGGAGCCTACATATATAAAAAAAAAAAAACCTTCATAATCTCAAGAATCAAAGAGATCACAACACAATAATGCTGGGTGACTTCAACACACCTTTCTCACCAATAAATAGCTCTTCAAATAAAAAAAAACTAAATAAACAAGCTGTAAAACTAAAAAATATAACTAATAATTCATACTTAACAGATATATATGTATTTCATCCATCAATAAGTGAATACATTTTCTTTTCAGGAGCACATGGAATATTCTCGAAAATAGACCACACCTTAGTCCACAAAGCAACTCAGCACATACAAAAAATAGAGATAAACCTGTATTTTATCAGATCATAATGGAATGAAATTAGAAATTAATAATAAAAAGTACATTGTGTCAATTCGCCTACAAGCAAATAAAATTGGGAGTTTATATAGAAAGGGTTACAAAAGACACTACCAGAGTCACAAGTTTATTCTAAGTCACTTTGAGAGCTACAAATTTTCCTAACCTCCTGTATAGTTAAATTCAACCTATTTTTTACTGGTATGATTATTTAGTTCTAATATTTATCCTTCAGATTAATCTAAAAGATGTAATGTGGCACATAAAAGCTCTGACTTTACCAAGAGAGTCCTAAGTGACACAACTAAAGGGATCCTTCAGCTAACAGATTACAGAAATAAGATGGCATCCCACAGCTCAAGGTGACATCTGTGCCATTATAAAAATTAAATATGTGTTTTTAGCAACCCTGCTCATGTTTCTAAAGACTTGAATGGCCTCTGTTTGCAAATAAATGACATGGCAGATCACACCCTAAGCTCTAATAAGTTAATGATCTTCATGGTCTTCAGAAGCTTGCTGAAACAATAATTGTTTTTATGCGAATTATTTGAGGAAAATAATGCTTTGCTGTATTCTTATTTGCCTAGTATAAATTCTGCCCCATGTACACCTTGCCCAATCACCTGTCAACTGCCATCATGGACCTCTGGATTACCCTGATGCACAAAATTCCAAAAGTCCATTAAGCTCCAGATGGTAATAAAAATATGACCCTCCATGGAGCTGCTTCCCAACTTCTACTGAGACTTCCTAGATAGACCTTCTGAAGGGAATCCTTTACTGCCACAGCTGACAGCCACCATCAGCTTGAAGAAGCTGAACTGAACAGACGCTTCACAGAAGAAGAAATACAATCCATCAACAAATATATGGGAAAATGTTCAACATCTCTAGCAACTAGAGAAATGCAAATTAAAAGTATGCTGAGATTCGATCTCATTCCAGTCAGAATGGGAGTTATAAAGAATATAAGTAGCAATAAATGTTGGTGAGGGTGTGGGGAGAAAGTTACTCTCATACATTGTTGCTAGGACTGCAAATTGGTACCACTATGGAAAGCTGTATGGAGATTCCTTAGAAAACTTGGAATGCAGTCACCATTTGATTTAGTTATCCTACTCCTTGGTCTATACTCAAAGGCCTTAAAAGTAGCATACTGTAGTGACACAGCCACATCAATGTTTATAGCAGCTCAACTCACAGTAGCCAAGCTATGGAAACAACCTTGGTGTCCTTCAATGGGTGAATGGATAAAGAAATCGTGGTATATATACACAATGTAATATTACTCAGCCATAAAGAAAAAGAAATTATAGCATGGTGGTGCACACCTGTAATTTTAGCAGCTCAGGTAGCTGAAGCAGGAGGATTGCAAGTTCAAAAGCCTTAGCAAAAGTGAGGCACTAAGCACTCTGTCTCTAAATAAGATACAAAATAGGGCTGGGGATGTGGCTCAGTGGTCCAGTGCCCCTGAGTTCAAACCCTAGTACCCCAACCATGGCTTGTGGATACTAACCCCCCAAACAAAGGAGGTTAGGAGGGGAATAATAGAAATCCACCAGACTAGACAAAAGGAAATGAAGGGAAGAGAGTGGGGAGGGAAATAGGAAAGACAGCGGAATTAATTGAATGTGTTTCCTAGCCTTGTTATTTTTATACATGACCAAGGTAACTCCACATCATGTATGACTACAAGAGTGGGTACATGAATCAGTTATACTTTATGTATGTGTATTCTGCCAAAATACATTCTACTGTCTTGTATAACAAAAACAAAAACAAGAACAAAAATAAAACAAACAAAAAAATTCTTTCATCACAAACTCACTGGAGTTGCAGGGCCCTTAGAGGGTCCCATTGTTCCCTGGGTCCTAGCTGACCTTAGAGGAGCAAAACTAAAATGTTGTCTGATTTTTCTCTGACATTTTACTTCCTTGATTTTTGTCTCCAAGTTTTTTGTTTTAACCATCCAACAGGCCAGTTTCACTGATCTTAAAGTGGGAGTATGGGTTATACTTTAAAGTCTATAGTTTTTACAGCAACCCCTTTTGTTTAACTAGGGCCATATCAGGACTGGAAATTTGCAGTATATCCTATCTGTTCTGTAGGTGATGGCTTCTCTTAGTTCAGATTTTTCTTTTAGAAGTAGTACTTCTGCAATACAGTAACAGGCAACTGTTATAAAGTTTCATAAAATGAAATTAATGAGAAACAGTGCTAATGATCAGAAATAAACTTATCTGATATTTAAGGAAAGTAAAGCTGCTGTTTTGAGCATGAGAGGCAAAAAGCTCTGGGTGATGTCCCCAGTTGAGAAGGCAAACATTTAAATTCCCTGAATTAGAAGAGATAAGTGGTAGTTTACTGTAATTAAGTGAAATGGAACTTACAGTCTTTTTCCTGAAGGATGAGTGGGAATATAGAAGAAAAGATGTCTTGTGAAGGTCTAATTTTGAAGCTAGGGGAGTTTAAGTCTTGATAATCTCCCACAAGGGGTTCCTTTTTAGGAGGTGGACAACAGGGACAGACTTGGGGTTTGGGTCCCAGAAAGTGTTTGAAAGACTGAGGTCCCTATAAACTCTAGTCACTTGAAATAGAGAAGATGAAGGAATTGAGGGTCAGTAGGACATACCCAGTAGTTGAGAATAGCCTAAGCACAGGTATGCATGTAGAAAGAGACAGCTCAGCTCATGCTCTGGGGATTAATGCCCTTCAACAGATGAATAGATAAAGAAAATGTGGTGTATATATACACAACAGAATATTAGGAATAAATAAAAATGACTTTATGAGTAAGCCAATCCCCCCAAACCAAAGGTTGAATGTCTTCTCTGATATGTGGATGCTAACCCATAAAAAGGAGGGTGGGGAGAATATAAGTTCCGTTGATTAGACAAAAGGAAATGAAGGAAAGGGAGGGAGGATAGGAATAGGAAAGACAATGGAATGAATTTGACATGACTTTCCAATATACATATATGAATACACCACAGTGACTCTCACCATTGTGTACATCTACAAGACTGGATCATAATTAGAATAAGATATATTCCATGTTTGTATAAATAAACAAAAATAGATTCTACATCATGAATAACTAATAAGTCTAATATGAAATTAAAAAACCCACAAATACATTTTTTTTTCCGGATACTGGGAATTGAACTCAGGGGTACTCGACCACTGAGTCACATCTCCAGCCCTATTTTGTATTTTATTTAGAGACAGAGTTTCACTAAGTTGCTTAGTGCCTCATTATCACTGAGGCTGGCTTTGAATCAGGATCCTTCCGCCTCAGCTTCCCGAACTGCTGGGTTTACAGGTGTGTGCCACTGCTCCTGGCCAAATACATATCTTTTCACCTCTAGTTAATTCTGATAATCAACTTGTACTTGTAAGTTTAACCTTCTCATGTGTCTACCTTTCATTATCATCTTTAAAATTAAGTGTTCAAAAATAGAATAGGTAGATGATACAAACTATCAGTAATTTTTTGCACTTTTATATTATATATGGAAAATGAAAAATTTAGAAATGTGCCAAGGAGCTGAGAATTGAAACCACCATTGGGTTCTAGATATGCCTTTGCCATTTGCTATTGACTCTTCTAAGATGACAGTAAGATTATGTACTTGTAATATGACTAGTGGAAGATGCTGCAGATTGTGAAGTAGGAGAACTAGTCTTTATCCACACTCAGCAAATAATCTGACATTTCTGGAATTCAAATTCTTTCTCTACAAAAATATGACCCAGATTCTGAGGCTACAATTGACTTTCAGATTCTATTTTGAAAAAGAAAAATATTTTCCTGAGCTGTGTGTTTGGCCTAATAGAATATTGCTAGAATGCATGATTTACAGATAGTCACACACCCCTTTAGTGTTGTAAAAATGATTATTCCCCTTTGAGATGTTTCTTCTTTTAATATGATTTGCAAGAACATTTGGGCTTGATTGTCATTTTGTTATTATTTGTTCACATTAGATGTTCACACCAGGCAGTTGTTTATGAAATTGGACATGACTCATTGATCTGCGAGTATTGATTCCCAGAGCAATCAATGGACTGAAAGAAATGCATCAAAATTCAAAGCACCATAATCATTCACAAACGAGAAAGGGAAATTCTCCTTCATTTCACTTTTGGTTTCCAATTGAAATATACCAGAAAGGGTCTCAGCTTGATGTCAACTAGAAAAAAATACTAAAAATTGTAAAGCGTCAAAGAATATTTTGAAACTTGGGAGAAAATTAGGTTAGAGTACATTGATCAAAATTACTGTGCTTGTTCTGGACTAGGGCCCCACAGTCACCTGACTAGAGCCTTTATATCTGCAGCCATCAGCAGTTGTTCCACTAGTTAACCATACATGTTGCAACTTTAAGGTTATTGGAGTCCAATGGTGATTTCCCCTGCCAACCTACGGTAAGTGACAAATAAATATGTGGACTGTCTTGCTTATGCGAATTATTTAGGGAATTCCTGTTGAACTAGAAATAAAGAACTGAAATTAAATGCAGAAAAGAATTACCAGCTTTTCACGTAGGACATGGTAAATTAATATTTGTTAATAAAAGAAAATTGAGAATACTTCTAGAACCTACAGTTATTTAATAGTAAAAAAGAAGTTCTTTTTAGGAAACAGGGATACTTGTTAAAAGGAACTTCCTCTTGCATATTAACATGTAGATTTAATTTCTATTTTTCATATAGGCCCAGTTTTCTTTTATTTGTTATTTTAAAATCATAAATTTCCACAAATAATAGAGTGACAGAAAGAAGGATTAGAGTTTAGGATTGCCAAATAGAGAATAAGTAAATTGAAATAAGTTAGCTTTCCGATTGCAGGATTTTTATATAAAATTGAAGTTCTAGATTTTTTGAAGTGCTAATGGAAATTTAAAAAATCAAGGGTAATGACAGAAATTTTTAGAAGACTAATTATGAGAAAGGACCTTAACACTTTATGAACAGAATAAACTTAGGAAATTGTTTCTTCAATCAACGAGGTATGAATCCAAAATTTTTAAATCTACTTTTATTGTTGTTGTTCTTTAGGTTCAAATGCCTTCTGGACATCTCCACTTTTTGCCATTCAGTTCTGTTGTGTAAAAATCTGTATTTTTTCCAATTATAATTTCTAGCATGGATCTGCTCGGAAAGTCTATCCTTAGAATATATATATATATATATATATATATATATATATATATATATATAATTTTATAATATATTTTAATACTCTTTTGACTTATTTTTTCACATTTAATATATTTTTACATCTGGAATTTATTTTTGTGTTTGGGGAAAACTTAAGGATTTTTTTTTCCTCTCTCTCTCTTTGGTACTGGGGATTGAATCCAAGGGTGTTCTACCACTGAGCTACATTCTCATGAAAAATGTTTTTATTTTTTATTTTGAGGGTCTTTCTCAATTGCCTCAAACTTGCAATCCTCCTGCCTCAGCCTCCAAGCCTTTTGTATTTTTCTGGTTGATATTAATTTTTGTCTTTTCAGTCTTGTTCCATTTTATAGGTTAGTGGGAATTCTAAGTGATCAAGTACTGTGAGAGTTGGGCACAGATTTATCATACTTGTTATTGAGTTCCTGACATCTGCCACAATGCCTAGGTGATAGTAATATTTTAGTAAATATTATTGAATGGATAAATTATTAAAGTGGAAAAATGTTTCATGATCTATTTTAACTAAATTACATTTTCCTATTTTCCCTTTGTGTCTTTCATATCTAAAAGTCTTTTATATCTTAGAAATATTTTCTGGCAGGGATATTAGGGATTGAATTCAGGGCCTCATGCATGCTAGGTAAGTGCTCTACCATTGAGCTATATCCCCAGCCTTTTTAAATTTATTTTGAGGCAAGGTCTCACTAAGTTACCCAGCCTGGCCTTGAACTTTCAGTCCTTCTGTCTCAGCCTTCTAAATAGCTGGAGTTACAGGTGTGTGTCACTGCATCCAGCTATATCTTAGAAACCTTTTACTTACCAAGCATTTTAACCATGTTTAAATTTGAAAGATATTATATTTTTTCAGGCTAAATAAAGTAACCTGTTCATGTCAGCTATGCCTTGGTTTTTTCCCTATGTCCCAAGCTAGCTAGAGAAGCAGTTTGTTTTCACTTTTCCTCTAAGTTAGCAAACTTTTCCATGAAGACATGATGATTCAGATATACCTTAGTGGATGTAATTGTATGTTATTGCTCATACTGTTTCTGTCTGCCTAATCCTTACTGCTACCCTGATCTGAGCCAGTTTTGAGGACTTATTTGGTTGATTTCTATTTTCATTATTTATAATTTATCCTATCATGAAAAACACAAATAATATATGATAAGGATATACTTTTCTTTTCCTTTTGGCAATTATTTCATTGATAGAATAAAGGAACAAAATCTTAAAATAAAAAGACTATTCAACCCACTATTATATATTGATTTTTTTTGTGTGTGTATGTGTGCAAAGACCATAATGCTACAGAAAGGAGTTGCTATCTCCAAGGGAGGTACCTTTTTGGGAAGGGAGACATAAGACACAAACATTGCAAAGCTCATCTAAGTACAATGCCACATGAGAGGTTGTAGAAACTTATGAAAGGGAAAAATAACTCCAACTTGGGAAAATTCTTGAGGAGTTGAGACTTATTTAAGATCATATCAGATGTATAATAAATGGGGCATTTCAGAGGAATAGAAAAATGAAAAAATTATGGAATGGGAATGAATTGTGCAAATATGGAGAATAGAGAGTATAATGGAATGGCAGGCATGCTGTGTGGGAGAGTAGAAGAGGATGGGAACTAAATTGAGTTAGATTGTGGAGAGTCTTTTAAAAATTTTTTCCAAAAAAACAATATTCCTTGGAAAAATTCTGTTTCATCAAACATGGACCTGGAAAATCATTTGCAGTGTTGCTGACATGAAAAGGAAGCTGCTGTATTTATTTATTTTTTAAAAAAATTTTATTTTATTTATTTATTTTTTTAAATTTTTTAATATTTATTTTTTAGTATTTGGCGGACACAACATCTTTGTCTGTATGTGGTGCTGAGGATCGAACCCGGGCCGCACGCATGCCAGGCGAGCACGCTACCACTTGAGCCACATCCCCAGCCCAAGCTGCTGTATTTATAAGCATATGCCTTTATAGATTACATCTGTGGGTGCTATTAACCTCAGTGTTTTCTGTATATTTCAGACATTAGTCTCTAGCCATGGGGGACTGGAACTTATTGGGTGGCATCTTAGAGGAAGTTCACTCCCACTCAACAATAGTGGGGAAAATCTGGCTGACCATTCTCTTCATTTTCCGAATGCTGGTACTTGGTGTGGCTGCTGAGGATGTCTGGGATGACGAACAGTCAGCATTTGCCTGCAACACCCAGCAGCCAGGTTGTAACAATATCTGTTATGATGATGCTTTCCCTATCTCTCTGATCAGATTCTGGGTTTTACAGATCATCTTTGTTTCATCTCCTTCTCTGGTGTATATGGGCCATGCACTTTATAGGCTCAGGGACTTTGAGAAAGAGAGACATAGGAGAAAGTCACACCTTAGAGTCCAAATGGAGAATCCAGAGCTTGACTTGGAGGAGCAACAAAGGATAGATAGAGAACTGAAGAGGTTAGAGGAGCAAAAGAGGATCTATAAAGTCCCTCTGAAAGGATGTCTGCTGCGTACATATGTCTTACATATTTTGACCAGATCTGTACTGGAAGTAGGGTTCATGATAGGCCAATATATTCTTTATGGGTTTCAAATGAGCCCCCTATACAAATGTACTAAACCTCCTTGCCCCAATGCAGTGGATTGCTTTGTATCCAGGCCCACAGAAAAGACCATTTTCATGCTCTTTATGCACAGCATTGCAGCCATCTCCTTATTACTCAATGTCCTGGAAATATTTCATCTGGGCATCAGGAAAATCATGAGGGCACTTTATGAGAAATCCAACAGTGGGAGCATTGAGAATGAGAGAGGCCCTCCATTCCATTTGAAGAAATATTCAGGGACCCAACCATGTACAATTTGCTCCTCCTTACCTGAAAGAATCTCTCCACTTCAAACCAATAATCAACAGAAAGTCATCCAAGTCAATGTTCCAAAGTCTAAATCCATCTGGCAAATCCCACAGCCCCCGCAACTGGATGTAGATTCTTCCTGTAGCAAAAGAGACTGCACTGAGAAAGATCAGCACAACGGACAGCTCCACATCCATAGCCCATGTCCTCAGGACGGCAAAGCCACAATTCAGCACCCAGGACAGCAACCATGCCATTCCTCCTTTGGCTTAAGGAATACAGTGTCCCAATCCTGGCTAGGTGCAACGGTGGCCTCTCAACACTGTCCATCCTATGCATTACGAACATGGGAGCAATCCCAGGACCTGGAATCCTCAGGTGAACCTCTCACAGATATGCGCAGTCACTTCAAAGGGAGTGATGGCAGTGTGAGAGAGAGTGGTGTCTGGATAGACAGATCATGCTCAGGCAATCGCAAGATTAGCTTTCTGTCCAGATTGCTGTCTGAAAAAGGACAGCTGTGCAGTGACTCAGGAAGCTCCAGTTCTCTGAATAGCACCTGCTTGAATTTTTCACACCGGGAAAACAGCCCCTCGCCTCTGCCCTCAGCTACTGGCCACAGAACATCAATGGTAAGTAGACAGACAGCCATATTGATCATGAAACAAGAGCTGGTCCACTCTGACTACCTCTTTCCTTTTCCTCTTTCCTGGTGTGTATGTATATATGTGTTAAGAGAGAGATGTATGGAGGGAGATTAATTCATGAAAAAGTAAATCCTTCAATACTTTCAATTTAATTCAATTCATTAAATTAATAAAATAAAAGTTTAGAAAACATACTTTGTACTAATCACTCTTATAAATACTGGTATATAAATGAATAAAATACCATTTCTTTCCAATAAATGGCTCAGGCTCAGAATATAGCTGGGAATAGTGGTACACACTTGCAATCCTAATAACTAGAGAGGATAAGTGAGGAAGATTGTAAATTGGGGCAGTCTAAGCACCTTAGCAAGATTCTGTCTCAAAATACAAAATATAAATGGCTGGGGATGTACCTTAGTGGCAAAGTGCCTCTGCATTTAGTCCTCAGTACAAAAATCTGGGGGACAGTGCTTAGAGCATAGTTGGGAAAGTTAGACAGATTGACATGTTAGCATAATCAAGTGTAAGGTGCCATACAATGTTAGTGGGAATAAGTGGGTTGATGGGGGAGTGATCAATTCTGTATGGATGGGTCAGGGAAAGCTTCTACAATTGAAATTACTTTAAACTGAATTTTGAAAGATGTAGTGAGTTTCTACAGAACTGGGAGGACTGGAGTACATGGAAGAGGGCTATCCTGGTAGAAAAGGCAGTACAAAGGCTGCATGACACAGAACTGTCTGGGGATCTGTGGGTGGCTGGATCAGGGAGTGATAAGAGGGCTGTGGAGAGAGGGAAGTTTGGAGAATGAACATGGAGGTCTCATAGGTTGGCAATGTAGAATCAATATGGAATGTGAAGCAGAGGAAGGACTGAATCAGGTTTGCAGTTTAGAAAGTACTTGCTGTCACAATAGGCCCTGAGTTTGTTCGCCAGCACTACAATTCCCACCAAAGGACATAAATGTCTAATCAGACATTGTAGTAGTCAGCTTGAATTACTAGAATGAAATATCTGGGGATGGCTAACTTTATTAAGATATGTATTTAGCTTATGACTCTGGAGATTCAAGGGTAGGGCACTGGCCTCAGCTTGATTCTGATGGGGGCTCTCCTGGCTGCATCACATCACAATGGAGGTACATGTGTAAGGAAGGTTCACAGCTTGCAACAAGAAGCCATGGGTGGCGGAGATGGTATCCAATGATCTTCTAAGGGCACCCCTCCAACTGACCTAAGTACCTCCCACTAGGCCTCATTTCATAAGTTTCCACACTACCTCCCACCACTGCCACTCTGGGGATTAAACTTCCAACATATGAACCGTTGGGAGGAAAAACAACATCCAAACATAGCAGGCATGTTTGACTCTGAATATTGCAGGTTTTTGTTTTAAATACTCTGCTTTATTTTTTTAGAGCAGTTTTAGGTTCACAGCAAAATTAAATAAAAAATTCATAGAGTTCCCATATACCCAGCCCCCAACTCTCCTCTGCTATTGACATCCTGCACCAGAGTGGTACAGTTGTTACAATTTATGGACCTACATTGACATGATTAGCACTCAATGTTCATATTTTCATTTGGGTTCACTCTTGGTATTGTACATTCTTTATATTTTGACAAATGTATAATGGCAAGTACCTGCCATTATAATATTGTACAGAATAATTTCACTGCCTTAAAAATTCCCTGTGCTCCATTTATTCATTTCTTCCTTTCCTGTAACCTCTGGAAACTACAGATGTATTACCATAGTCTTAACTTTTCCGGAATGTCAAATAGTTGCAACCATACATTATATATATAGTCTTTTCAGATTGATTTTCTCCACTTAGTATTATGCATTTAATTTTCCATGCCCTTTAATGGTTTGATAACTCACTTATGTTTTATCATTGAATAATATTTTATTTTCTGGATGTGATATAGTTTATCCATTCACCTACTGAAGTACATCTTGGTAGCTTTCAAGTTTTGGCAATTTTGAATAAAGTGGCCATGAACATCCATGTCTAGCTTTTTATATGACTATAATTTTCAGTTCATTTGGTTAAATATCAAGGAACATGATTGCTGAATCATATGGTAAGAGAATGTTTAGTTCTGTATTAAACTGTCAAACTCATCATTATCCAAAGTACACATATGAAGACACAAATTGGTGTGAACATACTTTATATACAATCAGAGGTATGAAAAATTGTGCTGTATATGTGTAATATGAAATGTAATGCATTCCTCTGTCATTTATTTTTTAAAAAATCAATAAAAATAATAAAAAAACCTGTCAAACTGTCTTCCAAAGTAGATATCATTTTTTATTCCTATTACACATGAATGAGAGCTCCCATTGTTCCCCATCTTTGTCAGCATTTGGTGTTGTCAGTGTTTTGAGTTCTGGCCATTGGGTAATGGATTCTCTTTGTTTTTTTAATTTCAAATTCCCTAATATCATATGATGTGAACATCTTCTCATATGATTACTTATCATCTATATATCTTCTTCAGTGAGGCATCTGTCTAGGTCTTTTGTCCAGGTTTTAATTGGATTGTTTGTTTTCTTATTGTTGAATTTTAAGAGTTCTTTGTATATTTTGGAAAAATAGTTCTTTGTTATCAGATGTGAGTTTTTTAAATAAATTTATTTGTTCAAATTAGTTATACATGACAGCGGAATGCATTTCCATTCATTGTACACAAATGGAACAACTTTTCATTTCTCTGGTTGTACTTAATGTAGAGTCGTACAACATGTACAGTCATACATGTACCTAGAGTAATGATGTTTATCTCATCTACCATCTTTCTTACCCCCATAGATGAGAGTTTTGCAAGCATTCCCACTAGGCTGTGACTTGTCGTCTCATTCTCTTTTGCACAGCAGAATCTTTAATTTTAATGAAGTTCAGCTTATCAATGATTTCTTTCATGGATCTTACCTCCAGTGGTATATCTACAAAGTCATTAAACCTAAGGCAATCTAGGTTTTTTTTCTGTTATTTTCTCATAGTTTTAAAAATTTGCATTTCTCATCATATGACAATTTGTGAAGGGTGTAAGGTATTTATCTAGATTCATTTGAATGTCCAGCTATTTCAGTATCATTGTTGAAAAGACTTCCTCTTTGTATTATCTTTGCTCCTTCACTAAAGATCAGTTGGCTGTATTTACATAGGTTTGTTTCTGAGCTTTCTATTCTGTTCCATAAATATATTTGTCTGTTTGTTCACTAGTTCCACACTACTTTGATTTCTTTGCAATGACTACTCCAAGAGTACTTTAGTTAGTTATTTTGTATTTTCTAAATGAATGACTATATTGTCTCCATATAAAAATAGCTTTATTTCTTCCTTTCCAAACTATATGCATTTTAATCCTTTTTTTTTTGTATTATTGCATCTTCTAGGACTTCAAGTAAGATCGAGAAACATCAATGCTCCTGATCTTAGTGAGAAAATTTCAAGTTTCTCACCTTTAAATATGATACTAGCTGTATTCAAGATGTTCTTTATCAAATTGAATTTTACCTCTATTTCTAGTTTTTTAAATTTTTTTAAAAATAAGTAACAGTAGTTTGATTTTGTCAAATAATTTTTCTGTAGCTACAGATATGACCATGTGATTTTTTCTTTTATAGACTATTGATGTGATGGATTACATTAATTTTGGGATGTTGAACCAGCCTAGCACACCTGGAATATAAGCACACTTTATCATGGTGTATATATTTTTCACACATTCTTGGATTTGATTTGCTAATATTTTGTTGAAGATTTTTTAATTTTGTTTGTTTTTTGGTGCTAGAGATTGAACCCAGAGCTTCATGCATGCAAACATATGCTCTACCACTGAGCTATGTCCCAGCCATACTGAGGATTTTTGCTTCTGTGTTCATAAGATATATTGGGGTTTGTGGTTTTCTCATATGTTTTTGTTTGGTATTAGGGTAATGCAGACCTTGTATAATGAGATAGATATTGTAGAGAATTAATAAAATTTCTTCTTTAAATTATTAAAAGTTTGGTAGAATTAAAGACTTTGGTAGAATTCACCAATAAATCCATCTGATCCTGGTATCTTCTGTTTTGAAAGGTTATTATTGATTCAATTTTGGAGGGTACTGGGGCACTCAACCACTAAGCCACATTCCCAGCCCTTTTTTGTATTTTATTTAGAGACAGGCCTTCACTGAATTGCTTGGCACCTTGCTGTTGCTGAGGCTGGCTTTGAACTCACAATTCTTCTGCCTCAGCCTCCTGAGCCACTGGGATTAGAGGTGTGAGCCACTCCACCTGGCTTGCTTCAATTTTCAAAATAGATTCAGGCATACTCACATTTCCTGTTTCTTTTTGTGTGAGTTTTGGCAGATTGTGTCTTTTAAAGAATTGGTCCATTTCTTCTAGGTTATCAAATTTGTGGGCATAGAGTTATTAATAATATTCCATTATAATCTTTTTAATGTCACTAGGACATGTACTGATGTTTCCTTTATTGATTTATAGTTTAATTCTGTTGTGGTCTGAGAGTAGTCACTGTATGATTTTTATTCTTTTGAATAATATGTTAAGGTGTGTGTTTAATTCCTAGAATGTAGTCTGTCTTGATAAGTGTTTCATGTAAATTTGAGAAGAATATGTATTTTGTTATTGTTGGATGAAATAGTCTTTAGATACCAATTATGTCTAGTTGATTGATGGTGCTGTTGAGTTCAGCTATATCCTTTCTGCTTCTCTGCTTGCTGGATGTGTCCATTTCTGACACACCAATGTTAATATTTCCAACTGTCACAGTGGATTCATCTATTTATTCTTGCAGTTCTAGCAGTGTTTGGCTCTTTTGGCGTTTGGTGGGGTGTTGGGAATTGAACCTGGGACTTGAACATGTTAGGCAAGTGCTCTACTACTGAGTTACATCCACAGTCTGCCTCATTTATTATGATGGTCTGTTGTTAGGAACATACACATTAAGAATTGTATCTTCTTGGAGTTGGCACCATTATTATTATGTTGTGTCTCTATTCATCTCTGATAACTCTGGTTGCTCTGAAGTATTTAGACCTACTCCTGATTTCTTTTGATTAGTGTTAGATGGTACATCTTCTCCATCCCTTTGTGTTTGTTTCATACCTATATTTATACTTAAAGTGAGTTTCTTGTTGCCAACTTTTTTTTTTTTGGATCTTGTTTTGTGATCCACTCTGAAAATCTTTGTGTTTTCATTGGTGCAATAGTTAGACATTGATATTTAAAGTGATGTTGATATAGTTGCATTAATATCAACCAAATTTCTGTTGGTTTTCTATTTGCTGCCCTTGTTCTTTATTTTTGTCTTCCACACTTTTTTTTTCTTTTTATGGTTCTACTTTCTTTGAATATCAATTGTACTTTTGGGGGGGGGTACCAGGGATTGAAATCAGGGGCACTTGACCACTGAGTCACATCCCAGCCCTATTTTATGCTTTTATTTAGAGACAGGCTCTCACTGGGTTGCTTAGTGCCTTGCAGTTGTTGAGACTGGCTTTGAACTTGCAATCCTCCTGCCTCAGCCTCCCAAGCTGCTGGGATTACAGGCATGCACACCACACCTGGCTCTACTATACTTTCTAAAAAAACTTTTAAAAATGATTGTCCTAGAGTTTGCAATATATATTTATAGTTTAAAATTTTTGCTTTCAGATAACACCATGCCACTTCATTGTAATGCAAGTAACTTTTAATAATAACATTTTCTTAATGCATCCTTCCACTCCCTTGGATCATTGTTGTCATTCATTTCATACATATAGGAGTAATTGAATATGTTGCTATTATTATTCTGAACAAATTGTTATCTGTTTGCATAAATTAAGAATAAGAAAGACTGAATTGGGATGTGGTTTAGTGGTAAAGTGCTTGTCTAATATGCACAAGGTCCTGGGTCCAATACCCAGAACTGAAAAAACTAAAAAATATTTTCATTTTACCTTCAATTATTCCTTATTCAGTGCTTTCTTTTTACATAGATCTGGATTTTGGACCTATATAATTTTCCTTCTCATTGAATAACTTTCTTTTGTTCATTTGTCTTTTAAAAAATATTTTTAGTTGTAGACAGACACAATAATACCTTTATTTATTTATTTATTTTTATATGGTTCTGAGGATTGAACCCAGTGCCTCACAAGTGCTAGGCAAGTGCTCTATCACTGAGCCACAACCCCAGCCCTCATTTGTATTATTGAGATGGGGGTCTTGCTATTTTGCACAAGCTGGTCTCAAACTAATGGGCTTGAGTGATCCTCCCACTTCATTATCCTGAGTAGCTGGAACTATAGGTGTGTGTCACCAAGGCCATTGTGAGAATCTCTTTTAACATTTCTTGCAAGTTTATTCTATTTTTTCAATGTTTATTTTTTAGTTTTCGGTGCACATAACATCTTTATTTTATTTTTATGTGGTGCTGAGGATCGAACCCAGCACCCCGCGCATGCCAGGCGAGCGCACTACCACTTGAGCCACATCCCCAGCCCAAGGTTAGCCTATTAACAAGAAATTTCATAAACTTTTGTTTGTCTGAGAAAATATTTCTTCTTCATTTTTGTAGTTTCAAAGGATAAGGAATTCTAGCTTGGTGGTATTTTCCGCTTAATGTCTTAAATGTTTCACTCTATTCTTTCATGCCTGGTTTCTGATAAGTAGATATAATTCTTATCTTTGCTCTTCTATGGAGAGTTAGTTTTTTTCAATCTGGCTTCTTACAAGATTTTTTCTTTATCTTCAGTTTTCTGAAGTTTGGATATAATATGTGTGGGTATAAATTTTTGGCATTTATCTTGTTGAGTGTTTTCTGAGTTTACTGATATGTGGTTTAGTGTCTAATATTAAAATGAAGAAATTATCAGTCATTATTGCTTCTAATATGGCTTCTCTTTCTTAAATTTCCTTCTTCTTGATCTGGCTTATGATTGCATTATGTCCCTTGTATTTATCCCACGGTGCCTGAATACTTTGTTCCTTTTTTCTCCTCTTTTTTGTGTATTAGTTTTGGAAGTTTCTATTTTCACATCCTCAAGCTCAGAGATTTTTTCCTCAACCATGTCCATTCTACTAATAAGCCATCCTTTATTTCTGTTACAGTGTTTTAGATCTCTAGCATTTCTTTTTGATTCTTAGAATTTCCATTTCCCTGTTTACATTACCTGTCTGTTCTTGCATGCTATCTACTTTTTCCATTAGAGCCTTTAGCATGTTAGTTATACTTATTTTAAAATTCTGATTTGAGAATTTCAACATTCCTGCCAAATCTAACAATTGTTCTAACACTTGTTTAGTCTCTTCAAGCTATGTTTTTTTTTGTCTTTTAGTATGCCTTCTAATTTTTTCTTTTTGTTTAAAATCTAGATATTATGTATGGGTGACAGGAAGCTAGTATACAGATGTTTAGTGGTGTGATGTAAGATGTGGGGCAGGGAAAACATTCTATAATTCCATTATGAGGCCTTAGTCTTTTGGTGAGCTTGTGCCACTGAATGGTGAACTTCATCAGTGTTTTTTGGTATTTATTTTTCCTGCCCTTGAATGTGATAGGATGGCTAGAAGGAGCAGGAATTGGGCATTTCCTTTCCCTTAGGTAGATTAGGCTCTGAGAAAGCCCTGGGAAGTTAAGACTCAGAGTCTTAACTCCTGATGGCAGGCCTTGTTAATAAGAACAAAGTTCCTTAAACAGCTACTTTTGCTGGATGTGGTGGAAGACACCTGTAATCCCAGCATCTCAGGAGGCTGAGGAAAGAGAATTGCAAGATCCTGGTCAGGCTCAGCAATTTAGCAAGTAACTTAGTGGGCTCCTGTCTCAAAGTAAAAAGTCGGGGGGAGTGCTGTGGATGTGGCTCAGTTGTAAAGCACTCAGTACCACAAAAAGGATTACTTTTTCTCTTCCTATGCAAGAAGTGGGAAGGGATTTTTCTCTGGTAGTCACTTTGAGGATCTGTTGAGAGCTTCAGGAGATAAAACTCATGACAGCGTGGGAGTCCCCACATGACTGAGTTTCCCTGAAGCTTTTAATTCTCAGATCTGTCCATGCTCAGGCTCTAGGAATTTGTCAGGTACAGTTTAGGTTTCTCTACCCTGGCTCTGGTTCCTGCAAGGGATGCTCATGGATTTATGCTTTGGGAAGTTGCGATTTTTCTGAATTGCCTGTCTGTCTCTCTAATTATGGGGGTTGTGGTTTTCCTTGTGACCTCTCTTCTTTCACTCATAAAAGGAATTTTGGATTTTCCAAGTTTATTAGCTTTTTACTTATAATTTAGACAAAGTGGTTATTTCTAAGCTTCTTACATGCCAGAACAGAACCCTCTTTCTTATTTCATTTTTTTTCTCTTTCTTCTCTGCTTTTTATATTTCTAGGAATTGTAAGTAATGCCTTTGAACATAGAGCTTTCCTAATAATAAATCACCTTTTCCCAAACCTCTTATGGTGTTGACAAGCTAAATCAATCAAAAAATGGTAGGAAGAGTTAGGCCTTGAGGCCATGGATATCAACTTCAGAGAACTGTGGTTGCCATATGATATTTTCTGCAGACAGAAGGATCTTTCATTAGAAATTAGTGTAGCAGGGCTGGAATGTGGTTCATTAGTAGAGCACTTGCCTAGTATATGTGAGGCCCTGGGTTCAAGCTCCAGTACTCCAAAAACAAAAGAAAACTAACAAACAAACAAAAAACCCTCTTATAGCATATAGAGAATTATGATCATTCACTTTTAATATATGGGACTTAAACTTTTTGTATGTGTGTGTGGTATTGGGGGATTAAATCCAGGGGTGCTCTACCACTGAGCTAAATATATAGCCCTTTTAATTTTTGAAAATGTTAGTACAGGGTCTTGCTAACTTGCCAAGGCTGACCTTGAACTTGAAATCTTCCTGCCTCAGCCTCCTGAATCACTGGGATTACAGGTGTGCACCACTGTACCTGGCTAAACTGCTTTCTCTGCTGTGTATATTAGGTCCCAGATGGCATAATTTCTAGGAATCAATAAGATACATTCTGATTGTAGCAATTAACTTTTCAGAAAGAATGATTCCTAGTAGGACCACAGTTGCTCTGTCACTTTTGACATATCCCCTTCCAGTTACAGGGAATTGTACTATCAAAGAAATTCATCATGTTTTATAAAGTCAGAAAAGCTATCTGATAGAACTATCATTTCCTATTTGCAGACATTTACCTTGCAATCAACAAAATCCTCAAATTCAGACCCTTTGGCTGCTGAACAACTTTCTATCAGAGTCGACTCTTTGAGGATAGACTTAATTAAGCATAGCGAGCAGCCTTTCAGTCTGGCTGAGTGAACATGGGGAAGAAGTCTGATTGGGTTTTAGGAACTCATGCTGCCCTCTGGACTGATTTTCCCCATTGCTTGGTGTCTTCACCTGTGAGAAATGCTGTGGGAGAAGTAATTCCCACCACTACAGGGTCTTTGAAAGATGCCTCTCAGTAAGAATCTCTGGAGATGGGAACTGGGCACCAGTACCACCTTCTTTCTTCCTTCCTTCCTTCCTTCCTTCTTCCCTTCCTTCCTTCTTCCCTTCCTTCCTGACTGGGAATCCAACCCAGGCCTTGAACATGCTAAGTACATACTCGATAGAGTATTCCCACTGCTGGGCCACTAATATTTTATAAAGCACCCAGGTGACTCCATTTTGCAGGAATTCAGAGCCATGACTTTAAGGAGAAGGAGATTTTGGCATGAAGAAGTTGCCCCGTGAACTCTTCCATTCTTTTGGGACATTAAGGAGATGAGTGCACTGAGAAGAATTGTTCCTGGAAAAACAATAACACTTCTCCCTTCTGCCTAATACCATTGTATTTGTCAATTTACTATTACTATAATGAGATACCTGAGGCTAGACCTTTTATAAAAAGGTATTTAAGCTCACAGTTTTGGATGTTCAAGGATATGACACCAGTATCAGACTGGCTTTGGTGAAGATCTCATAGCAGATGGCACCAGAGTGGTGTAAGCATGTGAGGAGCAAGAGATTACATGCTGAGACAGAAAGCCAGAGAGTGGGCTGGGGCCAGGCTTGAATTGGGCAGGGGGGTTATCAGGGATCGAACTCAGAGGCACTTGACCATTGAGCCCCATCCCCAGCCCTATTTTGTATTTTACTTAGAGACAAGGTCTCACTGAGTTGCTTAGCACCTCACTTTTGCTGAGGCTGGCTTTGAACTCATGATCCTCCTGCCTCAGCCTCCCGAACTGCTGGGACTACAGGCATGCACCACTGTGCTCAGCTTCAAGCTTGATTTTTTTTTTTTTTTTACCACCCTGTGCCTGACTTTTGGGGACTGAGTTTGGCTTGTCTTAAACTTAGGGCTCAAGTGATTATCCCATCTTAGACTCCCAAGCATCTGGGAGTTATCCTCTGCAATATGTTTTGTTTGGGTCCCTGGCATTTATGACAGAGGTCCAGGTGGGTGGGCAGGGAAGATTTTTACAAGCCTTTTGGATATATTTTATTTGTTTTTGGTTTCTTATCTCTTTCAGAATATGCTTCTAGAACTTTCATCTATTATGAAAAAGTAATGCACCAAGAGCATTATCTGGTATCTGCGGAGTAAAGCTGCATCTTTGTCAATTCAAGACTATGGAAAAGCTTTGGGATTCATCTCCTCACAGTACTGTTACAGTCTGGATCTTAAATACCTCTCAAAGACCCATGTGTTTAAGACTTGGTCCCCAGCTTGGTGCTAATGGGAGATTTTTGGACCTTTAAGAGGTGGGACTAGTGGAAAGTCTTAGATCACTGAGGATGTGCCCTTGAAAGGAATTGTGGGGCCTGAGCCCCTTCCTTTTTCTTTTGTATATGGACATGAGGAGAACAATTTGATTCATGATACACTCCCACCATGATGTGCTACCTTCTCCAGGCCCAAAAGGAATGGGGCTAACCAATCATAGGCTGAAACTTCTAGAGGGCTATGAGCCAACATAACCCTTTTCTCTTTCTAGATTGATTACCATGAGTATTTGATATAGGGACAGAAAGCTCACCCACACACACGGAGACTCCTGGTAGGTGACAGGCTGTGAACAGGGTGCTCTAAACCTGGACTCATCTCCCCAGGATCTCTTTCTCAATGGGGACTGAAGCCAGCCTCTCATCCTTCTGTCTGGGCATGCTGTATGAGGCAGGTATAAGCCCAGGCAGGGAGGAATTGTGCACCACGAGGGAAAATCAAGGGGCAGGAGCTGCTGTTGCCCCAAGGAGAAGAACTGGGATATGTTTCTCTTTCCTAGCCCCAGCAGTCTGGTGGGACACCAGAGAGAGCATCCAGCTCTGCAGCAGCAGCAGTTGGTCCCTTAAACATGGATCCAGAGCAAGCCTGAAGCTCTGTGTTCAGCGTGGGCTCAAATATGCTTCTTGTCTGCAAAGGAAGGTAGATGATGAATTTTTATCCTCTTTCTCTTGTTGGTACATTTCTTGGGATAAACGAGCTGAATTTTTAGTTCATAAATGCTATGAAAATAAAATATTGATTAAAACACTGGCGAATACTCACATTGCATGATTTGATTCTATCTTTCCACTGGGACCATGCATCATCAGTGTGCTGCCATGACTGTGGCCCACACAAAATGGGTTTCCTGAGGATTAGTAGAAGCCAGCACCTCTTCTTTACCCTGCCAGTGGTCCTGAGTCATCCAGCCAAACTGTCTCCCAAAGCACTTAGCACTTACAGTGTAGACAGATACAGTTGGCCATGTGATGTGCACTAACTAGCTGGTCTATGAGGCTGCTTGGCTGGTTACTTGTTACTTGTCTGAGTTCTGAGGCTAAGGTGGGCTTAGTTCCCATGGGAATTACTTAACTTGTCATCTTCCATCCCATGGCTAGACTTTCCCAAACTCTGGCCACATACCTTGTAATAAAGGCTTCAAATTATAAGAAGAATCAGTTTGGTTCAAAGTCACAGGGCTCTGCATCATCTACATCCTGTGAGATAAAATCTAGAGGAAATTCATGTGCTGGCTTCTGCCTCTGACCTCATTCCTACATCACATACTCTGCCTAATATGACTGCTGATAGTGCTCCTACTGCTCCCTGTTGTTACCTATATAGCAGTGGACTTCTGGACAGCCTTTTGAGGACTGAGTTTGGCTTGTCTTGAACTTAGGACTCAAGTGATTGTCCCGTATTAGACCCCCAAGCATCTGGCCTACAGTTACATATCACCACACCTGGCCTGGGGACTCATTCATTCTTATACTGGCAGTTCCAACCCTCATTCTAGACAACCCTTCACTCACGATGCCTTTCTTTATATCAGCCTTGTAATTATAGTAATAGGTGCTATTCATTTTTGGTTGACAGTGATTTCTTGGTATATGATAATTTTTATTTATTTTTATTTTTTGCAAAAGGGAAGTATAGTAGGTGTATCTTATTTTCAAGAAGCAATTTCTAGCCATCAGAAATAGGCTCTCCACTTTAGGGGGTATTCAGACAGAGGCTGGGCAGCTGCTGGGATGTTGCAGAGACAGCTTAACATTGGCTGGGCTGTTTCATGCTTTCGGCTCAAATATCTCCTGGGTCTTCTCTGTTCTATGTTTTGTAGAGCTATGAAAAGAGAGTCTTCTACAGACAGTGACTTTGTAGACAAGCCAGTGAAGACCAGGCAGATGAAATGACAGTGGGACCAAATTTAAAAATGTGCCTTTTAATGTGCATATTGTATTTCAGGTACTCACAGCACATTATCTAAACCTGCATAGCTGTGTAAAATTCTTATTGCTCATCCCCATTTTTAGACCAAACAGGGTTCAAAGAGATGAGGTACTTTCCGCATAGATAAAGGTCACCCTATTGAAGGGTATGCTGGAGACCAAACCTAGGCCTACTTGCTCCTGTGCCCACTGTTCTCCATAAGCTGCTCTCCTGTCCCTAAGTCTCCTGCCCCTGGGAAATGATTTATTTCTACATCTCTCTGCCCAGCTAGTTTATGCAAAATCTTAAGAAGAAGGCCTGTACATTTTTGATATTGGATATTCAGCATTTTGCAGTGTTGGTTGAATGAAATATATGTATGTATAGATGCCCAAAACAATCTGTCTGGCAGCGTTTCCCCTATTTTTGTAATTTAAATGTCCTTCACTCTGAAAAGTCTTTACAGAGTTGTCAACCATACAGAACAAATAAATAGAAGTTAAAAATAGTTTGAAGAACTCAGTGTAAAATGTAATACTTCCAGTGATTGCTAGCGTCAGTGTCTCTGAAGGTTTTCATCCATTGATTTAGAGTGAGGGTCGCTGCTTCAAGAGTGTACTTGTCTTCAAGAGGTAGGTGTAAAAACTAGCCATGGAGAACCAACAGTGTCTCTTTCTGGTTGACCAGGCAAGTCAGTGGAGGTGTGTGTCAGGATCTGCAGGAGCCCCAGGTGTGTGTATGGACAGAAGGTGTCATGTTCTTGAATGAAATGAAAAGAAAGCACTTGCATAATGAGTTGTGTGCTTTTCTTCAGCTCTCTGGGCCTTCATTCTTTGACACCAGGAAGTACCATGTTAATTTGTATTAGGAAGGCAAAGGTGCTCAATGGGGAGAACTAGGAACCCATTCCATGTTTAGGACACCATCACCAGATGGTGTTAAATACACATCATACATAAACTTGTTAATGTGTCTCAGCTGAAGGCTTGTGAGTGGGTTAAAGAAGAGTAAAACATTTCAAAGCAATTTCAAAGAACAACTCAAGTTATTTCCAAATACATACAATAAAGCAACTGTCCTGATGAGGAGGGAGCCAGTCCTCACTATGGCCAGAGTAGATACAAATGACTCACAGGGAAGTAATTTTCTTCCCTTATTCATAGTAGGGAAGAAAATGACTGCTACCCATCTGGGGCTGGAAAGTCTTCACATGCTTCCTTTCTCCAGAATAGAAAAGCTGGTGAGGTTTATTCCTTTTTACACAACAACTATCACTCCTGCTACAGAAGCAAATGTTAAGGTTGAAGTTGCAAATGATCACAGTTCTAAATTACCAGGTTTGTCTACAGAAAAATTTGCTATTGTAACCCTCCTGATTTTCCAAGATTGGATTAAATAAGTTAATGGCTTCAGGCAAAAATGATCTACCTCTTGTATGACATTGATGTTTTCACAACAAAACAATCTAGTGTTCTCTGGAAGCCTTCCATGACTCAGTAGGTGCCTGAACCTGTAATTCTAAACTTCTGTCCTTGAGACTCATTGCATTGTTATGATGGTTTAATGCCCACCCCCATACCCCCATTCACTTTCATTTAGTTTTAGGGTTTTTGTTTTTTGAGATAGGGTCCCATTTTCTTGCTCAGGTTGGTCTTGAGTTTGTGGACTCAAGTGATGCTCTTGCATTAGCTTTCCAAGTACCTGGGGTAATCACTGAAGGAGAGGAGTGGAGTGCAGCAGCTTTTAATTTCAGTCTTCCCATCTGGTAGATGAGATATGGCCTGGATTCTGTGCACTGAGTTGGATGGACCTTGTGTGTATTCATTATTCACAGCCTCATTGTCAGCCCAGCCACATTGCTACTCCTCTCTTCTAGTGGCTTCTCTCTTACCTCGAAGTGTGAGTCCTGTGATACTCATGGACATCTGGCATGTCTACAATGCAGTATCTTGTTTTCCCTTTACATAAAAATCCAAGACACAAGCTATACACATTTCTTGTTTAACTATATTTACTCCCTGTAATTCTAAACTTCTGTCCTTGAGACTTATTGCATCGTTATGTTGGTTTAATGCCCTCTCCCACTCACTTTCATTTAGTTTTAGGGTTTTTTTTATGTTTATTATTGTTATTTTAAAAGTTTTTTGAGATAGGGTCTCATTTTCTTGCCCAGTTTGCTCTTGAATTTGTGGACTCAAGTGATGCTCCCACAATAGCCTCCCAAGTACCTGGGACTACAGGTGTGTGCCACCATGCTCAGCTTAGTTTTATTTTTTGTTTGTTCTGTAAAGCAAATATTTTATTTTGATATAATTTTAGACTCATATATCTGAAGGAAATAATACCCTTCATGTAGTTTTCCCAATAGTAAGATTTTGCATAACTACAGTACAATATCAAAACCAGGAAATTGGGTTTAATGCTTTTTATCTACTCTAATAAGCACTAAGGATTTTTAAAATTCAGAGTTTAGGAATTACATTAGCATTATAAAATTTTTAAGATTTCTAATCAGATTAATCAGGTAGTAGGGAAAGGTCCAAACTAGAAGAAGAAAAATGTCCTCTTAAAAAGAAAATATTTCTAGAGGCTTCCCACTCTGTAATCTGTAAAACATGGATCAGAGGCAAAAAAAAAAAAAAAAAAAAAAAAAAGCAGTTTACAATGCATAATGATATGTCTTTATTTCATCAACAGAAATGGTGTCTAGACAAAATTCAGTTAACACTAGCAATTCAACTGAGTGAATTTTTTTTTGCACAATAGTGTATTTACAATGAGTAAATGAAGTTTCAATTCATTAGTTCATAACAATGTTTTCCCCAAAAAGGTAAAAATTCTTAGTTACAGATAATAAGCATCAACCGCCATTTCATCTTTACAATAAAAACCACAAGAAAAACCACAATCACTTAGAAAACAAAAATAAGGACAAGCCTAAGAACTAGTACAATAAAATGATGCATTGAATTAAGTTACATTAATCGCATAGAATCTGTGTAAAAAGTATGTAGAAAAACACCTGATGTAACCTGTTACAGTCGTTGACCAGTTATGAGAGGTACAGAGGGTTATACAGGTAGATATGTGTGAAAACTGTCCGTATTGTTCGACCTGGGGGGAAGGGAAGAGGGGCTGCAGCCCCTTGCATACGCTGAGAAGACCCTGTTTTGAATATGGCCTCTGGAGTTTGTAAGGCATATATTAGAGGTGCACTTGCATCAGACTGGTTCTGGAACAAATTCTCACAGGCCCTCTTGCCTTGATTGGCTCACTGTGTCTAACAAGCACCCGAAGCTCCCAAATGCATTTGCCATCTTCCTGATAACTCACTAGAAGTGCCATGTTCTTTTGTCAGAGTGTGAATGGACATTCTAGCATTTGCACACACAAAATGCACTGTTCTGCCTCCAGACATGTTTTGGTAGAAGACTTAGCATCAAACATAGGAAAAGCTCTCTTTGTCCAAGTCCCTTCACTCTTTCCTGATATCCATGTCCGATTATCCCCATGGGAGCATTTGGCACTGAATGTGAGTCTACCTGAAATGAATGGTCTTGGTGCACTTCTGCTTCTACCAAGGGCCACTGTTTTATCTGAGGTCAATAAACTGGAATGAAAATGAAAGTCAGAGTTGTTTGTTCATTGCTTAATAGTGAAATGCATACACCATGTCACAACATTAAATCAAAGCTACAAAAGTTGGCCTTTGCAACCAAGTGGGTATTCTTCACAAAATGGCAGCATCATTTTCATACTACGATTAAAATGTACTGATATTCATTTGATATAAATAATTATGACCCAGAGTGGAGTGTAGGAAAATACTATACACTTACTTCTCTTTGCAAGTAATGTTTTTGCACCGTCGGTTGAATAATTTATCCTCAATCTGCCACAAGAAGACTTTTCTATATACAAATACTATTTGCACACGCTATTTGTGTACAAATATATTCTATTCTACAGCATCAGTCTTGGATGCTTGGGTCATTAGATGGCTCGGGCAGTATTAAAACATACACTTTGGACACAAAATGCCTCCATGCACACAGATTTCCTTTATGAATACCAACTTGACACAGGGCATCTCACTGGCAACTGACTTGCCAAAAATTGGACCTTCAAGAAGATCCGGAATTTGGGAAGAAACACTAACTCATGATACAGTGAATAGCTTTATTCTTTAAAGAAAATCTTGATCTCTAGTCTGTTTTCCATGATTCGAGGACAAAACTTAATTTTTACCCAGATCTTTCCAGATCTGAAGAGTCCTCCTGAACTGTAAGCAATAGCGGAGCAGTTTGAAGTCACTTATAAAACAGCTCCTAGTTTAAATGGGGCATGGTGTATAGAAGCAGTTTGCTATGTTCTATAGAAAGCTTTGCAGGCTTTGACTCATTTTGAGAGGAAAATACTACTCCATTGGATGCAGAGCAGCTTCCTGGGGCAGGACTTTTAGGTTTCTTTAAAGGCTTACGATTTTCAAATCCATGTTTGTTGTTGTTGCTTCTCCTTCTTCTCTCTTCTTTAATGGCAATCATAAACATTAAAAGAATATGTAGGTTTTAGCCAGTCCTCTCATGAAAGTCCTGTAGCTTGGTCCCCGAGCTCCTTTTTAAGGAGAAGTGGCAGTTGGCATACTAGTCACTAGCCTTTTTTTTTTTTTTTTTTTTACTTCCTTGGAAAAGCTATACAAGGATTAAATCCAAAATTATAGTGCATCTTAAAAAGCAGCATACTTTTAGAAAGACAGTCAATAAATTACTTTGTACAACATACAAAATAACATTTTCTACTGCAGCATCACCTCTGACGCCTGAGTCATCGTTATGGGAACTCGGAAGAGAAGTAGCAGGATGGCCTAGTAACTTTGCCAGCTTTTTCTTTTCTTTTAAAAAGTTTTAAAAACCATTTTTGTTCCAGAATCAGTATGTAATGAAGTTTGATTTTATTCAAGGCACCCCCAGATAACGCAGAGAAACAAAGACATATAGCAAAGCACTCACCTGCCCAAAGCCTGACCAACCTGAATGAAGGGAGGTGGTCTGGAGACACAAATAGGACAAAGATGGATCCCCAGAGAGGACTAGAATTAGGTGGTTTGTTAATTAGTCTTGGGGTCACCTGCACTGGCCCTACCACCACAATCCATTCCTATCCTGACCATCTGGAAATGCAACCAGGCTGTCACAGAGATCCTCCCAAAGAGCCCACTATTGGAGTGTTCTTTATTTTTGTAAGGAAGAACTCTTAAAAAATACAACTGAATGTTACCTTGTTGTGCAAACATTTATTCTTTGCTGTTCACTTGCTTTTCCTTTTTATAAAAGGCATGAGGTTGACTAAGGGATCCCAGGTAAAGAAGACAGACTGGGTTTTTCAATTCCACTTTGAGGCAATTTGGATTCTGGTCCCCAGCAAGACCTCCCTTTGAATTGAGACAGAAATATTTCTGACAAACAATGATTCAGAATAGCAAAAGACACAGACTATCACATGAACAATTACATAAAATCAGTCACTGTTTGTTGTGGCTAATGAATGAAATAACTTGTTAAAAATACTTAAGAAGTAGAATGACTGTTTTTTTAACATTTTATTTTTAAGCCAGTTCCCATGGCAGAGGTTGGGCAGGGGAAGAGGAAGAAAAGTGAGGCAGAGGCTGATGGGAGGGAAATGAAGGTTGAGTTAGGGTGAAGAGAAAAAGAGACCCCTCCCCTGCTGGAAATGGCTGCCACTCAGGTCTGGGCTACTGAACAACAGAAACCTGGGGAAACAGATGGAATGTGGTCAAGACTACCAGTTGCACATGAGTTGTTACCAGAGTAAATCAAGCAAAGAAGCTGGTCTGCACCTGGTTAGTTATGATCAGAAGACATTCCTTTTTTAAAAGAAGAGGAGAGGTCACTTAAAAAGGCTACGGGAGAGTTAAAAAAAAAAATACTGTCTGCTGACTCTTGCACCATAACACACACCTGTGAAGTATCACATGATTCACATTGAGTTAAAATTCTAGCTGTCACCAGTTTTCCACAAAGGCAAACCTCCCGGTGAAGCACAGAGCTGTTTTACGAGGCTGAGAAATTCCAACAACTGTAACAAAAGACAGTAGCTCCAACACAGAGCTCTATTATAATCTGTCTTTGACACACACACACGGAGAAACGAAAACCCAGAGGCAGGTTTCAAAAGTGGAACTATTTTAAAAGAAAAGCCTTTTTTTTTTTTTTTTTTAAATCCTACTGCATGAACCAACAAATTTCTGGCATTCATACATATTTAAACATTTAGTGCTAATATTTGTACAGAAAAAAGTTAATACTAAAACATATGTTACTATGATTTCACTTTTCGCCTACTAATCATATACTAATTTCTCCTTTTACATGCAGCTTTAATATTGTCCAAACAATGGCACAAAAAAGAAACAAAGTCAACCATCTATTCCCACTGCCCACCACCCCATTCCCACATCAAACTGTTCTGGACTCTCTTTTACAGCCAGGCTGAAGTGGCCTTCAGGCTGCTTAGTGAGAGGAGATGGGACCACTGGAAGGAGGGAGCTGATTCCTCTTCCTTGGGGCACACCTTCCTGTAAACATGGCCAGGGGCCAGGATGCCCCCAGAGCCAAGGGAAGCTGCTCTCTCTGGGTTGCAAGCCAACCAGTTTTGCAGCAAGAGAAGAAAATGATCATCAGGTGAGGGTAGGGTGTATGTGTGTGTGTGTTTGGGAAGAGGGGCAGGGAGGACTCCTGGTGATGTCTCCTCCAAAGCCTCTGAATGAAGCTGCCTTCAGACAGGAGACTGGCAAAAAAGCCTCAGAATACAACTTAGTATTAGGAGAAGGAAAGGAGAAGAAATGTGTTAGTCCGCGTCAGGGATGGATCTCAGGCTCGAGTCTGCCATGCTCTCTCCTACTTTCAGGGAGCTGCCTCTTAAACAGGACCTTCAGGCTGCGACTCAAATTCCCTCAGGGGAGATGTCCTGGGAGGCCAATCCCAGGCAGGAAAGCCGATGGTTGGTCCTTCAAAGGAGAAGGTCCTACTGTATAACACTTCTAAGAGCAAGCTAATGAAGTGCTGAAATGGATGAGCCTACTCCCTGGGAAAGAAAACAGTTCTAGCTTGATTTCTAGGAGCCTTTGCCTGCTGAGTTCTGGTGCGAAATCATAGATTCCTGCTACTTTGATGCAATTTTGAGTGAGATGTCCAAACTCTCTCCCCACCCAGGAATCTGAACATCCAGCATCAACTCTGAACTCTTTTATCTGCAGTTAAACTTTACTAAGGGAAAGGTGGGGATGAGGTGAAATATAAAAATATTCAAGCAGATTATTGTCTAAACATCCTAGGATGAATTCATTATTTGGCAAGATTGTTTTTCCTACATAATTATCACCTGAGTGCTTTTTTAAATTAGCTAAAATGTTTTACTTTTTAAACTAAAAGCAAAGAATATACAGTATACTTGAGTTATACTGAAGTTACAACTTCATTTAAGAAAATAGGTTTGACCCAAGACTCAGTGCAAGTGGCAAAGTTGACCATTACTGTACAGTATCTGCAAGGAAAAACAAAACAAAACAAAACAAAAACGGAGAACAAACCCACGATGCTCACACGACACCACCTGGCGGTGCCCAAACCAAACTAAACAAACAAAATAAGGGTCTAAAATAAAAACTTGAAAAGCTTCCAACATTGAATTTTGTCCATAAATAAGCACAAATTGAAATTGAACTGTGAAGCAAGAAAAATGTTAACAGTTACCAAACTGGTTTTAAGCATCAGAGACAAAAGAAGAGGAATGTTGGAACCTGTTTATAAATGAGAAATGAAGTTTCCAGTTTTGAGAAAATTGAGGCATGCAGGACTTTTGCATATGGATATATATATATATATATATATATACTTTATATATATTATATATAATATGTACAGTCTAGCTATAAAATTTTGATGTGTATAGAAGCTGTCTTCAATGAAAAAAATTGAACATTCAGAAGAAATTCCTGAGATAGGGTTTGTGACATGGGCCACTGAGAAAAAAAATCCGTGGTTGGGTCCTCGAGGTGTTGTAGTCTATCCCTGTGAAGACTGAAATTAACCCACAGACAGACAGTGTCGCACTGTTGTCTTTCCTTGCCTGAGCAAGGGGTAGCACCATTGTGAAGGTAACTCTGTTGCTCCTGCTTGAAGAGAGGAGGGAATACTTCAGAACAGTATTGCTGCTAAGACCACTGTAGTGTGCACCAAATTCATTCTTGGTTCTTCAAGACAACAGATGAACAGTGCCATAGGCTGACTGAAGAACACCTGGATGGGAGAGGTGTGAGGACTGGGAGGCAGATCCGAGTCACTAGGTGTAATCTTTCCTGGGCTGTTCATCAGTCGTACACTTGTCAGTCATTTCCTGGCAGAAGTCCACGGTCACTGACTGGCTCCTGGGTTCAAGAGGAGGTCCTCTCTCAGAGAAGGTTCCTGGGTCAGAACCTTCCAACCTCCTCCCAGAGGTACAATTCTCAGAGGCGTTGCTGGGGACCCAAGGGGGCCCGGGGGGAGCCGCACCTGGCTCCAAGCAGCAGGGCACACTTTCCCCCACCGCACACTGGGAGGCTGCAAGGTTCTGCTCAACACCCAAGGGAGTGGGGTTAATACTGGAGGCTCCAGGGAGATCCATGGGGATGAGGACAGGGCAATACCGGTGCAGGGCCTGGATCTGCTCCGGACTCTGGATGTCTCGGCAGACTTCCTGGGAGAGGCAGGAGAAGTTGTCTAACAGTTCCCCCATGCATGCTTTCAGTTGATTCCTCTCCGACAACAGTTTTTCTTTCTCACATACCTGGACAATAGAGGAAAAAAGAGAAGGCTTGATCAATCCTGAAACTGAGGGCACAAGACCTCATTTCAGCAGGTTTTCCAACGTTTATTTTTATATACCATACATCATAACACATCTCATGAACAATGAGGTCAGGGTCAGACACTTAAAAATTACACATGTCCAGGGAGCCTGGACACACAGCTTGTCCATGTCTGCTGCCATGGATACGTTCCCTGTGGTGTCTCTTCATGCTTCCTCTCTGAGACCCAGGCAAGAGACCAGCAAAATCACTACCAACCGGAAAACAGCAGGAAGTCAATGCCCCAGTTTCCTGGAATTTGAGGTTTGTAGAACATCAACTGGAAAACTCTTAGTCCCAAACCCTATAGTTGAAAATCTCCCTCTACTGTATTGGGATGCCATTTTAAGAGGCAAAAGCTGACCAATTCTAGCTATCTGACATTCTGAAAATGGCAAAGCTATGAAGATAATTAAAAGCTTATCAGCGGTTACCAGAGTAAGGAATAAATGAATAAGTGGAGCATAGACGATTTTAGGTCAATGAATCTAATCTGTATGATACTATAGGGGTGAATACTATAGTATTTGTATATATATATATATATATATATATACACACACACACATATCTATATATTTCTTTCTATATATAGTCTTTTATATATTTGTCAAAATGCACCACAGAATGTACAAACCAAGTGTGAACACTAGTGTAAAGTAAGGACTTCGGGTGACAAAGATGTTCCATGTAGATTATAGCAAATGTGCCACTCTGGAGGGCATGTTGGCAGTGCGGAGGCTGTGAGTGTGTAGGATCAGGGGGCAACTGGAAACTCTGAATATTCCATTCTATTTTTTTGTAAAACTAAAACTACCCTGAAGAAGTAAGTCTACTTACAAACAAATAAAATCAACCATCAACAGTTTCATGTGATTCAACCTAACACCTACAGGCTCTTTGACCTTTGTATCACAGCAGATAGAATACAACAGTTCCCTTTTTGGGACTGTGGACGCAGGACAGGAAGACAGAAACGTGGAGCCCGAGTCCTGACATACTAGCCCATGATTCTGAGATGCTTTCCCCCTTAAGTCAAATCCCACATACGCGCTTCTGTTACTAAAATTTATCACCTCCTCTGAGAGATGAGTGTAGCACCAGAGAGGAGACTAATTAAGGTTTTACCATCGGTGTTTGTGCGAGGTCCATGAGTTGCACATAATGAAATGGATGAGGAAACCAGGCGCCTGAGGCAGTGTGAAGGGATTCCTGGCCAGCCCTCTGCTGGTGCGGGTGGGAAGGGCAAGAGAGGAAGGGAGGGAAATGAAGAGGAGGGAGAGAGGAGCAGGCATTGCATGCACAAGGAGCAAGTCTCCAATGTGGTAGCTGCACGTGCCGTTACACGAATACAATCTGGCAGGCAGCGTGGGCATGTGTGTCGGAGAGAGAGATTTACATGGGGAAAGGGCACCTGCTAAAATATTTATAAATTTATCAAGAAAACATGTTTTAAAAATGAAAAATAAACAGATGTACAAGTGCGACTCGAGAGAAATACATTATGCGAGTTTGCAGAAGCGGAGTGGCGGGTGTGTGGGAGACGGTGTGGGTGTGGGAAGTGAGTGTGGGGCCTGCTGGGGACTGTGCAGGGTGAGAGGGGTGGGGATGGAAGCTGTCCTGCCTGCCCAGGCCATCTATGTCACTGGGTCAGGCAAATGAGTGGAGCACCCTGTTTAGCTGATAAGAAATAAATCAACAAGGGAGGTCTCTTGGGAAGAGAGTCTTGCATGCATGATGGGTCACCTGGACCCCTCTCCTTTGAACCTAGAAACCTGCAAAGGAAGGGGCAGCAACTCCCAGCCACCAGGAAAGGAATCTCAGTCTCACTTCTGCCACAGCAGCTTGGCCAAGGCACACACCACTTGTGAAAAATGTCTGGGCCACTTTCTAGGGGAAAGAAGATGAGGTGCCCCTTGTGAGAGTTTTGGCTCTGCAGGAAAGGTAGCATGAGTCACGCCTTGGGTAAAAACATAAGTTCTAAATCACAGACACAGATTGATGAGCGTGTGGCACTCTTAGCACTGAAACACAGCATAGTATTTAAGTGGTCGCCAAAAAGTGGTGCAGAACTAGGAGTTCTTGGTTTTTCCACCGAACAATACCAGCAAAGGTAGATATCTGCCTATATAGTTTTTATCTTTAGATATCTGCTATATAATTTCTCAGATTTTGTTATTTGTTCAGTATTACACAATTATAACAGCAGAATGTTATTAAAATCAGGATTTTTTTTTCTCTACTACCTGATGAGAGGGGCAGAGCAAGAATTACTATAGAGATGTGACCCTGTAGACTTGTACCTGGTTGTCTTGGTGATCTAAGCTCACTAGGCTTTCAGAAGATCCACAATCCCCAGCAGGAACATCCTGCTTCCTTATGTGGTTTAAGTTATATTTTGTGTTAAAACAATGAGGGCTGGGGACATAACTCAGTGGTAAAGCTCTTGCCTAGCGTATTCAAGGCACTGGGTTTGAGTCCTAGCACTGTAAAGAACAAAACAACACCCCCCCCACAACACACAAATCAAACAAACAGAAAACACTAAGGAAAAATCTGGAAAACAAAAAAATTTGTAATCTTCTGACCTAAATTGTCACAACTTCCAGTAAGTTCTTAAAAGCCAATAGTGGGCCAATGCTGGTGATTCAGAGATGATCAAGACACTGTCTTGTCCTTGAGGAACTTACAGTCTAGGGTTGGCGGTGGCGGGGACAGATATATGCACAAATAATCCAAGAATGAATGCTAAGCACCAAATCAGAGGGCAGATCAGGGCTCCCAGGGCAAGGCCTCAGTCTAACTGGAGACTCAGCAAAGGCAGACTTCCTGAAGAGTTGACCCGATTCTTAAAGCACAAGGGAGATAATTTGAGAAGGAAGAAGTAGAGGAATGTCCAGGGTAGAGGGGAGTCAGTAGGCATGAATGCAGAAGTATAAAACAGCAGGAGATGTGGGGTAAATATGGACAGTTTGATATCATTAGGGGTTGAATCCTAAGAAGGCAGTGAAAGGAGATGCCAGAGGGACAGTTTAGAAACTGAATCATGGAGGGCAGGGTATGTCTTTAAAAATGTTTCTAAGTTGACGCATAAGAATTGTGCATATTTATGTTGTACAATGTGATAATTCAACATATGAATACAATGTGAATGATCAATTCAGGCTAATTAGCCTGAATTTCTCTTTCCTTAACCACTTTTAATTTCTTTTTTTGGGGGAAACTTTGAGCTCCTCTTTTCCAGTTCTTTATAAGATAAATAATAAATCGTTATGAACTATAGTTCTGTAGTTGTAGAACATTGCAAATTATTTCTCTAATTGTATTTTGGTACCTGTTATCCAGCCTCCCACTGGGATTGCTCCTTAGCAAGGACTGACCTTACTAAGGAGCTTTGGCTTTACTTTGCAGGTGATGGGATCTACTGACCATGGGCAGATTTTCCCTGTTTCATGTCAAAACAAGAACAAGAACAAGAACAATAGCAAACCCCTGAAGTCTCAGGTTATCTTTTCTTAAATTTTTTTTACAACTTTATTTATTTATTTTTATGTGGTGCTGAGGACTGAACCCAATGCCTCACATGTGCTAGGTAAACACTATACCACTGAGCTACAGTCCCCCAAGGTTATCTTAATAAATAAATCATACAATACTTCCTTGGGCTTTCCCAATACCTCATCTTTGCTCGTGAGGCAATGAATTTGCTGCAAATAGCCTGAGAACCTAAACTTAGATCTTGACCACATTATGTGGCCTCTCTCTTCTTCAGCTTGACACAATCCAAGGCCAGAATTTGGATAGCAGAGAGGTAGAACTGAATAGGTCAAATTGGTTGTCTTCAAAGCTATAGTCAGAAGCCAGAGGTTGACTGTATTTACTTCCTATATCTTGCGGAGGCTTACCAAGGAGAAGGGTGGGGACACATAACTCTGAGCATGGAGGACCCTGGGAGATGGGAATTTGTTTCTTAAGATAAAACATTCTCAGGCACAGGGAAGAGATGGCAGCCACTTTTAGAAGAATTGCAAAATCAAGGCCCTGGGGCTGCAAAGGGTGCTAGATCATCTCACTAAGCAACTGCCTCTCTGTAGGTAGATGTCCTATCTTTCACCTATACTCTTCTGCTGGGATGCAGAGAAAGCAGTGGTAAAATAACACTATTTGGAATCAGACATCTGGGTTTTCATCCAAGGAAATTTACCTAATCTTTCTGCATCATAGTTTCCTGTTAGAGTTATTCTAACCAGGGGGTGATGAACAACTTGTGTACATTGATACAGCAGGAGTGGGAGCCGTTTATTGTAGGACAACAGAGGTATTCCACACAGCTTATCTTAATTAACATAAACTAGATACAGCAGTCAACCAATAAGAAATCTCCACACTTATTGCCTCGCTGGCGCCACCTCACAAACCACTCCCCCTGGCAAAATACCAGGCGCCATCCTGAATTGTTTACAGACTCTAACAGTTTCCTCCTCTATAAATGGGGATAAAATAGTATAGTAAGTCATAGTGTAGATTAAATGTGATCATCCACAAAAAAAGTTTAGAAGAATACCTAGTCCACCAGTGCACGCAATAAATATCTGCTATTATTACATATCAAATGGAAAATTAAAAAATTCTATATGGATGACTGAAGGGTATGATACATGATTCCACACCCATACACCCACACACAATGCAACATTTCTGTTGAGAAATTTCCTTAAAAATAAATCCAATTCCCAAAGGGGTGCCCCTTTTCTCTATTTCTCCAGTCATCACTGCTATAAATTTACATCAGTCCTGGTCACTTCGGTTACTGAACACAACTGATGGTTCAACTCACCAATTTGCGGATTTCACATTCTAAGTTCTGAATACAGTCCAGTTTCCTCTTGCGGCAGCGCTGAGCTGCGATGCGGTTCTTGCTGCGCCGCCGGACGTCGTGAATGAACTCTAACTGTTCTGAGGTTAGCTTGTGCATCTTAATCATCATCTGGAAATCGTTCCTTGGAAGATCTGTGATTTGATCTACAGGAAAAGGAAGTTTAACCTGAAACCAAGAAAAACAGAGAAAGATTATAGCATCTGGATTTTAATTTTAATTCTGACAGAACATCAGAGAATGGTCACTGCTCTTTTTAAGATCACCAGGTAGTAGGGGAACTACTGAAAGCAAGATGCAATTAATTGTGGCCTTTCTCTTCTTCAGCTTGACACAATCCAAGGCCAGAATTTGGATAGTAGAGGGGTAGAACTGAATAGGTCAAGTTGGTTGTCTTCAAAGCTACAGTCAGAAGCCAGAGGTTGACTGTATTTACTTCCTATATCTTGCAGATGCTTACCAAGGAGAAGGGTGGGGACACATAACTCTGTTTTAGATACAAGTAAGATAAAATATTTGGGTAATCAAACAGAATAAGAACACACAAGTACAATGTGGTTGTTATTCCTAAAACTTTTGAGGCAAATTACATGGAAATTGTGTCATTTTCTCCCATTGCCATAGTGCTTTTACAAGAGCGACTCAGTATATATCTATATGAAGATCAAAACCTTCAGCCACAGGCATATAGCATAACTCAATAAAATGGCAAGTTATAGGGAGGTACTATTGAACAACTTATTTTTAAATTTTATTTATTTATTTATTTATTTATTGGTTGTTCAAAACATTACAAAGCTCTTGACATATCATATTTCATACATTAGATTCAAGTGGGTTATGAACTCCCATTTTTACCCTAAATACAGATTGCAGAATCACATCGGTTACACATCCACATTTTTACATAATCTATTGAACAACTTATGCAAAACACTCGAATGAAGAGAATCATTCCTACCTTGAAAATCTGGAAAGATAAAACAATCAGCATGATTCTTAGTCACAACAGCAAAAATGTCAAGCAAGAAATAACTTGGACAGGCTCTGCCAATGTAGACTAGGAGTCAGAACTGGGTTTTATTGTTTCTAATCAGATATGAGACCCCAGACAAGGGGGTCTCTCTCAGTCTCAATTTCCTCATCTGCAAAATGGGGTATGCTTTTTAGCTGTCCTGTGTTATGCACTGTAACTGTGTGTTAGGTACTTTGGCAGACTGTGTTTTCCAAAAATGGCTATAACATCTCACATTTTCTATTACAACATAATGTTTTCATTCCTCTATCAAGAGTGTGAGGCATATTCCTGCCATATCAACAGAATTCACTGGATTTCTGAGGCCAGAAAGGCATGCAGTTTCCCCTTAGCCCTCTTAGACTACTTGTTCTGGAGGAAACCAGCTGCCATGTCATAAGAATGCTCAAGCAGCTCTGTGGACAAGCCCATGTGGAGATGAGCCAACACCTCCAGCCAATAGACAGCCTCACCTCAACAGTCATGTAAATGGGCTACCAAGAAATGGATTCTCTAGCCCCACTCAAACCTTCAGATGAACACCCACTTCAACCCCATGAGAAATCCTCAGTCTGTATTGCTCATGGGCCACTCCTGAATTCCTGACTCCTGGAAACTCTGAGAGATATTAAAGGATCATTGTATAAACCATTAAATTTGTGGATGACTTATTACACAGCAATATATAATCAATGTAGGTACTTTGTCCATAAGATTCTTACTTTCAAACTCTTGCCAAATCAAGGTAAATGAGCATTAGCTAAAGAGAAGATGCTTGAGGGATAGATGTGCTTTCCCTGTATGGTTAAATGCTTGACTCTAATCCTAGGTGGTTTGAAATATTTTTTTTCTTTTCTCTCTCTTTCTCTCTCTCTCTCTCTCTCTCTTTTTTTTTTTTTTTTTTTTGTGATACTGGGGATTGAACTCAGAGGTGCTTTACCACTGAGCTACACTGCCAGTCCTTTTTATTGTATGTTGAGAGTCTTGCTAAATTGCCCAACTGGCCTAGAACTTGTGATCTTCCTGCCTTACCCTCATGAGTCACTGAGATTACCAGCATGCACCACTGTAGCTGGCTGGCTGAAATGTTTCTGAGGAAGAGAATAACAAACAATGAAAATGTAAAAATGTAAGAGCCTCCATTGCAGAGGTGAGAAGTGAACCAAAGTTCTCTGTCTCCAGGGCCTTCTGAGCACCCATGAGGTGAAGAACACAGGCCTGCACCTTTGAGCGGTTTGTCACCCTTTCTAAGGCTCTTAATGACAATTCAGTTATTTCTGGGTTAAATTCTGGTCCTGTTTCAGGAACTCCTGGTAAAGAAAGGAAGGCTCTAAATTGCTTGTCCAGGAAACACAATGTTATCAGCTCAGATGGCTGAGTTTTTGCATACATTCGCATCTGCTTTGGATGGGCCAGCAGATGGCACTACAAACCTACACTTCATTCACGTGCTAGACCGGGGCTATGTAACAGGAATAGCAGCCACGTAGGTGATTTTAAATTTTCCAGTAGCCACATTAAAGGAAGTAAAAATAAATAGGTGAAATTAATTTTAATAATATTATTTAGCCCAACAGAGCTGGAATATTTCTGACATGTAATTAATACAGAAATTATAAGAAATCTTTGACATTTTAAAAAAATTCAAACACTCAAAGCATATACATACATATATCTATATACATTTTATCATTCTAGCACATCACAGTTCAGACTGGTCACCTTTCAGCAGCTCTCTGGCCACATGCAGGGTGTGGCTACTGTTCTGGACAGCATAGCTCTAGAAGACTCAGTCTGAGCAGCCAGAAAAACACATGAGCCTGGGTTTAATGAATCGAAATATTTACGGTGAAGGAATCAAGCCCTCATTACTATTCAGATGCTATTGTGTTGACGTGGTGTCTTTCAAGGGACTGAAGGTGAAGAAGCTACTCTAGCCTAAGCTCAAGCCTTTTCTTTGGTTGCATCAGACACTGGCAGATCTGATTCCTGATCCTGGCATCATCGGTGGTTAGTTAATCCTCACGCACAAAGGCAACCACGCAAATGATCATTTGACTTCTCTGTAGTTGGGTGCAATTTCCTTGTCAGTTTACTTCCTACCTCTGAGCCAGCTCAATGTGGCATTTACTAAGGGCTCCCAACGGGTGCTCTGATTGGACTTCCACATGGTGAACGATGTCCCATGACACCTGTAAAATTTTGGCCCAAGAAAGCAAAATCGCAGCAGAGCACATTACACTATTCTCGGCTGAGCCCTGCTCCAACTGCTAAAGACAGGCAGCCAGGACAAACAGTTCCTTGTTACAGGCTGGGGAAAGGCCTTTGTCCATGGGGCTGTGTTTGCACAAGGCTTATAATGATATGAAAGAATGTTTGATTTCCCTTTTATACCCTTTGGATAACAAACAGACACTCAAATCCTGGACAGTGCCTCTGTAACACAGAGGTCTGTCTGTTGGAGACATGGGATGTTTCAACACAGCAGGGGTTGTGGCATTTTGGGGGCTCCTGGAGTTTCCCCCTTTGGTGACAACAAAGCCATTCTTCTGCTCCAAATTATGTGTACTTGTTTTCAGAAAGAAAACATACCTATAGTTCAGGCCACAGCGAAGTCAAAAGGGCTTCCAAACCAAGAGCTTCTGTATTTAAAGTCATCTAGACAGTAAATATAAAACACAAGGGAGACAGGACACGGGACTGGCAGGAAAAGGGAAAAATCAACAATCCTAGTTTCAAAGTCCTTGAAGCAAAAGGCCGTATGAAATTTCAGCAGGGCTGTTGCAACTCAAGCTGCTTTTTAAAAAGGGTCACAGGGAAAGAAAATAGTCAACGACAGACTTTCTTCCATGTGGGAAAAACAAAACAACAAAAGAAATCCCTCGCTCTTGGGTCTTTTTAGAGATGTTACTCCTGTGGCAAGGAAGAACTTTCACTGACTAGCAGTTGGAGGCCTCCTGACTTGTTCCTGGAGGGCCACGGTGGGAGCCTGACTACATCTCTTTATTGCTTTCAGAGTGGTAAGTTGGAGCCAATGGGCATCTTCCCCGGAGATGAGGAGCAGCCATCAGTCCTTTGGTCGCCTGGAGAATATCCTACTCACAGACTCTTGGGTGCCCAGCATTCCCCACTTGGGGGCAGAAAAGTCAAATAATGAATTCCACTGGGGCTTGGAAAGCTGAAACACATGGAGAAGACTGGGGCTGTCCTCTTTTTCTCCGGGAAAATTACTACCTCACAAATAAGCCCAACAGGGCTTAACATCTCACTGGCCCTCCACCCACTGATTCTTCCAGAATTTCACTTCTCATCAGTGATTCGGTTTTCATTTACTAGACCTCATGAACAGTGCAGAACAGACAACCTGACAAGAAGAGCCCTGCCAACTATCACCAACACCTGTCTGAAGGGCCTCCAATTATATATTGCCAGCCACACGTGGCTCCAGGCAGGCAGGCAGCACGAAAGGGGAAATGCGTGTGGGATTCGTCAGTGCTGATTCTCCTCAGCCACGAGTCTGCTGCTTTGGTTCTGAGAAGAGCTCAGACACTCAGGAGCAGCCACTGGTCAGCAAGTCAAGGACCAAAGAGGGCACTACAGGCTGCTGTCACGGTTTGCACAATAAGCTACTGTTGATTTTACCCAGCCCTGGCAAAGTGCTGACTCTTCTCTTCCCTCAGGAACACACAGGAGGAAAGGGATTAGAAATTGGTTTTTAGGATGGTATTTGCTCTATCTCCCCTAAGCAATGTCCAGAGGAGGGTTAAATCTTCCAGGGGCTCCAGCTCTTTAGCAGTCAGGTTCTTGCAGCATGCCCAGGGACCTCTAGCCTAAGGAGCTGACAAAGGGTGGCAGGAAGCTGGGATAGCAAGATGGTGCATGAAATCTTAAATGTCCTTCCTTCGTGCTGTCTGCATGGCTGGACGGAGTGCCTGAATAGGGGAGCCTGCAGCCAGACCCGCCCCCACCCCCAATGCCAGTATTCCCTTCTCAACAAACAGCTTGCCAACAACTACCTGAATTCTTTAGCCAAAGTCATAACCCCCTTTCTCTTCATTAAAAAAAAAAATTTAAAACTTACATGAATATAACTTCTTACAGAAAATTTAAATTTGAGACAAAAGGAGAGGAAAAAATTCCCATCCCCAAATGACAACTCTCTTGGATCATGGATTTCTGCATGATATTCGTTTAGCATTTTTGTTTTCCATACTGGGGATTGAACCCAGGGGTTCTTTACCACAGGGCTACATCCTTAGTTCTTTTTATTTTGAGATAAGGTCTTGCTAAGCTCCTGAGGCAGGCCTCCAAATCTCTCATCCTCCAGCCTCAGCTTCCCAAGTAGCCTGGATTTCAAGTGTGCACCCCTGTGCCTGGCTGCTCTGCACATTTTGTTAAAGAAGTTGCAATTAGTGGTACCATTTCATCTCACCATTCATCTCACCATGCCTCTGAACACACATTTCACTTGCCTGGTGCTTTTCATTTGCTGGGTAAGGGTTACTGGAAAAGGAAGACCGAGCTGCAGATTTCGGAGTGACAGCCCCAAACATGCATGTCTTTGCTTCAGAACTCCTACTGGAAGAGTGGTTTCTGAATATTTTTTTTTCCAATTTTAGTTTCACTATCAGATGTTGAATGGAAGCTGCAGTAGTAGGGCCATATTAATAAGATACTCTGAGACACTGATGTACAGTCAGCTCTTTGAAGCCTTTAAATCTGTGCGCTTTAAGTCTCTTGTCCTGGTGAGCTATTGGGGAGGCAGCAAGATGCTCACTGGACTGGTGATTCTAGGGTTGGTGGAAAGAGGCAGCCAGCTGAGTACTGAGAAGATGCCAATGATATGATCTCCTTTCCGACTAAGAAATGTCCCTCTACCCTCTATTCTTGTGGTCCAGTTTCTAGCACAAATTGTGGAATACCTGGGATTTTATCCTCATGTTGAAATTTATGAGCTGTGTGATTTCAGGCAGGTCACCCTCTCTGTCCTAATGCTCTTTGAAGATCTGTGAGTCAGAGAGAGGTACCAGTCACCCTACTTAGCCTATAGGGTTGCTATAAAGAATAAAATTGGATCACTGAAGAAGAAAGTGCTTTGAAAAACGTGATCTGCCTGTTGACATGTAGTATTATTATTTCTATCAGCCCCCACTGTCTTTGTCACTTGGTTTCTTCTTCTAGGCATACAGTATGCTTTGGAGTTCCAGATGTTGAGAATGTTCTCGACAAGATGAAAACACTGTTGCAATTAGAAATATGACCAACTTCTACACTGCCCTGCAAGGTCTTTTTTTTTTTATAAAGCAGACCAATTACAGACACTTCTAAAAACATGCCTGATTCACCAAACCACAAAAATGATTGTAAAAATTTTACATACAAAGTGTGTGTCAAAGCCAGCATTTGGGTAGGAGGAGTTAGTAAGACATGGCTCTTCCGTACCATTTCAGTGTTTGCTCTGAAGGGAATTTTTCTCTTTCTCTCCCTATGCCCCCCATACATTCACTCTCATATACTTTTATCCCCTCAACATGAATCATGTTAGTAAACCGAGTCCAACTAATTAATGCTAATCTACTTTCTAGTGATTAAAACAAAACAAAACAAAACAAAACAGGGCTGGGGATGTAGCTCAAGCGGTAGCGCGCTCGCCTGGCATGCGTGCGGCCCGGGTTCGATCACCTCATACAAACAAAGATGTTGTGTCTGCTGAAAACTAAAAAATAAATATTAAAAATTCTCTCTCTCTAAAAAACAAAAACAAAACTAAATCCACAATTACAAACACTTTAGGTACAAAACAGTTTTACTAGGAAGCTTACTACTTGGAAAAGTGTGACTGCTCTACAATTTTCAAGTTCTAAAAACACACCTGTAAACTATAGTGAGATACCATATCACATTTACTAGAGAGTTACAATAAAAAAAGACATACAATAGTAAGTATTGGCGAGGATGTGGAGAAACCAGATCCCTTAGATGCTGCTGGTGGGAACGTAAAATGCTACAACCGCCTTAGAAAAACAGTCTGGTAGTTCTTCAAAAGGCTAAATATCGAGTTATCATATGATTCAGTAATTCCACTCTTAGATATACAATGAAAAGAACTGAAAACATGTCTATGAAAAACTCACACTCAATGCTCATAATAGCATTATTGGTAATGGCGAGAAAATGTAAACAACCCAAAGTTTCTCAACCAGTGATGATTCAACAAAATGTCAGATGGCTCAACAAAATGGATCCACATGATGGAATATTATTCAGCAATAAAAAGGAATGATGTACTGAACCCAAAAGTCCATATATTGTAAGATTCAATTCATATGAAATGTCTAGAACAGACAAGGCCATTGAGACTGAAGGTAGATTAGTGGTTGCCTGGGGTTGAGGGAAGTAGGCGATAGGAGTGACTATTTATGGCTACAATATTTTCTTTTGGGGTGATGAAACTTTTTTTGGAGAAGTCTGACAATTGTAAATATATTAAAACCTATTGAATTATTCACTTTAATAGGGTGAATGTCCTGATTTGGATATGACATATCCCTCAAAGGTTCATGTGTTGAAGGCTTGGTCCACATGCAGCAAAATCCAGAGGTGGGGCTTTTGAGAAGTGATCAGATCATGAAGGCACTGATCTCATTAATAGATCAATCTGCTGATTAGTTCATAATTGAAAGGATTATTGGGAGGTGGTATAAACTGTAGTGGTGGAGCCTCGTTGGAAGAAGTCTTGGGGATATATCCTGGAGGAATATATCTTGTGTCCGGTCCTTTCTTCTCTCTCTCTTTGCTTCTTAGCCACCATTAGGTGAGCAGCTCTGCTTAACTATACCCTTTCAACATGATGTTCTGCCTTACCACAGTCCAAAGTGATGGGGCCAAGCACCTATGGACCGAAACCTCTGAAACCATGAGCCAAAAACCTATTTTTCTTTATTTTTTTCTCAGGTATTTTGTCACAGCAATAAAAAGCTGATTAACCCAGTGAATTTTATGGTATAGATATTATGAATCCATGAAAAAATAAACATGTGTGTGTGTTCAGATATACATACAAACATAAAAAATGCAAACATTAAAGACCTACACAAAAATGAAAATTTCCCTATACTCCCTTTCCCAAATCTTGCTTCCAACTTATCTTATTCTGTGTACTGGTTCTATATCTTATTCTATATTCTTTTTAAAAAGATGGACCTTTATTTATTTATTTGTTTATATGTGGTGCTGAGAATCGAACCCAGTGCCTGACACATGCGAGGCAAGTGCTCTGCTACTGAGCCAAACCCCAGCCCGTTATTCTGTATTCTTATATGTATTTTATGAAAGGAACTAGAACCTTGTTATGCATACTGGCTTGTGACTTTTTACATAGTATGACTTGTTCACTTGTTTCATCCTTGTCAAGAGAAAAATTTACAAACTGACTTCTTAAGGAATATAGCAAAACCAGAAGTCATAAAGAAAAGAAAAAAACCTGATACCTTGACTAGATAAAATTTAAGATTTTCTATATGGAAAAAATACTATAAATAATAAATAGACTAGGAGAAAATAAGGGGAACATCCATGAGAAAGGAATAATAATCCTAATATTCAGGATTAAGGTCTTATAAATTGATTTAAAGCTAAACACCACAAAAGAATAATGGGCAAAGATGTAAAATGGCAATTCATAGGTAAGGAAATACAAATGGTGAATATACATGAAACAAGAGGTTAACCTCATTGGCAGTCACCATTTTATACCCATCAAATAAGGAAAAGTTAAAAAGACTGGTGATAACTAGCACTGGGAAGAATGGAGGAAATAGAGACTCCTTACCTGCTGAAAGGTATTTGAATCACTATACCTGTTAACTTGTTGGCAAGGTAATTAGATGGTCTAAATAAAAGGGTAAAACCTTTACCTCACTTATGAGACTACAACCCACATAAATAAAAGAACCACTACTAACAATATGTTCACAAAAATGTTTATTGGAGCAATCTTTATAAGGGGGAAGAAAGTGGAAGCAATTGAAATATCTGTTGCTAGGTGATAGCTGAATAAATTATGACTTATGGGAGCTATGGATATTAGAGAAGCACATGTTGGCACTATGTGATCGACTAGAGACATGTACACAGTGGATAGCTATGTGGAAAAGGAAGTTGCTGAGAATTATACAGCATAATGCTATTAAAATATGTGAATAAATATCATTATAGGCACAGAGGAATCCTGTTAAATTTGGTATATTTGTGGCTGGGTATTCCGTATTTTAGTACTTAAAAAAAGAAAGTTGCGGGTGTAGCTTAAGGTAGAGCACATGTTTAGCTTGTGTGAGTCTCTGAGTTTCATCAACAGCACCCCAAAAAATTATTTAAATTATTTAATTGATAAAGAACTTTATTGTGCTAATTTAAGTTTTTTTCAAAGCTAGGAAAGAGTTAAAAAGGATGATAAATTTAAAAATTAAAACATTAAAAATTTATGAGATGGGAGAGCTACTTAACATGGTGTAATTAGAACATCTTATGGAAGATAAGCTATATCGACCCTTTTCTTTTGAGCTAACATTTGGCTCCTTACAAAAGTGGAGAAAAAGAGACTGGGCAGGAACACCTTTAGTATTAGACTGGTGGTGGGTTGCATGTAGGAACCCCAAATTGGTTTCTGACTCTGGTGTCTTCTTGGGGTTTACCTGAAGAGAAAGTACCTGGATCCCATATGACAGCAAGTCAGAGCAGAATAAGTCTAACAGATGCTGGCTTCTGGATCAGTTAAAAACCAAAAAACAAGTTATAACTCATGTGGGAAAGGAACTGCCTTTAGCATATTCCTGAGGACAACACTTCCACCAGGTCAAAATAACTCCTTATAAAAATGTTATTACTTCCCAGAGGAGCAGTCATGCCAAGTCCCTGAGACACAGTCAGTTCTTAGAAAACCTGACCTCTTCTACTCTAGGAACACTGAAATGTCAAACTGGGAAAAAGTTTAGCTTGACTATTTCTCCCCTGAACAAAGTAAATTACCAAGAATGGCTGAGTGTGACTCCTGAGATGGCAGAGAGCTTTGGCAAATGTCTCTTTTCTTGTAACTTAGGGAATGAAAAATGTTATGGTTTGGATATAATGTGTCTCCTCCTGCCCACCCCCCCCCAACCCACCACAAGGTCATATTGGACAATGCAGGTATATTCAGAACTGAAATGATTAGATTATGAGAGACTGTAGCCTAATCAGTGGATTGATCCATTTGCTGTAGAAATGATTTAAAAGGAATACTGTAATGGGTGGTAAATGCACGCAGGTAGGGTTTGGTTGGCGGAAGTTGGTCACTGGGGGATTATGTATCTTGTCCCTGGCTCCTTCTGCTTATTCCTCCACTTCCTACCTAACATGAGCTTTCCTCTGCCATGCCCTTCCACCATGAAGTTCTGCCTCACCGAGGGCCCAGAATAACTGAGTTGACCAATCATAGACTGACCTCTGAAACCATAAGCCTTGAATGTGAACTTTTTCTTCTTCAAGTCGTTCTTGTCAGGTATTTTGGTCATAGTGACAAAAAACTGACTAACACAACCAACAACAGATTTAAGTAAAAACAAAAATTACAAGCAGGGGTATTTATTTAGGGGAGGGTAGTCCTATTCTTGACTTTCTATAGGTTGAAAGAAAAATTCTTCCTTCTAACTGAGTAAGTATTTTCGGCTCTAAGATGGATGTTGACGCGGACTGAATGTGGAAAAGACACATGCTTTCTTGCTGATGGCGCTGAGTTCCAAAAAGTGACATAAGCTCTCTTTTGGACTATTACAGGGGCACAAGGAGCTGTATCCGAAACTGACAGTTCCTAAAACGTATGCACACGTCATAAAAACACAACCTCCAGAGAGCTGAATGGTGGGGTTTTTCTAAAAGGACAGGCATTAGTCTTCTTTTCATAGAGTACAGGGCAAGATAAGTCGTCACGCGGATGAACCTAGCCCAGTGATGAGCTTTTTGCATCAGGTACACTGCCTGACAGTTCCGGGGACAAAAAGCAAACCCCACAGAAGTTGTGGTCAGAAGGAAAGAATGAATGAGGACAGAGAGTGCAAACATTTCCCTGTTTCCACAAAACCTCACTCCTCTGGAGGCCAGGACACATCTGTGCATCTGACTGGGATGGATACTGGGTACATCCCAAACCCAAGGGGATAAGGTACATCGGAACGGAAATAATTCCTATTCATATTTCCTTTATAATTTTCTTAGTTAAATTCAATCCTCTGTTTTTCTGTCTTTCTCCATTTGTGCCAGGTAGTAACAGTAGAGCAGGGAACAGGCTAGTGAGCAAAGCAGAGGAAGTGACCACAGGGCATTTCTACAGTTGGCACAGGGAGCTCTGGAATCTATTTTCAAAACATGCCTGAACTCAAACCTCAAGTGCTTCTTGCCTGCCAATCTTGCGGAGGCTGAATAAACTGCACGTGGCTCTGTAAAAAGTCACCTCACCCCGTGTGGCATTTCTGCTGTCTGGTTAGGTTAACATCTGCTGCCCCACAGAGGCTAACACCCAGGAAGTGCAGATGAGTCCAGTATGCTGGCCTCACGAGGACCACACTTCCTTTCTTCTGTGCTTTCTGGACACAGGAGTGTAGGACTTGTCACTGGCTGGATTTGCTCACTCCTGCTCCTGAAGCAGATCTGAGGCACAGGTGTGTCTCAGGCTGGTTCCTTGTCAGCAGCAAGACAGTGCAGAGAGTGCCAGGTTATGACACAGACTCTTGATTTATCTAGGGGACACTGTGGGAACCTATGGAGGCTCCTATTCTTCTCTCTCCTTAGTCACATGAGTCTTGCTCATGATATAACTGGTGTTGCCCCTGTTTCTTCTACCACAAGTAGTGAGACATGGACTGAGGCTTTGGATATTTTTATCTACAAAGCACTTTGCTTTCAGGGTACATACAACCACTACTCCATAAAATGACTTCTCATTTTGTGGGATCTCCAGAAATGAGCCATTATATAGCTACTTGTGCTGACCAAGGCACTTGTGCAGTGACCCTGGGACCAGAATGGATGGCCAGCATTCCATCACCTACATTGTGATGGACACAGGATGACCCTGGGGGTCTTCTGTTGACAAGAAAAACATACAAGGTACTGGGAGAGCACTTGTTTTGTGTTGATCTATCTAGTTTCAATCAATCAATTCTGAAAGAGAATCTACATTTCCCTTCATACTGAAGGGAGTGAAGAGCAAGAATGAGGGTGATACATACAGTATCCGTTCAAAGTAGTTGGAGGAGAGAGGAGAAAGGGAGGAGGAGGGGTGGGGAAGATCCAAAGTACCTGAACGCACTTTCATGCATTAGACTTACTCTTTTCACTAAGCAGCTACTTCTGCTCATTGAGTACTGAAATATAGAGCAAATACTTAGTTCCTTTTAAAGCAAAAGTGGTTAATTTGGAATCACCTTACTGTATCCTGCCTCCATGGATTTGGGGGAAGTCCCTTTACTATCACCTTTAGCCTTGGCAAATAAGAACAATCAGGGAGTGGTGGTGAGGTCAGGGAAAAGTCCAAAGGACCGAGAAAGTAGGTCACATGCTTGAATTTATGTGGGTTCCCTACCTCCTGGCCCCTGTCCTGCACAGGACACGACTCACTGTCTGCTTCTGAGAACGATCCAGATTCATCGCTGGAGTTGGTTCCGTAAGACTGCTCACATTTAATTTGGGGTCGGACTTGGTTGTACATTCCATCTCCCATCAGGCCCTGCTCCTGATGTTCCGTGGCAAGGAATCTGGCTCCCTGGGAACAGGGTGAGGAGGAGAACTCGCAGAGAGGGAGGCTGCAGGGTGAGCCCCCACTCCCATCCTCTGCGTAGGAATAGGAGGAGCAGGAGCTGGAAGTCCTGGTCCTGGTCTCCAGCGGGGGTGAGCGAGGGCAGACTTTGATTGGCACCGGGCAGCTGGTGTTGGGCCGCATCCTTCCTGGCAAGTGGTCAGCCATCAGCCCGCTGTGGGAGTAGGCCTGTGAGCTGGGGAGGGACTGGCCAGCTCCCACCCACAGACCCTTTGGCACCGGCTCGGAGAGGTCTTTGTCTAAATTGCTCACCCCAGAATACGAATGCACCGAAGTGCTCACTTGGTCACAGGCGCTCGAGGAGAAGATCACACTCCTCCGGTCCAGCTCTCCCTCCTGTTTACAGAGAGCCTCCAACCCAGGCCCCCTGAGGGGCGACCCCAGCGTGAAGTTGGACACATCCTTCTGGCCCACTTGGGGCTGTCCATAATTCCCTGTGAAAGGGGTGTAGTCAGTTTTAAGGTCACCCTGAGTGATCCCCTTGTCAAAAGGGCACGCTGAACCCCTGGCAAAGTGCTGCTGAGATGTACTGGGTAGGCCAGACAACTCCACACCTTTTGTTATACTGAATAGAGACCTTAAACAGGAAGGCGAGGACACGCTCCTGGATCTCTCCAGGCAGGTGGCTCCGGTGGGGGTGGTGGGGGCGGGGGCGGGGGCAGGGCTGGGCTGTTTGCGGTCCATCTCGACATCCCCCACTCTGTCCTTGATGTCAGACTCATCTCCCGACAGGCAGAGCGTGATGCTCTCTTCCTCGTTCTCTTCGCTGGGTGGCTCACTTTTGATCGGCCCCATGGCAAGCCCTGGCTTGAGGCTGTTGCCAGGGTTTTCTTCACTGAATGTGCTTGCGAAACCTGAGGTACTGTGTGATGATGCATTATAGACATTCTTGGTACATGCAAGCTGGTATTTCTTGTATCTAGGGTACTGGGTCAGTGCATCCTTTTCTGAGCTCCCCTTGGTGTCCGTGGGCACGTCGGACTCAGGTAGCAAGGCCTCTTCTTTCTCTGCTACTGGGAGGGCAGTGGCTTCAAAGTTGATGGGGCCTGGAAGCATCTGGTCCCTGGGGCAAGCCATCTTGGCTGTCTCTGAATCCATCGTCTCCTCCTCTTCTTCCTCCTCCTCTCCCGCGGAGTTCTCATGGTCCTCGTGTGGGCGCTGGCACGCTGTGTCCTTTCGGCACACAAACAGGCCATCCTCGCTGTTCAGGAGCTGGGTCTGCAGGAAGCTGAAGCAGGAGTCCTCCAGGTTGTGCATGCGCAGGAACTCAGCACAGCGGATGACCTCGCGGATGTTTTCTCTGCTGAGTAACAGCTTGGCAGTGTAGGCAAACTGTAACAGCGGCCCAAAGCCCCTGGCAGTGACCTGCAAAACAAACAGGGAAATTGCCAACATTACCATCAGCACTGCTATTGTCCTGAATCCCTCAACTGAAGCAAGATAACCAGACACTGCTAATATCCCACAATAAAGACTGCAAAGGAGCAGTTAATCTCGTACTGGGTCAGCAATGATTCTGCTTCCAATAATTAGTGCCTGTCTCGTGCATGCCACTGCTGTACTTCATCACGGCACAAGCAGAATTGAAAATCACCAGGGTCAAGTGGCTGAACAAGATGACAACGGGTTCAGTGTTTACACTAATGAAATATCCTGGCAAAAATGCATGGAACAATGGGAAGCCTATTAATTTCCCTCCCAATCAGTCCTGTTGAGAACTGTTCTCCACAAGGAGGGAGTGCTGTGACACTTCTTGCAGCTCACTCGAGCCAAAGAAAGCATTATCATTTTCTTGTCAACCACAGAACTGGCAACAGGGCCCTGTTAAAAACTCAGTCCATGGGGTTTCAAAAATAGTTTTTCCCTCACTAACAATGTTAAAAGAAACATTAAAAACAACTCCTATCTTGCTCATCCATCATGGTTTCTACTTGGGATTTTCAATCATCATGTCACACCTGATGTTATAATGATAGCGGAGATGATGACAATCAAAAGCAATGTTCTCAACAAGAAATTAACTCCTGGCCCACAAAGAATGGGGGTTAGAGAGCTAAGCAAACTGGCTGTCATTTCAATGGTTGGAGCTGCTGAGTGGCACAGGACACAGACTATGCCTTCCCTAATTATTAGTAGCAGCTTCACCAGGCAGCTGCCTTCTTGCCTTGTAAATCATCAGGGGCTAAGCCTACTGTCATTTGCTGCTTATCCATTATATTTTACACAGATTGAAAATGTGGTACTTATGTACAGCTGGTACACTCACATCTGCACACACAATGACTTATACAATTAAAAATATGTTGCCTAACGTTCACTGTTCTTTCAGACGGAATGAATTAAAGTTTCTGGTGTTCAGGGTAGGTGATCTTACCCTGTCTGTGACACTACACATCCTCTAGGTTCCTGCAAGCACTGCTGATCCCCTAAGAAGGAGAGGCAGGTCTACAAATCATGTGTACAAATAAAATGAAAACAGCAATCTTGGGCTCTTGCTGGAAGGTTTAGTAGCAGTGATCAAAAATTTCAGCTGGGGGAATGAATGCAGAGAAAGACAGACTGGTAAGCTTTGGATCTGACTTCTGTATGAATTAAACTCACTATAGCATACAGAAACAAACTGTTGCAAGGACCTGTATCCATTTTTCAAAATTCAACTTGGACATTGCCTCCTCTGGGAGCCCTCTTCAGTTCTTTTAGAGAGAATGAATGGCACTGTCTTCCCACCTCCTGTGGTCGGAGTGAGGACGTGTGCAGGATTCTCCAGGGAGCATCAATCCTATATCACTGCATTCCTTCCAGTAAGGGAAATTTTTTAGATCCATACTGAATGGGATTTTAAATTTTAATATTTTGGAAGTACTTAAATAAAATTCCAAACTTAAAAAAATTCTCTGTCAGATAATAAGTCCCAAGATATTTGGGACTTATTAAAAACAAGCAAACAAAAATCCATGTCTGCTAGACCCACACTATAGTTCTACATGGGTAATCAGTGCTGTTTCCCTTTACTGGTACTTATATCTGTTTTTATCATATGATGGTAATAAGCTCCTCCATTTCTCTAACACTGCGTCTAACCTAAACAGAGTCTCTAACATGATACGTGTTTGGTAAAAGCTTGTATGTTACTGAATATGCCATAAGTCTAACTGTGCACCTAACGTAACTATAGAAGGTGACAACACAGTCTGGTGGGTGGGTGTTGTCCTAAGTTAGTTTTGGAGCAAAGCATCATGTATACCAATTAACCAAACCAATCAACCAATCAAAGGCAGGTGAGAGTCCTTCTTTGTCTTGTCCCATAGTACCAGTAGTAAAGTGCAGCTCATCTGACCTACATTTTTAAGTCCTATTAAACTGATATGGTAATAGTTTCAGCAAATGTAGTACCTATTGTATTTGTTTTATGTGTATTTCTCTTAGAAACCTTAAAAGGGTATATGTAATACCTCAAGCAAGTGTGTATATATAGGTCACTAAAGAAGGAGATAAGAATGCTGCACAGCCAATTTCTTTCACTGCAACAGCTCCACTATAGACAGCAACAGCAGAATCAAGGCAAAATTGACTCCCCCAGAAGTAAGCCTCTTCCACTACACTCTTAGGCATTTGCCAGTTGCTGAGTGATAATACACATCTTGAGCTCTGGCAAATGTGCTCTCTATATGGGAAATGTGGGAAATTGATCTTAATGCTATTTATACTTTTCATCTGGTCCTTCTCATATACCCGCCCTCATCACTGCTTTTTATTTATTTTTATGTTGTTGGGCTCAGTAAATCTTAAAACTATCCCCTACTGGGGGAGGGGTTGGGGCCTCTTTTCAAGAAAACTAACAAAGAAGCCACCTGCCACATGGCTGCAAGAAGCTCTCACACAGGGTAGAGCTGATGCTTGAATGCTTGGATTGGGCTGAGGATACCAATGAGCAAAATCCTTACATTGCAAATTGATGACACTCCTTAGGTCACTGGGTTTAAAATGATCATCACACGATCATTAAAGAGTCATGAATAAATTGGTTTGGAAGAATACAAGGATGCTGCCCGTCATTGCCAGAACAACTAGGTAAAATAAATAAATAAAAGGCAAGAAGGGTAGAAGTGAAATTGTTCCTATTCATAGATGACATCTTATATTTAGAAAACAAAAAATTAAACAGATGAACAAGTTTAGTTAGGTTATGGAATACAAAATCAGCATATAAAAATAAGCAGTGTTTCTATACACAAATAGTGAATTATCTGAAAAAGAAGTAAAAAAATAATCCTATTCACAATAATTACAAAAATACTTAGGAATAAATTTAACCAAGGATAAAAATCTCTACAATGAAAACTATAAAAAAAATGAAAGAAATTGTGGACAAAATAAATCAAAGGATATCCTGAATTCATGGAATAGAAAAATTAATATTGTTATAATGTCCATTCTATGCAAAGTGATCTACAGGTTCAATGCATTCCATATTCAAATATCAATGCCATTATTTAAAGAACTAGAAAAAAATATTGGAATTGTATGGAGAAGCAGGCATGGTTCTGTGTGCCTATAGTCTCATCTACTTGGGAGGCTGAGGCAGGAGAATAACTTGAACCCAGAAGGTTGAGGTCAGCCTGGTGACACAGAAAGACCCTGCTGTAAACAACAACAACAACAACAACAAAACAACAAAAAACCAAAACTGTATGAAATCACAAAAGATACTGAAATAGCCAAAGAAATCTACAGCAAAAAGAACACAGTAGGAGGCATTATATTATCTGACTTCAAATATACTAAATAAAGCTGTAGTAATCAAAATAGCATGTACTTGCATAAATAGAAATACAGACCAGTGGGACAGAATAGAGGGCCCATAAATAAATCCATGCATTTATAGATAGATGACTTTTGACAAAAGTGTTAAAAACAACAGTGGGGGAAAATGACCTCTTCAATAAATGGTGTTGGGAAAACTGAACATCCACATGTAAGATGAAAGTACATCTTATCTCAAACCAAATACAAAATCAAACTTAAATGGACAAATACAAAAATCAAATGTAAGACCCAAAACTATGAAATTAGTAGAAGAAAGCATGGGGTTAAGTTTTCATGACATTGGGCTATAATTCTTCAGACATGTCTTCAAATATGTTGCCTCATATTTCTGGATATGAGGTAATAAAAGCAAAAATAGACAAATACAATTACATCAAAATAAGAAGCTTCTGAACAGCAAAGGAAACAATCACCAGAGTGAAGAGACCATCTATGGAATTGGAAAAATATTTACCAACAATACATTCGATAAGCAGTTAATATCCAAAATATATAAGGAACTCAAACAAGAAAACAACCCAATTAAAAATGGGCAAAAGACCCAAATGGAAATCCCCGCCCCCACCAAAAATAAAAATAAAAATAGACATACAAATGCCCAAAAGCTTTATTTAAAAAAAGTTCAACATTATTAAGCATCTGGAAAAGAAAAATTGAAATCACAATGAGATATCACTTTATTCTTGGTGGAAATACTACTATCAAAAGGAAAAGTTAATAAGTGCTGGTGAAGCTGTGGACAAGGAAAACCTTTATATACTGTTGGTGGGAATGTAATTCAGGACAGTCATTATAAAAACAGTATGGAGGGTCTTCAAAAACTAAAAATAGAACTACTATATAAACATCTCACTATTGGGTATACATCTGAAGGAAGTAAAATGAGAATGTCGAAGAGATATCTGCACTCTTCTGTTTATTACAGTATTATTTACAATACCCAAGTTATGGAGTGTGTCTATCAACAGATTAATAGACTAAGAAAATGCAGTACATACACACAATGGAATACTATTTGTCCATAAAAGGAAGGGAATTCTGTGACCTGTAACAACAGAGATAAACCTGGAGGACATTATGTCAAGTGATACAAGCTGGCACAGAAAGACAAGTGTGCATGATTTCACTTAAATGTGGAGTCTAAAAATGTTGATTTCATAGAAGTAGAAAGAAAAATGGGACTGGGTTGGTTAGGGCATAGGAGGAATTGGGGAGATGTTGGTCATAGGATACATAATTACAATTAGGCAGAAGAGTAAATTTAAGAGACTGTGTATAGCATGGTGACTAGTAATAGACTGTATTCTTTCTTTTTTTATTGGTGGTGCTGGGGATTGGACAAGGGCCTGGTGCATGCCAAGCAGCACATGTTGTATTCCTGAAAAATGTTAAGAGAATGGATGTGTTCTCACCACAAAATGGTAATTATGTGAGGTAATGCATTTTTTAGTTAGCTAGATTCATCCATTCCACAGTGTATACACACTTCAAAACATTATGTCATACATGCTAAATATACACAATTTAACATGTTAATTTAAAAAACAATAAATTAAAAAAAGAGACTGGTTTGTCAACTGTCACTCAAGCCTAAGGGCAGAGGAAATGCTGTCCTTAGCATGAAATTTCAAGAGCCCATAACTAGCTTTTCTTCTACAGTAGTTTAAATTCTGTGTTGTCACACTCAGTTCTACAAAATTCTGTTCACCTTCTAGGTGCAGGGCTTTGTCTGGTGAGTACCAATTACCTTTAACCAAGCATCTCCTGGTGCCTAGCTGTGCCTTCAAGGCAGTCATGTACAAAACATGGCCTCTGTTTTGTACCTCAGGGAACTAAGAGGCAGGGAAGTAAAGGAATACATACAAGGTTATAGAAGAAGTTGGTGGGGAGTTGGCCATCCTGCCTCTAACCACTGTGAGGGATGGACAAGTACATCACTCAGCCCTGTGCTCAAGAGATCTATGATTTAGTTTTGTAGAAGAGGTACAAATAATAAAAAGCTAATTACTGAGTAACAATGCAAGTAGGTCAACCAGGGAAGGGCCATCACAAGATTGTATGATTGTCAACCAAGAAATCCAGAGAAGTTCAAGAGACGAGGAGACTACTGAGATCTGTGGGGTCCCTTGAACACTAGCAACTGCACACCTGGAGTGTAGTTTCTCCCCGCATCTATGTCTTTGGGTCAGGGTTGCTTTGATACAATGGGTTCTTTATGCTCTGACCTTGAGATTTTTTCCTAGGACTCTGTGTCCGGTGAATTTCAGGCAATGTTAATAGTTCCAACAGAAAGCAACTGCCCATCACACATGTTGGCCAGTATTAAAACAGGTAGAAGCTGTCTAAATATTGGTTTAGCCTTCATGGTAAGAAGAATACACTGTTCATTATTAGGAATCACTTAAATCCACTCACAGTACTTAAAAAGCAAATATCCAGGAACCAGTGTGAAGCTGTGTGTTCATGAAACTGTGTCCACAAGTCTGCATTATTTACTTTTTCTTAACAAATAAGAGTCTGATAATGGAAAGAACAAGAAAGGGTGGGAGGTGGAGAACCATAAAATGACCCATAAAAATGGTATTTTTTTTTAAAAGTAATGATCAGAAAGCTAAAGTAGAAAGAAGTGGCTAGAAATAGCAAACCAGTTCTATTACACTGATGTTGATGGAGTGCATCCCACTGCTCTAAGGAAAGCAGACATATCTAGGCTAAAATCCACTGGTTAGGAATGGTCTAAAGCTATGATAAGTGCAAAGTACAATATTAGTGCAACCTGGGATAATAGTCTTGCATTTTGAATGAAATGTTTTGGATGGATCATTTTGAAAAATTCTTATTCATCACACTTAAATATTTTATTTCCTGGTCCCAGAATGTACAATGCACACTGTGCTACAGGTGAGACTGGAGAACACATAGGAAATAAAATAGAGTGGACTATGTGGGGCTGAGAGCTGGGAAAGGTCAGGAAATAACACCCTTTTGCTCTCTTTTTGGAACCAGGGATTGAACCGAGGGGGCACTTAACCACTGAGCAACATCCTAGCCCTTTTTATTTTTTATTTTGAGGCCCTAAGCTGCTTAGGGCCTTGCTAAATTGCTGAGGCAAGCATTGAACTTGAGATTCTCCTTCCTCAGCCTCCTAAGTCACTGGAATTACAGGCATGTGCCACTACACTCAGCTCTCTGACTGCTTCCTAGTCAGCAGTTGGCACGTATAAGCAAAGTGACACTGACTTTCAGGTGTCAATCCTGAAAGAAATAAGGCCAGGCTATCAAACTCGTGGGCTATGATGTGAGTCAACACATTGATAATGTTAAAGATATGATCCATGTAAACTATGGCCCTTCACCTTCTATTCCTGTGGGCTCTAATTTATCATTTCTGGGTATCATGAAAGGAAGATGGGCTGATGAACACTCAGTGGTTGTGGAACACTTTTGGGTGGTATTTGCAGGACTAGGAGCTCACTCTCCTTTGAGATGCCCATTTGCGACTGGACTGAGCTAATGATGGAAACTTCTAACAATTTCATTGCAGGACTTTTACAGAGACCAGGCAGTTGACCTTTGGGTATAGAAAATAGGATCTTAAAATTTTTATGAGATGTGGATATCATTCTCCACTTAAACCATATGATTGATTTTGGCAGTACATATATGTGGCTGTAGCATGGAACTCATCTGTAGAATGTTGATCAGATGAACTGGGAGATCTGGGGACTGTCCCCTAGGAGAGGGGTGGCATGCTTGTCAGGACCCCCTAATTACAGCCTTACAAAATATGGAATCTTGGACCTTCAGGAAGACCATGTGCACTTTCCTCAAGAAGCTGTATCTCTTACACACTGCAGAAGTTGGGAAAATGAAAGTAACAAAGCCAGCTTGTGGGTTTCTTAAAAGTTTGTGGCTACTGACTATCCTTCCAGGATGTATCTGCACAGCAAAGCACTAATTGAATAAAGAGAACAACAATATTGAGAACTCTGCCTGCCCTTCACACACCTGCACTGTATCCCACTGTGCAGGATGAAGATTTATTTAGTGAGGAAGCATCACTTTTAATCTTAATTATCTACAATTAATAGTCACATTATCACATATTTCTCCTCAAAGCAGCATGCTATGCAAGTATATCACCACATTTAGGGTGCATTTATTAGATTAATTAATCTCACTATTTCAAAAAAGTTTCTGGTCATGTTAGTATTAATTTTAGACAAAGATAGAACAAATTTTGTTTTCCATTCCTAAAGCAACAATATAAAATATAAATAAACATCCAAATTGGTTTATATATATCAACACTTTACACCACACATATACACATACTTGCTTAAGAAAATCATTATCTGTTCTAGTGGATATGGCTTGAAGTATAAATTGTTTTTTCTCTCCTTGCAGGCTTTAGTTTAGGTCTATAGCTGAAGTCTCTTTCCTATTTGTGAATCTGTCCCTGAAAATCTCTATCTGATCATTTAATCTTTTACTATTTTTCATTTATCCATTCATTAATTCTCTAACCACGTGCTAGATACTCACTGTCATTATGTGAAGTTTGGGGGAATTGGCTTTTCTGGCTTTAAGTCACAACCCTTTTATCTGTGAGTTGTGTACGGTTACTTAACCTTTCTGTGCTTTGGTTTCTCCACCTTTAAGAGAGGGATACTGATAGTGCCTTCCTTGTAATAAAAACTTTGGAATTGAATTTGGCATGGAGTAACAACTATTATTGCTGTTATTTAAAATATAGCTGTCCCTTGGCATTCTCAGGGGAGTCATTCTAGGATACACCATAGATACCAAAATCCATGGACCACTCAAGTCCCTTATATAAAATGATGTAGTATTCGCACCTAACCTATGCATATCCTCCTGTGCACTTTAAATCATCTATGGATTACTTATAATATCTAATACAATGCAAATGCTACATTAATAATTGTTCTGCATTGTTTAAAGGGTAATGACAAGAAAAATGTCAGTACATGTTTGGTATACATGCAAAATTTTCTCTCAATATTTTTCTTCTGTGGTTTGGTTGAGTCTGCTAATGTTAAACTCAAGGATAATGAGGGCCAGTTTGTATCAACTTTTTCTCCAAAGAGCTAATAAGTTGGCCAGAGGGATGCATATTTGATAAATTTTACAATATCATCTAAGCATGTCACAGAGGAATTTGCAACAGAGGTGAGGCAGTAACTGCTAAGGACATCCATGTGAGGCAACCTAGAGGAGATGACATTTGCACTTGAGTGTTGAGGACTGAGTCAAAGTTCATCAGAATAAGTAAAACAAGGGCATGGCTCACTCGGTTCTTTCCTTCAGGCATTTCCTTATATTCCATTTTTTTTTTTTTTTTTTTTTTTGTGGGGGAGCAGGTGCTGGGGATTGAACCTAGGGCCTTGTGCATGCAAGGCAAGCACTCTACCAATTGAGCTATATCCCCAATCCCTTCAAATTCCACTTTTAAAATAAATGAGGCCTTTCCTGGCCTTCTTACTCACAATTGCCTTCCTTTACCCCAACACCAAAACAGCCTAAATGATTTGCTGGGCCCAGTGCAAGATAAAAACGTGGAGTGTTTGTTCAGAGATTATTAAGAATTTCATGACAGAGAGAGTAACACATTAAACCAAGTGCGCAGACCTTCTGAGCATGGAGACCTGTGCAACAGCACAGGTTGTATGCTGTGCAACCAGCCCTGCCAAAACACATACAAAGGCTATTCTTCTCCTGTAGTTGGAATGGGCTCTCTAATTTTGGGGATGGGGGATAATGGCATCCCAGGGCAGAGGTCCAACAGTGGAACTCTGAGTTAAAATCAAAGATTAGCTAGCAAGGCTACTGGCATCAGCAGTATAGGTCAGGGGTTACTGACAGGACCTTGGCCATCTTGCACTGAAAATCATGGTCAGCCCACCAAGGTACTTTTTGATTGAAATAAGAAAGAAAATCATGTAGCTTCACTGAATACAGACCTGACTTGAGTCTCTGTGATAGACAGTCATGTTCCCAGGGTAGTCAGTCCACAGACCCATACTCCCTGAAATCAACCCCCAGGAACTCTTGAGGGAGGACCCATGTTTTTGTGATCATTTCTCCTGTTACAATGGTTTAGAGAAGTGTACATCCTGCAGTTCTTCCTAAATCATGACTTAATGTAAACTTTTTTTTAAATTAGAAAAAAACCTTTAATAAAAAAATTCAGAAACTGTTTAGATCAGACCCAAAGTTCTGTCTTTTGTTCCATCTATTTCCATAGCACTACTTTATTACACACAGAATAGGAGAATCTATTGGTTCTGACCAATTCCTATGACCTCTGTCACTTAATTTAATTTTAGTTTGAAACTATAAAGTCATGTGCTCATCATTATTGTCTCTCAGTTTCATGCCAACTCTTCTTATATTCTCCTCTGTAATGCTGGGTTTTTTTATGAATTCATTTTCCTAGGCTCTTTTGCTGGTTGACTTATTATTGGAGTCTGCCAATAAAGGAACTGGTGAGAGATTATTGGGTGCAAGAATGAGAAGCTATGACTCCTTCTGTTTCTTGTTCTCTTTTTCTTTCCTTCCCTGGGTTTGGTTGCATCCCCAACTCCCTGCTGGAGTGTTCCGGAAGTAGCCATTTCTTCCACAGTGAATTCCTGTAGCATCAGCCTTCCTCCATGCTCACATGTCCCTTTATCTCCTCTAGCCCTAGGAGTATTAGATGCTTCCTCCAGTAATCAACCATTGGGTTAACTGTCCTTCTCTTTTCTGATCTTTCAGTCTTACAACACCTGGGTAACCAGCTCCCTGTTTCATATCCCCTCTGTTTGAAACACCTGGCATGGTATCTATCTCCCTGATTTAATCATCTATTTTACAAATAAGAAAGCCAAGGCCTAGAAAGGTGGAGGGATTATCTAAAGTCATGTGGCATCACTAAAGTCTGATGACCATAGAGTTCAATTCTCACATTTTTCTCCTACCTGTTGCTACTTCTCTGAAGTGAATGAACCAGAGAAGAAAAATGATTTCATATGGAAAACCATAAAATTTCCTAACACTGTCTAAGATATTCAATTTCATATGCTTCTATTCAAAGGGATCTGCATAAGAAGAAAGATGGATCTCAAACTTGGTTCTACCATTTTCATGATTCAGATTCCAGTCCTTAGATTTCTCATGAAAAATAAGGATGGCTGTCATGTTCCTCTCTTACTTGGTAAAATTCTGCAAATACTAGGAAGCCCTTTGATCACATGGAGATTCAATAAATTAGCAGGCTCTGCCTAGCATCATTCTTTAGAATCGGAAAGTTATCAAAGGAGAAATGCCTTTCTGATAGGAAGCTACATGGCATCAAAGCTTTGTACCAGATTAGAAAGGCAGTCTGAATAGCTCATGTCTAGAGGGAACATCATGTGTCTCCTATCTGTGTCAACTGGCTCAGAATTATCACAGGGCTACAATACAGCTAAAACTGCCCCTCTGTATTTCTTTGTTTCAGGGTTGGTAAGAACAGAGTTGGGGAAGCAAATGTGCATTTTTGGCTTTTCTGAGAACTGGTGATAACTTGGGCCTGTGAATCCTTCATTTCAACTGGGTGGCCTTGCCCTCTCACCTTGCCTCCTCTAAGTGTGGCATTCATTATTTTTTTGTTCAGGCACATATAGTTATATTTCCAAGGTAAGTGACAGGCAAAAATCATATGATATATTCATTTTTACTCTAATAGTATACAATGAAAATAGAAAATCTCCCTCCTGATGATTATGTAATGAAGTTCATGGAATAATTTTTAAAAATCCAATTTCACTATAAGTGTAGATCCCAAAATAGACATAAAATAGTAGTAACTTTTTACATTTTTACAGTGTGAAATGAAAGTGAAAAGCATCCCACTCACTGATAACAAAGTAGTAAAACCTGCATCAAGGTTTATAGTTTCATTTGAAAACTGCTGCCAGATGAAAACTATTTTTAAAAAGAAGCGTTAGAAAAAAATTACCTAATTTCCATTTTAAATGATCCTCTCCCTAGTAAGGACGCCAATGATCTTCCTAGACCAAAATGTCCTTGAGTCAAGTTCTACTTTCACCCCCTTGACACCTCTAGTCATTTCAAACCAACCATCAACCACTTGATCTTCAACCAGAAAATACAAAATGATTTCGAAGTTGCCCAATGATGTGAAGTTCAGCCCCTCATTAAAGCCTTCTTATGGTTTTTCATTTAGGCCAAAATTCTCATCTTGGAAATTTAACCATCGAGGAGTCCTTCTGCTCTCCTGTTGTCCTCTAAACCATTTGATTTTGACTACATCTATCCAGGGTTTTTGTTCCCTTCTCCAAGTTCTTCTTGCTTTTTAGTCTAATGGTCATTCTCTTTTACACACAACAGAGAACCTAACACTGGGCTCTTTGCCATCCTTAACACTATAGTCCTCTTCCAAGAGCTGCTGGGGATTTCCTCATCTTATTACCTCCAAAGAAAACACAAGTTCATTGGCCTTGTCTGGGGCCTTCTTTGAAAAGTCTCTACTCATTTGGGGCCCAAGTTTTCTTGACACTGCTTTTGTGGTTCAATACAGTTTCTCATAGTTCATGTTTTCCTAACATTTAAAACTCCCCTTTGTTGAAGAAGGGTCCTCATCTAAACTTTGTTTTGAGCATTAGACTTTGTGAATTGTCTTTCTCTGTAAAGGCCTATTTTTTCTTGTTTAAAAGGAAGAAAGCACTTTCACAATGTCTTAAACTCAAAACTATAAAACTCCTAGAAGGAATATAGGTAAAAACCTTTAGAATACTGGGCTTGATAATGACTTTTTAGGTATGACACAGAAAGCACAGGAAACCATGGCCAAACTCGACGAACGGGAGTGCACCAAACTTAAAACCTTGTGACAACCAAAGGACACAATTAACGAAGTGAAAAGGCAACTATGGAATGGGAGAAAATATTTGTAAACTAATTTACAAAACTCAAAAACAACAACAAAAAACTCAAAACCAACAACAAAAATCAATAACTCAATTTTAAAACAGGCAAAAGGCTTGAATAGACATTCTTTGAAGATATACAAAGAGCCAACAAGCAAATGAAAAGATGCTCAACATCACTAATCACCAGAAAAATGTAAATTGTGAGCACAATTTAGTATCACCTTCCACCTATTAGCGTGGATGCTATCACACAAAACAAAACCACAGGGCTGGTGAGAATGTGTAGAAAGTGAATCCTTAGATTCTATAGATGGGATTGTGAAATGGCACAAATGCTATGGAAAACAGTATGGAGTTTCCTCAAGAAGGAAAAAAAATAGAATTACCATATGATCCAGCAATTCCACTTCTGGATATATATCCAAAAGAATCAGAACAGAATGCTGAAGAGATATTTTCTCACCCACGCTCCTAGCAGCACTACTTACAACAGCCAAGAAGCGGAAGCAAACCAAGTGTCCAGTGACGGATGGAAGGATAAGCCAGTGTGGTAGATAATACAGTGGAATATTATTCAGCCTCAGGAAGGAAGAAAATCCTGCAACATGCTACAATGCGGATGAGTCTTGTGGACATTATGCTAAATGGAATGAGCCAGTCACAAAAGACAAATAGTGTGTAATTCCACTCACAGTGAAAAGCAGTGAAATTAACGCAAACAGCAAGTAAAATTGTGTTTATCAGGGGCTGGGGGAGGGGGGAAAAGGAGAGTTAATCAGTGGAGTTAACAGAATTTCCAGTTTCCAAGGTGAAAAAGTTCCAAAGCTCTGTTTCACAATAATGTGAATATACTTAATACTACTGAACTGTATACTTGAAAATTATAAGGATGATGAATGATATGTTTTTTATTTATTTTTAAAATTTTTTCTAGTTGTAGATGGACACAATATATTTATTTATTTATTTTTATGTGGTGCTGAGGATAGAACCAAGTACCTTACACGTGAGAGACAGGTGCTCTACCACTGAGCTGCAGCCCCAGCCCAAATGGCATGTTTTTAAAAATATCACAATAAAAAAGTCATGAAATATTTCAGGCTGTGAAAAATCTCTTTGGCTATCATATACTCTAAGATGATACTATTTCTTTTTTTCTAAGGATCCTCTCGTGTTCTCTTGACAATATCTTTTAGTTAGTAAGATTAGGAACCAAACAGCAACACACTCTTGTCTTCCCTATCCTCTGGAAGGTGAAATTGCCAATATGACAAATCAATGACCACTCAAGTATTTAATTGATTGAAGATGATTCTGGTAGCTATTCATATAATTGAAGTTCTGCCACATGCCTCTCCTCTGACTAATTTTGTAAATGGGAATAAGAACACGGAGCCTATAATCACCTGACTAGATGACCCATGATGAGCTCATGCAACAATATTGATTGTTGCTTCTTTCTTTCTAATCTCCTCCTCTGGCTCTTCAGAGGGTCCTTGTCCTCCTGTTTGTGTATTTGCTTACAGAACTTCTGAGATATAATGCCACTCTGCTTTTCTTCTAGGTGGTTACACATTTTATTTGAATACAGAATTCCTTTGCATACTCATATTTCCAGGTGATGTCCTTTTCCCCAACAGGTTATCTGAATTTCCTAAAAATTCTATTTATTACCCTGATAAAAATCTCTAGCTCCAATTTAAAAAATTACTCTTGCTCTACCCATAGATAGAGACTGCAGACTACACATATTGCTTCTGTCTTCCCTTTTTCCTTGGTTCATCTGATTATTCACCAAATACTTCACACTCCATATGCATGCCAAACCTGGTCAGCCTTCTGCCATAATTGGTGTCATGAATTGAGCAGGATATTCATCTCCTTCTTTCCCCCACCACTCTCAGCTCAAATCACATGCCTTGGGCACTGCAGTTTCTCAATAACCATGAGTTGGATAGACCTGCGCTAGCCCTAGCACTGCCCACTGGAGCAAGGAGATGGTTTGCGTCCCTTTTTCACGTGACAGTCCATCACATATTTGAAGATACTTGTCTTGCTTGGCTAGGATTTTTTTTTTTCTTCAAGAACTTAAGTCATATTTTCTGTCTGAAATCAAAATTGAAGAACTGACAGATCACATGTCTCTTGTAGACATGAGACTTTCCTCTTGACCTCTGGAAGCAAGAGGGTTGACATGTCACTAATCCTCTGAAAGCCATGACCAGTGCTACCAAGAGAGGAGGTTGGAGCAACTTGTCTGCTGCCATTTTTCTCTTTTATTTCAAAATAGGAGTAAGGAAGAACATGCTGAAGAAATGGAGATAGTATGTTTGAAAGGCTTTTGAGAGACAAACACTATAAAGTTTGAAGCAATGGGTATCATCTTTTCAAGCTACCAATGGTACACATTGCTACTGGTCTTGCAGAGGAAGAAAGCTGGAGTTTGCCTCATCAGTGGGGCTTATATAACCGCAAAAATAGTTACTTCTACAGTTTTTGTTTCCTTCATCTAAGTCCTTTACTGACTGCCACATAAAAGTATCTGAGACACATTGCCTGGGTTCCCAAAGGTGTTAGTGGGGGTAAAATCATCTGTGGAAATCAGACTTTGTGCCAAAGGGACTGTACACTGAATTTTCCCTCCTTCTCATGTTTCTGCAATGAGCTTTGCTGATGGAGAACAGTTAGTGCCGAAGCATTGCTGGCACTGCCTGTGCTCTGAAGATTTAAACACTGCCATTAACACAAAACCCCCTACATGTGAATTGGACAACGGCTGCCCTGGAGCTAAAGGGCAAGCAGACAGAACATGCAGCTCTGTAGCGCACAGGCTGCAGAAATGGTTATGACACAATGCCTACGTGCGTGGATCAGAGCACCAAGACAGTGATATCACTCAGCCACCATCCTTTAACAACTAAGTTCTAATCTGTCCTATATATGGTTCCTGTCTGTCAAGGGAGGGAATGAAGAGGCAGCCGATGTCATTCATCAGCAAGGCCACGGTTAACATTTTTGCCTAGATCTGCTGAGTTCTTGCCTTGTCCTTCCCTGGGACACTAGGGCTCTAGGTTTGTGTATGAACAGGAACTGGGAGCAAGTTTTTGCTTGAAAGAGCATGAGTCTGGGACTTTAGGTTGTTGGGACGTGAGGGCCAGGTCCTATTTTTACCAATGGCGTCATCTCTGGCAGCAGCAGAGCTGACGAGGTAGGGGAGGCAGAAATTTCCAATAATGACTGGAAGGGGTCTTGTCCAGTTTCTGTGGGGCTGAAACATGCTTTTCACACTAACTTGGGGGATGATGAGAAGGGGAAATAAGTCACAGGTGCATCCAGAATGTACCTTGGAGGCTGTTCTGGGCCATCTATTTTGAATGTAGCTTGGAACATTATGAAAAACCTCTTTACTCATAGCTCCCAACTGGGAAAACACCTTTTCTACTATAAATCAAGATATCCAAACATCCTGAAAATGAATTTTTGTTTTTTTGACAAATACCAAATCTCAAGAATACCAGGTGTTCTTGTTATGGGTGAATTGAAATATTTCTGAGCATGCCTTTAAGGACGCAGGTTAAGATGCCTACAATACCTAAGGGTGTTCCAGTATTTTGATGGAATTTGAGTCACTGAAGCTTCAAATCAGAAACCTAAAAAACCCTAACAAAAAACAAGTCCCCCAGTGTCAAATATCTGGTTCACAAGAGGGAGGATCCATAGGGCTCAGTCACAGTTGTCTGACAGTAGCTTACCAGAATGATGTAGCTTTGAAAACCTCGACTAAGCTATCAGGTGCCTGGAAAGCATCATCATTTCTTTCTTTAACAATTGTGTAGGAGGCTAGGGCTTAAGAATCTCTAGGTAGAGTCACCACTGTGGTAAAAATACAGAGACTCAAAGCAAAAGGGAAGACAAATACTGCTTTTATACCCCACTCCTCTGCTTATGAGCTCTCCTCTCTGCTGATTCCATCTCTCTTCTCTCCTGTTATTTCCATGATCTCTCTGGAGAGTCAATCAAAGAGAGGTTGGGGAGTCTGTGAGTAAATGTTCCTGATATGGACTATGTTTCAAGCACCAACTCCCTCCTTTGAGAGTAAATTTAACACTCTGGTCTGACTTCCAATTTTCCCCCAAACCTACTCCTTTTTCAGTCTCATCTCTAGTTATCTTCTGAAGTCAGACTCTCAGCCCTTCCTTTGACTTCTAACATTTGTTCAAGTGGTACCCACTGTCTGGATGTACTCCTGATATTGCTTCCCCAATTGTGCCTATGTACAAATGTACCTATTGAAAAACAATGAAGGATAGGGATGGGGGTATCCATCAACATGGAATAAAGGGGCTAAGGGAAACACAAAGGAAGCATCAATTAAACTGGATCCTCTTCTCTGACCTGAACAAAGAACACTTCTTACAGACCACCAGTCTTGGTATTTAATCACAAAAATGCTGTTGTGCATTATTATCTGAATATTCCACTGTAGAATTCTATTCAGGAATTCTTCAAAGTCAAGAATCAAATCTTCTAATTCTCATGTGTTTTCTGCATGAATTTTAATAAAACACTTGCACTGTGAAATGGGTTTGTTATTTTTTGGAAGGCAGTAACATTACACAATAATGAAAGGTCATGATTTCATGTCAATCAGATGATATAGTATTCAAGACATGCTACATGATAGCAAATCTCTAAATCACAAAGAAGTGCTAAGGCTACATGTATTTTTATATATGTACAAGGCAACTGGCAGAAACAAGATATTACTAAATAATCAATGTGAAAATATTACTTGAACATGTACTTCTTGGAATGCTGAGGTGAACTTGAAAGAAGCAAGAACACAGTTTTACCCTGGAGGAACTCAGAGTGTATGAGTGGGACATAAAACAAGTGGAGAATAACTAAATTCTAGCCTATACATGGAGCAATAGAAGATGAGAGAAGAGAGGCTGTGTGTGCTAATAACACTAAGCTTGATGGGAGCAGGCTGGGAGACAGGAAAGCTCAAAACCAACACAAGTCAGCCTTTGACTTCCAAGTACTGCAATCCTGATGTGGGCAATTGTCAAAAACAACCTTGTGGCTTTCTAAAAAGAGATCTTCCATAAGCACTTAGGATTAACACCCTTTTCTACCTAAGAAAAACAAGTGCCCTCCATCCTGCATTTACAATGAAGGGATGGGAACACTGTGGTAGAAAAGAGAGAGGACCCTTTGGGAAAAGGAGGACAGTGCATGGAAAGTAATAAACAAAACAGATGGGGCGCCAGGAGAGGACTCACCTACCATCTCTGTCAGAGCTGCAGGAGGAAGGGAAAAAAGCCCCAGAGCTAGTGTGAAATGAAGGCTGGGAGAGGAGAGTGAGTACGCTAACCTAGTCCTTCCTTAGCCTGTTAAGTCAGAGGAAGAGAACCGTAGATCTAGGGCAGCCTGAAAAAATGTAAAATCAATCTTCAATGCTAAAGTAGGAGAGATGGTTATCAGGGAAGACATTTTAGAAAGTTAAATGGGGAAAAAGAATACAAGACAAGCAGGTAGACTTGTGAAATGTCTAAGAAGCAACACAACCAGGGAAAGGTGGGCAGTCAGAGTTCAGAGGATACCGAGAGCCAGGGAGGCCATGTGAGCTCAGTCCGCCATGAGAAGGAAGGGCAGCAACATAGTGCCAGCCCCCAGGGAGGACCTTGCACAGCCCTGTTCCCAGTCTTGTGTGCTTGAAGCAAAGCACCGCCCAGCCAGGCTGTGAAAACCACTCCACATCCTAACTCTTGGTGGGAAGAGAATACAGTCTGCTCCTCACCATGGTCACGGACCAGACATCAGAGCCCTTCATCTGGCATATGGAAGGAATAGAGTGTCAAACGGGTTTATTATTGCACCTGACCAGATAATTAGGTAATTAACACTATTAACTGATCTGGCACATTCATACATGCATCTACATATCTCCAGGGAGGCATATTTTCAAAAATGTAATATTAAGTGAATTTTTATTACAATTTTTTTTTCCTAGAGAATATTTCATTACTCAAAAAGCATGCCAGCATGTTTCTTTTCTGTGCCAGGATGGCCCTTTTGCACTTTGTTAAGCTGGACTGTGAACAAGGAAGAAAAGAATTTGTTTCTGGTCCCCCATGGATCTTACAACAGACCCTGCCGTGCTGGTTGGCTTCTTTGTTCATAGGCTCAGGCCCCCACCTGGGTGGTGTACTATTCTAGGAACCTGGCCTTGCGGAAAGAGAGGAGACCAGGAGAGGGAGCACAAGAACACAAGATATTTATATATCTGGGTGGCAAAGAAAGTCACAGAAAGAGAACAAGGCAGAGCGGCAAACTGCCTCAAAACACATGTGGAATATGAATGCTGGAATTTTTTTATTTTTTTTAGGGGGAAAAAGGAATTTTGAACTTGTGTGTTCATCACTTAGAATACATTTTTAGATGAGCAAACTGAATGCAGACCTAAAAAAGGCCATTTCATTATGTTAGTTCCAGATGATGACTTTACTTTAGGAACTGCCAAATTTGTCAGCAATTAGTAACACTTTCTAGCTACTCACCTCCTCCTAGTTCACATTCATCCCAGTATACAGTGATACAGGAGCAAATGCGTCAAATGGCAAGTGTGCAGTCAGAGAGAAACCAGTGGATTTCGGTTACACTACAGGGCTTAGCTGGATTAGGTGTAGAGGGTGAGGATTGTGTCACCCAAGACAAGGCAATGAGACCAGCGTTTTCTCCCAGAATGGGGATTCCCAATTCAGGATGCTGCATATGAACACCTTTGCAATGTAAAGTACAACTCACTTTTTCTTTTAAGAAATAACATGCTATTTTCCATGGTTCAATTTCCATGGTTCCTTAGTCTTAGGTGCTGGGGCAGGGCTATAAAACAATAAATACGAAGGAAAAGGTGGGATATGTAGCTCAGTGGTGGAGCACTTGCTTAGTGTGCATGAGGCCCTGGGTTCAATCCCCAGTAGTGTCAAAAAATTAAAAAAAAAAAAAGAATGAAGGTATATCCAGTTAGCCAGACTCTGGACCCATGGGTCAGAGACAAGTCATAGGGAATTGCAAGACGGTACAAGAGATAATAGAGAATGTATGGCTGCTGGTGAAAGGACATCCAATTCTGAGAAAGTGAAATATAAACTGATGTATGAGGGAGGGTTAGCCAGGTTTTGGGTGGGGAACTGGCATATCAGATTGAAGGAGATGTGCAAAGACACACAACAGAATACAGCAGAGTGTGTGGCAAGAGCATAGCACGTGTGTGTGGGGGCGCAGATGACACTGGAAAGGAGAGCAAGTGGAGGCTGGGAAGGCCATTCTACGTCACACTGAGGGGTGTGTCTAGCAGGAGGACATTCAGGAGATCACCCTGGCTGTATTTGGGGAACAACCCGAATTGGAACAGGACGGTCTCAGAAGTCCTAGCAAGTGCCAACTGTGGCCAGAATGCAGACGGTGGTGATGAGAAGAGAGATTCAGATGGATTAGAGAGGCCATGAGGAGGAGGAACTGCTGGTGTGTGAGAGCACAGGACACTTCAACACCCAAAATGATTAAAACAGCATCACACTGCTTCTAACAAATTACTAAAGCTACAAGCTGGATTCCCCAAGGGAGGAAACAGGGTTCAGGTTGGAAGCCATTTACGATACTTTGCCATATGTTGGTTACAATAGGAGTTGTATAAAGGCTCACAGACATAACCAAGGCAGTTTAGGTTTCAGAGTTATAAATTGTTGAGGAGGATGGGGCTAAGAATTCTGTAGGTTAGAATGAAGGGGACCCCACTGATGCCAGTCAGTTGTTTTATCGACTGCCTGATGTAGGATTTTCAAAACCAGCAAACTGCCCAACAGATCATTCTGGTGTGGCCATGTGAAACAGATGAAAGTCCTTTAAGGATGAGAAGGTTGGTTTTATTTTTTAAATAGATGAACTAGTATAAGGTCAGATGATGTGTAGCCCTGGTCAGAGATGGGGAAAAGCAAGGGAGAGGCAACCTTCCTCTCGGGCCCATTTTCTGATTTTCATGAGCAACCAGCTTTATGGCCAGGATCTCCATTAGGCCTCTAGAAACTTCTTCCATCATCACCTGAGTGAACTTCAAGCTTTGAAGTGGATTTTCTGACTCAGGCCCTCCTGCATCCTTCTTACGAGGACTTTTGTGATTATGTTGAACCCAACTGACTTATGCAACGTAATCTCTCCACATCTCAAGATCCTCCACTGCCACAGCTGCAGAGTTTCTTTTGCCACCCAGGTAACTCATTCACAGGTTTAACAGATTATCAGCTGGGCATCTTAGGGACCATTATTCTGCCTACCATGCTGGGTTAGTATCAAATTGGCATTGTGGTCTTCAGTGTCTCAAAATCAAGTCCCCAGACAAAGGCAGACCCTTGTATAAGTTAAGGTGACTTAGACAGTAAAGTCTATGTGATCAGGTGGCCTGAACTGAGGAAGTCAGGTAAGTGAAGGAAAATGATAAAAATATACTTCAGATTTCAGGCGTTTCTCCCTTGCTGTCATTTAAAGTTTCACTTTCTTCAGCATGTTTTTGTTATTTCTTGTGTAAAGATAAATTTCTAGTGCTGGGTCCAAGGTGTATTCTGTGGGGTACAGGGAAACTAGAGCTGGAGACACTTGCTGAGTCTCTAAGTAGACAGCTGAAGGATCTGTGACCTTGAAACTTCATTTTCCCACCTGTTTGAAACACAGATGCTCACATCTTAAAAAGCATCACTATAATTGTCTCAGAAGCAAGGGGTTCAGGACATGGGCTGCATTGCCTGGGCTCATACATAGCATCCTCTGCTTAAGAGCTGATTTTTTGGCAAGTCACATAACCTCTCTTGCCTCAATTTCCTCATTTAGCACGTGAAGATAATTACAGTAGCAATCCCACAGCATCAGTGAATTGAACATCTAAAGTGCACCCAGCAGTGCCTGGCACACAGTGAATACTCAATAAAGGCTATTTTTTGGGTCATCATCATCATCATCATCATTGTAGACAAGGAGGACACATAAGTGACAAAATTTAGCCCTTTTTCTTAGTGCTGGGTCAGGTGACTTTTAAGACTGAGGTTTGATGAAACTTAATATATCAGAGGAGAAAACTACCCTGGCATCTTCATTTCTCATGCATCATGCCATGTTAGCAAAATGTTTTCATATTTCTCCTTTCCGCTGATTAAAAGACACTGAGACAAGGTTGATAGATAAAAATTACTGTCCTGTGATCACCTGCTGACCTTGCTAATAAATCTTAATTAAGCCTATGTATCTTTTTTTGTGGAACAGAGTATAACAAAAACTAGAGATCTAGGGGCTTCAGCTTATTTATTACTTAAGAAAGGTGAGTGCCAGGGCTGGGGATATGGCTCAAGCTGTAGCGCGCTGCCCTGGCATGCATGCGGCCCGGGTTCGATCCTCAGCACCACATAGTAGTGCACACCTATAATCCCAGTTGAAGCAGAAGGACGGAAAGTTCAAGACCAGCCTGGGCAACTTAGAGAAATAGTGTCTGTCTGTCTGTCTGTCTCTCATACACACACACACACACACACACACACACACACAAAAGGGGTTGGGGTTGTAGCTCAGGTGTAGAGAGTGCTCCTAGGCTCAATTCCCAGCATGCGCCCCTCTCTTCCCCCCATAGCTTGGTCATAATTGCATGCCTGTAAATAAAAATGCTATAATTTTCTTGGATTAAGAATCATTTTTAAAAAGTAGGCAATACACATCTCTATTTGGTAGTTTTTAAAGTAAGTTGTTACAAGGTCCAACAAGTCAGTTTTAAGAGCAGGCCTTCAAATAGCTCTCCTCCACTTGAAATCTGAAGTGTGGAAGTGGAGTGGATGTATGTTTTACTGAAAGAGTCAGCAAGAGAAAAGAGAGTACACTCGCAGCTGTATCAAGCCAGAATTAATTTATATGGTGAATTTCAAATCAGACTCAAAATTGGCTTACGTTACCCATTTAAAAATCCTATTGATTTAAAGCTTCATGATGATATTTTCTGGGAGAGGAGGTCCTTATACTGAGAGTCAAGCAAAGTTTTGGATGTATATTTTTTCCTTTTGTTTTCAAGGGGACAGAAATTACTAATTTGAAATACAGGAACAGAAATGAATATTATATCTCTACTTGTTAACAACTACTATGGTATTAAACTTGACTGATTTTGTTCTGTCCTAGTGGCTGAATTCCTTTCACCTTATCATCACCTTTTTAGACAGATTTTAACAACTTTACCTTTTTTCTTTTGTCTTTCTCTCATTTTTGACTTCTGTTCAAACACTTCTATAAAATATTGTTCCTATTTAAAAAAAAAATACAACTCTAAGTCCCTCAACTTTCTTCCTTTGTTTCTCTGATGCAAAAATCTTTGTGATTTTGCTCAACTCATTCACTTGGTATACAGCAGGTACTCAGTAAGTTTGGTTTCTTCCTTCTTTCTCTGCTTGGCCTCTGACTGGAAGTGCACTTCTTCCTTTAGTCTTTGGTTTAGAAAACATTTGCTGAGTACTTGACTTAAGAGCCTCCTTCAGAGTCTACATCATTTATTGGGAAGCTTAGCCCAAAAGGAGACGACTCTCAAATGAAAAGGTTTCATACAAAAACAAAGTCCACACTCATCAAAATGAAGTGCTTTCATTCTCTGTTCAGATATATTGGCAGAAAGAAAATAATCAGCTTTCAGAGGTTCCAGTGACAAATTTGTCAAGATTTGTAAAATATTTTTTCTTCATTTTTTTCATAATGCCGACTATATGTTTCTGGAGAAAAACAAGGTCAATTCAAGTGATCGAACCCTGTTTTAGTGACAGACACACGTATAGAGATGCTTACTCTCTCTCCCTGAGATAGCAACAGTGAATCCACTTTAGAACCACAAGAGCTAGGAAATCAAGAGTTAATACCTAAACCCCACCCTTAATTCATCTTGTCATGCCTGAGAATCACTTCTCCTCTAGCAAGCAAGATCACCCACTGTTCTGAGGCCACTAGACAGAGAATGAAATCAGCTATAACATCACTGTGTCACAGGAGAGGGGACAAGGGATGAGCTTGGAGAACGAGCTGGGGAGCTCTCTGTACAGGAAAGCACGAAGCAGGATGAGAGAGAAAGGAAGGAAGACAAACAAAAAGAGTATGGAGAGCAAGGACATCAGCCGCAGCAGGCGCCTGCTGGCCTCTTATCCTGTCGTTGCTCCTCACTCCTGCCTTAGATAGTGTTCCTATTTAAATGATCCTTGAGGCTGGGCACCACCTTCCACTCCCACCACAGTGGCTGCTGGGCTATTATCAGTCTAAACCCCCAGACAAACTTGGGGATTATATGAACCCATGATCACAGGTGATAACGTGCTATTGTCTTGCACTTTCTTGTGTAACTGTGTATGTGGGCAGAAAAAGGGGACTCTTCTTCTATTCATGTGCTCCTTGGTCTGCTTATTTTAGGAATGGCTTGAATGACTCTTTCAACATTATAGGTTCCATAGCTGCTAAAATGAAATAATCAGAGTTTATTTCTTTATCCCGAACCACCATGTTAATTTTTAACCAAACCCAGTAGGAAATCAAGTGTTTAGCTCTATTTGGTCATGGAATTAAAATAACTCGTACTAAACACATAAACCCATGGAACTATCTCAGGGCAATAACAAGTTTAAGAATGGAATCATCCTGCTTTCCACTGATGCCCAGATGGCTCCTGGAGCAGGTACAAAAATCACATACGAAATTGCAGAAACCAAATTTGTTAACTTGCCAGGGATTTTTGCCTCTTTTCTACTATTTCACCAGAAAGAGGTCTGCTCTCTATTTATAAATCTATTTTTTTTGAGTGCTTTTTTTCCATCATATTACTAGGCCCTGCCAATAAGTAGTACTCTCAATTTGTCATTTGCCTGTAAACTTATTATTTTTTCATTTTTGTAGTTTGGAAAATTTTATCATGCACCAAGAATTACTATGTAGATTCTCTCTGTAGCCTGCAGAATGAACTTCTTCCTTATGCTGTTTAAAAAACACCTTTCAGAGAAGAATGACATCACAAAGTGAAAGTCCTTCCTAAAGTTATATAGCAAATAATAAATAAATACATCCATTACTGGAACTTTTCAGATTTATGAAACAATACCTGCTTGAACCTAAAGCATGTGCAGGAAGTCTATCATCTTTATCCTAACTCCTGCTATTGTGTTTGTATTACAGATGTACTATAGAAAAGTCTAAGCTACCTGGATTTTCCAGCTTGGGTTGATAACTACGCATCTCAAATTAATAATGTTGCTGGTTCCAGTTCAGTGATTGAACTGAGTAAAAAAAAAAAATTCCTCTTATTCTTTCCTTGTGAAAGAGCTGCTGGCTTCACAATACATTTCTTTCTGGAGAAACCTCTTCTTGAAAGGGGAAGACGAAAACGGTGTGAGAATCACTGGAGAAGAATAGAAATTCATTTTAAAGCAGTGTGCCATGTACAAACGCTGTCTTACAAATAGGATTATTTAATTTAAACCTTAGATCTGTCAAGCTCTATTACTTCAAATGGAGCCTGTCGCTCCTTGAGTTCATTATATATCGAGATTATATTACAATTTATGGTAGGTTAAGTCATTGCTGAGATACAAGGCGGTTAAAAAAAATTACACAGCAGTGTCAGTAAATAGAGCAAAGTCACTGCAGTGTTCGGAGAAGCAAAAAGTCATCTTGCTAAATGAGGATCCAAGCTGTCCTGTACCAAGACTGTTACTAATAAATAAAAGGCCTCTGGGAAAAGTGCTGAGCGTACGCTGGATCTATTTTCAGCTTGCATCAGCAGCTGCTGCCCCTGGGATCACATCTTTACGCATACTCTACACCATATGTAATCACTCCAGTGCTGCAACCAGTAAGATAATGAAAGAGCATGGCATAAATCTATACTTGAGTGGAATGCTAAATGAGAAAAATAATACAAAACGGGGGGAAATAAACCACATTTTCAAGTCATTAGGAAGAAAGACTTTGACATATGAAGTGCTGCAACCATTAATAGCACTTATCATATAGAGTGGAGACAAAGAGACAAATTAATCAAACTGACAGAACTGGGACATTTTATGCTAATGCAGGCTCCTGGGTTTTAGTCTGTATTCCTCTGTGTCTGGAAAACTGATACCATTACAGGGCAGGAAATTGCATGAATAACATGCAACAGATCATAAAAATTCACACACCAAATGCAGAAACACTGCCAAAAGCTCTGTAAAAACACGGATGGAGACCTCAACAGAAAACTACCAGCAAGCAGTGAATGCAAATAAGTCCAGGAATATCTCCCATTCATGCATTGTAATTAACTATGGGCTTCTCGCTCAAAATTATAGTGGTGAACCTGAAGCTTAGAGAGCAGACTCTGCAGCTAGCCAGAGAAGGCTGCCCAGACTCTGGTTCAAGGCTGTTCACCATCAGTCACAGCAAGCGCCACTCTGACCTAAATTTACTGACCAGGTTATAAAGGCTTTAAGAAATCATAAAGCAATCATAAAAATGTTAACTTAGGACTTTAAAGGGAGGAGGGAGGGAAACCAACGGATAAGGCAAAGAAAAGATGAGCAAAATTTTGTATGTATGTTTGTGTGGGTGGTACATTTAAAGAGAATCTGAGACTGAAAGCATTTTTATAAAATACATGCTGTCCCTGACTTATAAACAACCCTTGCTTTATGAATAAGCTGTACTTGAAAGTGAATGGCAGGCAAGTCCTCAGGAAAGCTCATGGGAGCCACTACCCTTTGTTCTTCAATTGTGAACTCCCAGGAGGTTGGTGGAGACAGCTCTACCAGCTCATTTATACCAATCTATAGAGATAAATTACTGCTGCCCTGAGATCTCTTGTCCCTCCCCAGAGGAAGCCTGTGTGTCCTTGATACTGGAAGAAGATGGGTTCTTTATCTGGTGCATTGCAGATATTTTCCCACAAAATAGTACTCTGTGAATAGAAGTTAGGTGTGGCTGAGAAAGTGCATCAGAACTAACATCCAATGATATCATGTTTGTTGGCATTCCTGGCCTCTAGCCCTCCATGATCTGTTTCCAATTCTTTCTCTCATTCTCATCTAATGTACACCACACATTTTCTTGTCTCTAAAGCTTTGCTAAAAGATGTCCTCATTTATTTGATGACATTAACCAAATGGCTACCACGTTGGCCTGTTCTAGGTGGTAGATTGGCAGATTGAAAACACCATGACCACCACACAGAAATCTTGAACAAGGATCTAAATGTCAAAATGAGAAGAGAGACAAGTCATAATTAAATTAAAATAAAATGCAATGTTGCTACGACAGAAATATAGAGAAGGTGCTACAGGGGTACAGAAGTGGTACACTAAATCCAAGATGGCTTCTTTCTGCTTATTGAAATCCTACCCACACCTCCTCTCCTCCTTAAGGTCTTCTCCTAATTCTTATTAGAATTGTCTTCTCCTTATTTGTTCTTTCTTGGCTATTGCTTACGCCTGGACTGTGGAACTGGTTTCCTTCTTTCTTTACATTATGATAAATATCTGTTCACTGAAAAAAAATTTTTTTAAAGGAAGGCTATACTATAGACACAGAAACTTGGGACTGATTTGGGAAACTAAACACCATTCATAACCTGTCTCCAAGAAAAAATTCACTCTGGGTTCAAACAGTTAGCTTCTTAACAAACTTTTATAATGCGATTTATTCGCACTGTCTATTCTACCCTTCATTCCTGAGACATGTAACGCCCAAAATATGGTCTGCATTTGCAAGGACTAAATGAATGAGATAATGGGAATGTTCAGACAGTGCAAATATAAGGTGAAGATTCTTTCTACAGTCATTTCACTTGCATATTTAAAAAATATGACTATTTTAGGGGAGGATTCTCATAGCACCCCAGCCTTGGGTAAAATGGAAACTGAAAAGCCCACCTGAGTGTACAAATGAACATATGGCTATGCTCACCCATGTGCAGTGCTCTATATCAGTGCCCTAGGTTAGTCTATTATTATGATGAGTGCATTATGATTATAATCACTAGGTTAGGCTGCTTGCAGTGGCAGGTCCAGGTACATAGCTAGACCACAGAGGTTCACATTTACTCCTGTATACTAAGCCTGAGTGGCCAGCCCACCTGAGGGAAGAGAAAGGCCAGGTATGTCTTCTCTTTACTGATTTTCAGCCCTAAGGACCCTTACCTGAGAACCCAGAGCGCAGATGTATTAATAGTGTACCAGTGCATCTGTAGAACCCTGTTGACCTCCATTGGGAGGTGGTAAGCCTTGGACTTATCCTGCTGTTTTCTCTTTCTTAAGTTCACTCAACTTTTATTTCCTTCCCTCTTCCCCCTTTCTTTTTTGTTCTTTCTTTCACTGAGGATTGAACCCAGGGGTGCTTTGTCACCGAGCTACATCCCTAGCCCCCACCTTTTTAAAAAATTTTGAAACAGGGTTTTGCTAAGTTGCTTAGGGCCTTGCTAAGTTGTTGAAGCTGACCTCAAACTTGTGATCCTCCTGCCTAGGCCTCCTGAGTCACTGGGATTACTGCATCTGGCTTTATTTTTTTAATATCATAGGATTGAGAAATGTTACTTTCATTCTGCTTATCTTTTGTACAATTTTATTTCCCATTTTACCCCTTTGCTATTATTTATCAGGTATCATACTATTGACTGGGTAGAGGCCCATTTATTTGTAGCATTTTTTACCACTGAGTAGGGTTAGAGTGCCCAAATTCTTTATGTTTGAAAAAGAATGGAATTTTAAAGATGACAAATGGTCTAATTTCTGATTAGGTTTAATTAGATATTAATATTTGGGGAAGAAAAATAAATAATCCAAATATAAGATAGAAAATAATTATTTAAGCTTAAATATGATAAAAACCAATTGGATTTCTGTGTTAAGCATGTTAGAGAACAAGTCTCAGTGAGGAAGAAAATAAAAAAAAATGAGATAGGAAAAACTGCAAATGGATATTCGGTGCCCCTGAATTCATGAGCATATATCTGAATTGTTTGCAGTTTATGGCTTCTTATTTTAATACGTATATTAAATTCTGAGAAATAAAGTGACAGATCAGAAAAGAGGCCATGTAGGGCTGGGATTGTGGCTCAGTGGTAAAGTGCTTGCCTACCATGTGTGAGGCACTGGGCTTGATTCTCAGCACCACATACCAATAAATAAATAAAAATTAAAAATTCATCAACAACTAATAAAAATATTTTAAAAAAGAAAAAGAGGCTATGTTTAAGGAAGACTTGAAGAGACAGGGTTATAAGTACAACCTGCTATTTTCAACTGATATCCCTTTATAAACCCTGGATCTGGGGACCAGCATGAGAACTGGACACATAGGTGGTTTTAAGCTTCCCTGAGAAGTTTCTCTCACCTAGCAGCAGTCTTTGATTGGATAGCCTAAGCACTGGGCTCTGGTTGGACAGGGTTATGCAGGGCTCCATGACCCTGGACTGTTAGGGAAATGGAAGCCAACCAACTCTGCTATGTATAATCCCAGAGAGTGAAGACCAAGTTGGAGCTGGGTGGGGAGCTGTGGCTCTGTGGGATTCAGGTTACTGGAAGAGAAGTTTCCTAAGGGAGGAAACCAGCAGGAGAAGGTGTAATTCTAGGGAGGTCCGTTCATGGAGGAAAGAGTCTAAATGGGTTGCTAAAGTAGTGGGCCAGAGGCAGGCCATGTAGGTACGGAGCAGGGAAGATGAGAGAAGAGGTGGAGGGCTATATGGCATGGGAGAGGTGGTCCTGAGCAAAGGGGCTGGGAGCAGGTGGCCACTGCATTTCAAAAGCAGCACTAGGCTGGAAAGACACAAAGAATAGCAGCAGCAAGCACACTGAGTCTGAACAAGCCTGTAGAAAGAGGTGGTGGAATCAGCTTTCTCAGAGGCTTTCTCTTTGATATTAAAACATTAAAGTCTTTTTGGGATTGTGTAGTTTCTGTTTTGGGATGCAGATAGAATTTGACAACTTACTGCCTTTTTTTTTTTTTTTTTTTTTTCCCTGAAAGGCCCATTTTCAGATTTATACTTTAGCATAACTGGGCCTTTCATATATCTGTTGAGATACAACTCCAGCTTGTGTGAATAATATAATACATCTCTGAATGGTACTTTATGGATTATTTCTACTATTTTGTCATTTGTTCCTACTGGCTACTTGGTCTGTGAGGTGTTAGAATTCTTCTTCTCATTTTCTAGGTAAGTGTGGTTTGGAGAAAATAAGCAACTTGCTCAAGGTCACAAAGCCACAGTGAGTAGGCCAAGGCTTGAGTCCTGAGTTCCTCTTTCCAGATCATGTGCTCTCCACTCTCTGAAGAGTCAACCTAACACAGTGGCTCTTTCTTTTCCCTGTTACTTTTTTTTTTAAGATATTTTTAGTTGCAGATGGACACAATACATTTTACATACATATATGGAGCTGAGAATCAAACCCAGTGCCTCACATGTGCTAGGCAAGCACTCTACCACTGAGGTACAACCCCAGCCCATCTTTCCCCTATTACTCTTATTTTTAAATATTTTTATTAATTGTTGATGAACTTTTTTTATTTGTATGTGGTGCTGAGACTTGAACCCAGTGCCTCACACATGCTAGGCAAGCACTTTACTACTGAGCCACAATCCCAGCCTTCCCCCATTACTCTTAAAATGCATTTTCCCATTTTGATTATCATTCTTACATATTTATAAAACAAAACAAAACAAAGCAAAAAACAACAACAACAAAAACATAGGCACTGTGCATGTAAGAGCCTGAGATAAAGACCCAGAAAACAGGCACAACAGAACAGCCCTGGCCTACCACCTACCAGCTTTCATGTAGCCCCTTTGGCTTCATGTTGCCCCTCCTGCAGGTGCTGAGGACTTCAGTTTAAACATACAGGAGATATCCAAAATGCCCATGGGGAATTCTCACCCTCCTTTTTTAAGTGGAGGTCAAAATGCTCCAAAAAACAGTAAACTGATTTGGAAAGGGTATTACCTTGCTTCTGTTAGCGTTTCTTTTTATTTGTTCATTTGACAAATATTTATGGATTTCTGCTATGTGCCAGACACTGTGACAGGCTCTAGAGACAATGGCAAATAAGGCAGGATGATGCCTGGAACTTGTGCTCTAGTCCTGTACTGTCCAACATGGTAGTCATTAGACACATGTGGACATTTCATTAAAATTAAGTAAAATGGAAAATTAAGTTCTTTAGTTACACTAGCCACATTTCAAGTGCTCAATAGCTCCATGTGACCAGTGGCTACTACACTGGACAGTGCTGAAGCACATTTTCATCATTAAAGAAAAGGATATGGAATAACACTGAGATAAAAGAAGAGACAGAGAACAAATAAGTTAATGAATGCACAACTGAAAATTCAATTTTAGGTTGTCTTTGTTTTTCTCCAGTCTTTAAAAGTCATCGATATTTTTTCTTTTCCAACATGTCATTTTATGGCCTTATTACTTCTTGTTTAGTTCATTGCAACAACCTGTACATTGTCTTTCTCCCCCAATCCTTCATTTGTATTGTTGCTTGATTGATCTTTCTAAAGACAATCATTTTATCTCTCAGCTTCCTGCAGGATATAGCCTTGCCCCTCAGCATGAGATGCATGGCATTCAAGAGGCTTCATGATCAGGCTCACTGACCTGTCCTGCCTGCCTCCTGCCATGTCCTTTGCTTAACCTACACTCTACCAACAGAAAACAGGTTATTAATATCAAACCTGGTCCATATCCCTGCTGTGGAAGAACATCTAAATTATAAGGATTCCCACAGCAGCCAAACAAATTGGCCTTTAAAGAATTTCACTGAATTGAAACATGAGAAGAGAGGGAGGGAGGGAAGGAGGCAGAGGTGTGGTTATAGAGAACTGAGATATGATCATCGTAAATCATCTAAACTAGTCCTGAAGAAATTATGCCACACAAACCAGCTATTATACGGAACGTCATTCTCTAGCCTCACCCCAAGAAGGACTATGGGAATAGGTGAGGAGGCAGAATAGATGCTTAGGAACTCAAGCAGGAGAGCTAGAATATTTTGGAAAAAAATACATAAACCAGATAATCAAGAATGGATGGTTGAAAGAAACACATAAGTGCTTTCATCTAAACGTACTTAACCCCAAAATCCTGTTGCTATATTTTATATAAAGCTTGGGAAACTAGACACTTCCAACAAGCTGTCATTGTGGTTTCCTTTGAGTAGACATTATATAAAACAGACAAGGCTAGTGGACAAAAAAAAGTACTAAATTATGTTGTGTTTCCCCAACTACAGAAACTTATGACCCATCGTCACACTTTTTAATATCTTTTTTTTCTAATGCAATTCACTTTCTGCTTTAAATACAGTTTAAAAAGAAGCTCCTCCTAAGCAAAAAACAGTATCCGTGAGCTCTCAAGTTTAGCACACCATTTTGAATCCATAAGGAAATTAACACAATGATTTTACAAAACATCTAACCCACCATCTGAAGTCATTTCACTTTTAAGACATGTTGTGGGTATTCACATTTTTTTTTTTTTTTTAATCTATTCACATTTGGGGAAACACGTGGACAACTACTCTGGCTAAGACCTGCAGTTCCAACGTGGCTTCTCTTATTCTCTGGTGTGACACATGGGGATAGGACTGTGTGCGACTCCTCCAGGGTAGGGAATGGGTGCTCTGAAGAGTGAGGCAGTAGTAAAAGAAAATCAATGGTAGACATGTAGAGTTCATCGTGGCTCAACGGCAGCATTACTACTATCCTTCCTGGTGAACTGATAGATTAATGTTTATGAGCAGCACGGAACTTTCCAAATGTCTACTGTGGGTCTCAATTTTTTTGTAGGGAAGTAAACAACTGAGGAGGCCACTTGGGAGCCCCATCTGCTGGAGAGGCTAATGAGGGTCTGGGCTTGTGGGTGGCCTCAGGGGACCCTGGTGGAAGCGTCCAGCCTTTGTGGTGACAGGCCATCTCCCCTCTGTCTAGTCCAGAACTCCAGATGCTGTGGGGGGGGGGGTGGCTGTGTGAGGGCGGGATGCTCAGATTCTCACATCAACAATGCGCAGACGCCCAGCCCTCGTCGTGTCCCAGGGAGTGACACAGGGCTGTCTCTGGGGCCAACGCATGAGATCATCTGAATTAGCCTCCAGAGGGACTTGGCTGGCAGTGTCTCTGTAGCCTTTGTCAGAGGCTTAGTTTCCTTGCAAAAAGGGGAGGAAAATCTGACCCTCCAAATGAAGGGGATTTTATATAACTCTTCTGCCATTTTTTTCCCTCTCCCCTCTATAGTGTAGCTGAGCTCTGAGAAAATCAGTGTTAAAGCACTTTAGCAAGAAGCCAGGCAATTGAAGCCCCCTTCTAACAGCTGTTAATGGTTGTCGATGAGCAGGCAGACACCAGGGCTAGAAGGAAGGGAGCCAAAAATAACTCCACAGCAGTATTTTTCAGGATTCAATCATTTGTGATGCTGGAAGGAAGGAGCTTGAGGAACCAGAGTGCAGCTGCCTAAGAAGAGTAAAGGGGCCGTGAGTGAGGGCCAGGGGCTGCTGTTTCTCAGAAACATCACCCCTGAGAAAGACAGAAACAGGAAAACGGGCAAGACAAAATTGGGGAGATGGATGTTGAAGGAGAAAGCAAAGCAGTCCCTGCCTGCAGCGGGAGGATCTGTTAGTGCCTGGCCCAGGGAGTGGGGGAGCTTCCTGAGACGGCTCTTTTTGGTGTGGGTTGTAAATCTGTTTCCTTCTGTGGGATTTACAAGCCTATTCCCTGGTCAGGGAACCGCTGTAGGTTGTTTCTCCCAGCACTGGCCTTGCTTGAATGGGGCTGCCCCCTAAGGAGGTTTTGTTCAACTTGCTTTATCTTTTGAGATTTGCAGCACTGTGGGTGTTGGGACTCAGTTTTTTTTTTTTTTAATTACGCCCCCCCCCCATATCCAGCTTCTATTTTTTTTATCATATTCCAATTTTATATATTCTCCCAAGAATTGTCGTGAATGATTTTTTTTTTTTAAACTTTCTTTTCACTTTTTAAATGATACACATGCTGGAGGTGTCTTTTTTCTCTGTCACTCCATTCGGATGTACATGTGGCACTTTCAAACCTTCTCACCCTCTCTCTGAGTGTTTTTTCTTTTCTTTTTTTTTTTGATGCTCTCACTGAGTAAAACCAAGTCTTTGAACAACACCTCCCTCTGAATTGTATACTTGATCTTTCTGGGTTTGGCAAACAAACCATCACCCACTCAGAACCCAGACAGGGAAGTGGCAGATGACTCAAGCTTCATTAGGAACAAGTCATGCCCAAATAACTTCATTTGGGTCTTGATGGGATTACTGCTTAGCGAACCCAGTAGAAATAGCATCCCAGGATTTTAGTAAGGCAGCTCACATGTCTTAGGTCACTCTCCGAATAATATGAAAAAAGGAGATTTAGATGAGAGCAAAATTAAGTGATGGGTTGCTAGTTGATGGACTGATGTCAACTTCAACTTAAGGAGAAGTGTATGGTGATATGATCTGGCCTCCTGTCACCTACACTGTCATCTCAACTTCTCTCTCTCTGACTTAGAGAAGACATGGGTGGTCATTTCCAGGAGACAGGTGGTCATTTCCAGGAGAAGATTCCCCAGTGATGACCACAGACAGATAGAACTGGGGGAATGCATAAAGATTCAATTTATCAAAAATAAATGTTAAATACTATGCAGGGATTAAAAAATTCAACTTTGTAAATACTGGATGAGAGAGGGCTTACAGAGGCGGATCCGTTTGTGACACAGTTGCCAGGAAACGACACAATCCTGGACTACTTTAAAAGATGTACAATGCAGAGACAGCCGATCATAGTTTCACCCTACTCTTTGCTGTTCAGATCAGATCACATTAAGACTCTTGTATTTAGTTCTAGTATTGTGTGTTATGAGCAGGCTTGACCAGAGGACCATGATAATCATTCGATCTGTATCCTAGGTGGCATGTGGGACGGGGGATTAACTCCTGAGAAAGGGAGACTTCTAGGGATTCACATGACAGTTGCCTCCAGAGAGCACAGGCTACCATGAAGATAAGATATTAGCTTTGTTCTCTTCTATTCCAGAGGGTATCAATAGGGTCACAGCTGAAAATTTAAGGAAGATATCCTCTGCAAATAATGATGAACTTTCTAGAATTCATAATTGTACAAAATGTAAAGGAGCTCTCAAGAGGAGGTGAGCTCCTCATTGTTGCAAGGATTCAAACAGAGGAGAGAGCCACGTGTGATATCATTACAAAAGGATTCAGCACTGGACAGGAGAGTGCATGCTAATGTGTCTCATTTTTTTTTAACCTCCAATCCTTGGTGCTCCTTATCTCATATGGCAATAACCTGAGAGGTGTTATGGTTCCTTGAACACTTGATATACAAACAACAGATAGAAAGACAAGGTTGATGGTATTTTCATTTACTCTGAATACCATTGGCAAAATAAATGGGCTTGTGAGTTGGCAAAATAAACAGAGCTCTCTTGAATTTCCCTAAGTCTCCTCTACCCCTGTGAATGACACCTTCTTCAAGCTACTTTATACCAGAGTGCTGGCCTCGTCCAACCAGTCGGCTGAGATCATGAACTATTTGCAGAGTACACAAGGAGCCTTGATAGGATGTAATGAGAGGCAATACTAAGAAAACAAAGGAGCCAACGATTTCCTAAGTGTGTAAGTTTTCAAAGGCCATCATTCCTATTTAACAAAAATTCTACTGTGCCACTGCAGAACCTTGAAATTAAACAAATACAGACTCGGTAGTCTGACTGTCACGACATTTATACAGGCATTACTTCCAGGCTTTAGTTTCCCTTCCTGAATAAGTAAACCCTTTCTATTTAGACCTGTCAGGTGAGCAGGTGCAGTCAGTCCCACAGTCCTGCAGTTTTGTTTGAATGGATAGCAGCATGCCCCATCTTGTATTTTCTTGGGCTTGACATAATGACTGAACCATTTAAAAATATCATAAATGTTGTACACACCCTGCCATTCTACACACCTTAAAATGGCAGGAGAAAATAGCCCAAAGCCTTTCCTCCTTAATAATCTCTTGGACAAGTTTTAGGATGGAACCAGGTAATCTTGAAATCGTTGCTAATGAGTGGAAAAGAAACAAGATCTGATTAAAAGTAGAAAAGGGGGAGGATGTGAGGCAATGAATTAAGCTAGTTGAGAGCGAGAGACATACTCTAGAACATGGTAACAGGTAATACAGTTTACTCATGGTGGATATTCAATACACATCTATAATTTACCAAAAATGAATAAAACTTAGGAGAGAATATAGAGGAAGCAAGAAAGATCCTCCTGAAGAGATGGGACTTCCTGCTTTCTGGTGGCCCTCTATTGTCATTGATTTTCTATGCTAAGGACTAATTAGCACTTGACACAGGGTTAGAATTTTGTGGGTAGGTCTCCCAAGTTTGAAACTTTGATATAAGAATAAGTGATACTAATTTAATTTAATACTAAACATTAATTTGAGCTGAAGAAAATTTTCCAATGTACAGTTTGTAATAGAGGGAACTTCTTTCAACTCTGGCCTCTGATCATAGATGGCCAAGCGAGGCAGAGGCTGGCCCCCTAGTTCTACAAGATGGGCCAAGGAGAAAAAGCCTGGGATGGGATGATAAAAATAATCATGCTCTTTTCAGAAATCTTTAATTTGACCTAAAATGTATACAGTTCAGTAGTGTTAAGTATATTCGCACTGTTATGAAATAGATCTGCAGAACTTTTTCACCTTGGAAATCTGAAACTCTGGATCCAATAAATAACAGCTCCTCTCCCTTCAATTCCCCAGTAACCACTATTCTACTTTCTGTTTTTTAAATTTTACTACTTTAGATACTTCATATAAGTGGAATCATATAGTAGTCATCTTCTTGAAACGGGCTTATCTCACTAATATGGTTTAAAAAATAAACACATGAAGATGGGAAGAGGGAGTTTAAAGAGCAGGGAGAGGGCAAATCCACCTCACCTGTCATCTCCAGCTCCAATTCCCTCTTTCCTGGCCAGAAAGGAAGGTCCCCTGGGATGTGTTCTCGGGCTGGACTGTCTTTAGCAGGACATGTTCCAACTCAGGGAGTTGGTCCTCCTGGCAGAGTGGGTCCAAGGCCCATCATCTCTGTCCATAAATATACTAAGGGCCCAAGTTATTAACAGTCCCCGTTCTACATACTCTCTCTATAAAGTCCACAGAACCTCAGCAATTCTTGAAGAATTCTCATGAAAGGTCTTTAGCGTCTCCCTGGGGGAAGAAGAATCTGAATAAATAAGTTGGCATTATTTTAAGAGCAGTCTCTGTTGGAATCTCGGAGGGAGAGCAGACGAGGAGATGGAATGTGAATGAATAGTCTCAATGCTGCCAGAGCCTGCTCTTGAGGAACCAAATATGCTTAGAATGTGTGTCCCCGATGGACTTATGCGTGGGGCATAGAATGAAGGGAAATTTGGCTTCCAAAATGAAAGGCAGTCTGTGAAATTCAGTGACACGTCAAAGAGGTCACTGGCAAAAAATGTCTGGGAACCACTGTTACACTCTGGCTGAACCTTGCAGGGCCCTTCCCACCAATGCCACCTCATGTGTCATTGTGAATAAGGCCACATCTCCAGCTCCAATTCCCCCTTTCCCACCGAAATTTCCATCCAGCACAAGAACAAGGGAAGCCTCCTAGAGCTCCATGTGGGGAGCTGGACCTGGAGAGGAAGAAGTCTGTGTCATTTGGGAGTTAATGTTTTCATCTGAGCTGACAGACCTCAACTTACTCAAAGGTTAATTTGTAAGTGAAAAAAAAAAATCTACTAAAAGATATTTCCAAGTCCTTCCGAATTATCCTTGTACAAGCCTACTGTGAAATACTCAGCAGAACCTCAGCTTTTGCCTTTGCCTCACCAGATTGCTTTCTTTGCTGGTCACCTACTCATCTTGTCACCTACCCACCAGACCCCTTGTCTCTCATCACAGCCCTGCTCCTTGTGCAATCTTTCCCACCTCAGTTATGGAAACTTCCACTTTTTGGATCCTTCACCCTCCAAACCACAATCATCCTGAATTCTTTTCTTTCTCTCACATCAGTTAGAAGGAAATTCTGGCAGCTTCTCTTTCAAAACAGAGTTGGGATCCAAACCTCTGCATTTTTTCCTTGCAACCACTCTATACAAACTACCCTTCTCCTGGATTAATGCAGGACAAGTTTAACAGGTATCCCTATTTCTGCCCTTGTCCCTTTGGAGTCTCTTCTCAACTCAGCATCCAGAGCTATCATTTGAAAAGATAAATTGTATTATGTCACTGTTTTATTCAGAACCCCCCAAAAGATCCCCAATTCTCTAATAAAAGCCAAAGTCATCAAACTGGCCTATCAGGCTTTGCATAATCTGTCTCCTTCCATCACCCCAGTTGTAATCCCTGGTCATCTTCACAGTGACCCCTTTTCTAACTATTGTATTTAAAGCTTCAACCCTGTCCTCACTCATTAGTCTCCTTCCTGATTTATTTTCTCCGGTAGCACTTATCACCAACTTATAATATTCCTGGTTAAGATCTGTCATCCCTAGTGGGGCAAAAAAATCTGTGAAGGCAGTTCTGTCCATTTTGTTTACCGTTATGTCCCCAGCATTGAGCACACAGTAGGTGTTCAATGCAAATATGGTAAATGAATGAATAGCTCCTTTTTAGTCATTTAGCCTCAATTCCCTTGGTATCCTTTCTAATGTCAATTCTCTCTTGATTACTATCTTTTGTAACACTCTGCTTTATTTTGCTTCCAGCACTTATAATAAATTATCTTGTTTTCCTATTTTTCTTCCACACTAAATGTAGGTTCACAAGAAGTCCAACTTGTTCTGTCTTATCCACAACTATATCCCCAGTATTTAACACCCAGCTAAGCACAGAATTGGTGCTCAGGCGACACTTCTTTTTTTGGAGATGGGACACTTTTTTTTTGGATACTATGTTGCCCAGGCTGACCCCAAACTTTTGGGCTCAAGTGATCCTCCTGTCTTAGCCTCCCTAGTAGCTGAGGCAACAGGTGTGTGCCACCGTGCCTAGCTCAGTAAATGCTTTCTTGAATGAATAGGCACCTTCATGTCAAAATCAATCTAAATACATTATTCATTTTTCTTATCTTTTTATCTTGAAATTTTAATCCATAAAAAGGTGAAAGAAGCACACACCCACATATCTTAAATCTGGATAGACCTGGGGTGAATATGGAATGTTGGAAGGAAAAAAGATCATGTTAAATCACTGAATTTTGCCACATCTGTGTGCTTTCTTCCCTCAATTGATATCTACCAAGTTTGCCTGTGTGTGAACACACATATACACATACACAGTTTTTCCCAGAAAGTAAATTACAGCCATTGTGACATTTCACCCCTAAATATTTCACCATTTATCTCTTGAGAACAAGAACATTCTATACTACCAAAATATTTCCCACTCAACAAAATTAATGTTGATACAATATTATAAACCAATAGTCTACATTCATAGTCTCTGAAATACTCTAAGGACGTTCTTTACAGAGTTGTTTTGCAATCTGAGAGCCAATGAGGATGATTCACTGTATTTGTTTTTGTTAATTTCCTTTAATTTAGGACAACTTTGTCTTTTAGGACAGTGACTTTTTTTTTTTTGTAGGGGGATACCAGAAATTGAACTTGGGGATTTGACCACTGAACTATATCCCAAGCCCTACTTTGTGTTTTATTTGGAGAGAGCTGCTTCTCCCCACTTCCTAGTAAACCTCATCATTAGTTTTTGGTTTATTTTCTGTTTTTTTTTTAATGAAACATGCAAATGTGCATATATGTGTGTATATTTATAAATCATACATGCATACTTATATATATACTATATATTATTTTCCCTTCTTTCTTGCACAAAAGGAAGCATACCATATACAGTGCAGGTACACTTCTGCATTTTGTTTTTGCCTTTAAAAATATATCTTGGTGGGGCTGGGGTTGTGGCTCAGCGGTAGAGTGCTCGCCTCGCACATGAGAGGCCCTGGGTTCAATCCTCAGCACCACATAAATAAATAAAATAGAGATATTGTGTTCAATTACAACTAAAAAATAAATATTAAAAAAAACAAAAAAAATGTATCTTGGGAATTATTCCTTATCAGTTCACAACTTCTTTTTTCTTTCTCATGGCTACATAGGTTATAGATATGTGGTTGTATATATGTAGATATCTTTGTGCATGTGGGCTTTTTGTATTTCTATAAATCTTATTTTTTTGTGTGAATTGTTAGGAACTAAATAATGTCTCCTCTACACAAATTCACATAAAGAACCCCAAGGTTACTGACTTCTTAGGAGAATGGAGGGCTCTGTGCAGGATGAAGGGATCAGGGAGTGGCAGGAGAACTAGTGCCTTTAGGGAGGAACCCACCAGGCCCACGGAAGCTTTGAAACCACATGTAAGGCCGGCCACACTGCAGACTTTCATTTTTCCGGTATGATGTCCTACACTTCACCTGATCTTTCTTTCTTCTTTTCTATCACCAAACCATTTAAATAACCCTGTTATCGTTACATAAATACAATAATGTATGCTGTAGGACATTAGAAAGTGCAGACAAACAACAACAAAAAAATCTATCATGTTTCCACCATTCCAAGTCAGCACTTAACAACAGTTTAGCACATGTCCTTATGGATTTTCCTTTGTTGCAAGTACACATCACACACACTCACACACACACACACACACACACACACACACACACTCACATTTGTAAGTTTTAACAAAACTGAGAGCATACTGGCCTATTATTCCTCAATCTTCTTTACCCAGACCATATCTGAGTTTCTCTGATCCCTACCCCGACCCCCACCTGCTGAAAGTCCTTGTTAACTTGTTTGTCCAAACCAATAATGATTCCAGGGCCACGCACTGCATCTGGAATATAAATTTCTTGAATCATGTTTAATTTAGTATAGTCCCATTTTTATGTCACTGACTTACTGAAGAAATCAGGCCATTTGTTCTGCAGAATATCCCACCCTCTGTTATTTGTCCAACATGTTGCTTCTTCTTGGCATTGTTAAGCTTGTTCCTCTAATCCTTGATTTTCCTCCAACTGAAAATTATTTCTAAAGGCTTTATATGGTTAAGTTGCATACAGAATACATCCCCAGGGATGGTGTGTATTTCATGACTAGAAGACCCTTAACACCTGCTGCCCCACTAGGAGTGATATGCAGACTAATCTCTGCCTGTGTTAGTAAAGACAGTTTGAGTCCCTAAGGTATAGATCTGATTTTTCCCTCATAACTAGAAAAGTGTGTGTGTGTGTGTGTGTGTGTGTGTGTGTGGTGTTATTTTGTGCCTGTATTGGTTACTTTGGTACTACACTAATGTTCACTGATCATTTACTTTAATGGTTTTAACCTAATTGATTATCTTTGCCTGAATATGTTTGTGGCATTTCAAAAAATATGTGCCACTGGATTTTAAATCACCTTGAGAGCAAAGGCTTTGACATCTAGAGATTTAGCAACTCTTTAAGTAAGAGTTGATTCTCATGATATCACTTTGGGGAGGGGAATGCTTTAAAAGGTAAATTAGGGAGCACCTATACATGTATCCTCAGTCTGAAAAACTGTTGGGGCTTACATATTTCCCAAATAAAATAAAGATAAAACTAAAAATGGTAATTTAGAGTAAATCTTGTTCTTAGTAGTGGTATCAGCAATGGAGTCTCAGTGCTGGAGCTCAATCTCAGCTCCTATTTTTTTTACCCTGAAAGCATCAACAATTCCTAATGGTTTCAGCTGTTGCCTATATGCTGGTGTTTGTCGGATCAGTATCTTCAGCTCTGTGCTCACACCACCTTAATTACATATCAAAGCCAGATGGCCTCTTCTTCACTATGTACTGCCACATTTCATTTCCAGGTATCTCTGAAAGGTGCCCTCATTCCCCCAGTCCTTCGCTCCAGGTATAGACTTTCCTTAGCTTGTGCTAGGATTGACAGGCATCTTCCAACTGTGCTCTTGGTCAGCAGCTGTTCACATCCGCCATGCACTCCATTGCTAGACATATATTCCTTAATTTGTTTTGCATGTGTCATTTTCTGGTTCATACTATTTTAGTCAATTCCTATCGTTTACCTGGACAAGCCTAAATTCTTCTATTTCAATTTTATTCTTTTGTAGTAAGGACTTGTGTAATCTGATCATATCCTGTCCAGGGTTCTAGCTGAACCTTTGCAGCACAAACAACTACAGCCACAAGACAGCATCTACAACAATGCTCTTGACTTATTCACCTTTAATTTCTAAAGGTTTAAATTCTTCAACTGTATGAGTCCTTTGGAGGAGATGGTCTCATTTACATTTCTAAATTAATTCCCCAAAGATGTGACCCATGTGGCGTGATCCATTCATCTGCTTCTCTCCAGTATTGCACTTAAGCTATCTTGTCCTGATGAGTATCACGAACAGACACACAATCCTCTGAAGTTAATTCTGAATTTTTTGGTGCCTTACTCCAGGGCCTATCATTTTGTATTGTTATAAAATTCTTCTTTAATTTAGATGAAATCTCCCCTGTGTAGGTGAAATGCTATTTCTTCTCATTGTCAGTGAATAAGAACATCTGGTTAACATCCATAATAGCCTCAAGTACGAGGAGTGGAGATGTTCTGGAACTTTGAAAAAGTCACTACATTTCTTTATACCTGAACATCTTATAAATCTAATGGATTTAACCCATTCAAAAAATCTCCAGAGTTACAGATGATCTTTCCTTAGGATTCTGTGGATTTCCCAAATTATAGTCTTTCCCCTAAATCTTGGAGTTCTGTATTTTGAATTTTTCCCCTTCCTATGTGGAGGGCACAATTCAGTTCCTGGGCTGCTACAGATTCATTTGGCAGACACAAGAGGCACAAAGAATATCATCACATAGTCTAAAGCATGCTGCAGGAAAGAAGAATGACAGTGTAAATATTAAAATATCTCTAAAGGTATTAGAGTGCCCATAACTGTTTTCTCTAACTTTCTTTTTTAGTAATTAATCAGATAAGAATAATAGACAAGATAGATAAATTTGAAGCATCAGAAGGACTTCTACGGACAGATTTTTTTTTCCCCCCTGAAGATTGAACCCAGAACTTTGTGCATGCCAAGCACATGTTCCACCATGAACAGACCTTTGAGGAAACATACACGTCATTTCATTCTGACCTATGCTACTCAACATGGTTTGACATACAAGGCTAGCCACTGCTCACAGAGACCTGCTTTGCTCCACTCAGTTCCTGTCTGCCTTTGGCAATGATGTCATCTCTACACACATTTGGGAAGAATAAACTGTCATTTGGTTTTGCATATGAAAAATTTAAAAAAAGAATAGATAGAACAAAAATGATAATTTAGAAATAATCAGGAAAAAATGAGCTGCACTGACATTCGATACTATCTTTTATAGAAAAGAAGATAAAATTAAATGGTTACTATAATAAGCTGAGGCCTGAAACTATGGCCTTCTGTATTCTTCTTTTGATTTTCTTCTAAACCTAGGAATCTTTGATTGGCTAGATCCCAGTATTTCTTTTCACCCCTGGGCTAAATTTTTGGCTTGGTTGGGAACAGCTGCCAGTATTTCTTTTTGCTGCCAGTCAGTCAAAAAATGTGCTCACATTGGAGGCCTGGCTGCATCCCACCCAGGGTGCTGGATGCATTAACTTTTTCACACACAACCTTTGCCAGGCTGTACATGGAAGTCCATCACAGACACTAAAGCTCACTGCATCACTAGCTAGCTTGGAGGTGGTGCCAACGTCAGTTAGAAAGACTGTCAACATATTTTAGGAGTCTGTGGCAAAGTGATGAATTTTACTACATGCACCAAGTTAATGGGGAAAAAGAACACTTCCGAGATTAGGAAGCCAAAAGTGCTATTATTTAATTGCTCCAATTCTCAAAGCAAAACAAACCAACGCCTTATCTAGTTGGTTAAGAACTCAAACTTGGTTAAGAACTCAAACAAATATGAATATAAATATATAGGTATTAACTAATTAGTCTACATGATTTTGTTCTACTTTCCTTATGCGTCTTAAGAACAGAACAGCTTTTTTTTTTTTAAATGACAATCATGCTTCAGTCTAATGCTTGTTGAGTATGATCCATTTTATTAAAAAATTCCTGAATCAATTTCCTGGCTTACAGCATATCCAACCAAGATTCCAGGTGTTCTCACCATAAGAAGGGTCTCTTTCAAAGGCTGTTTGCTTTTATAACTGCACACCCACCAGAAACGTTGCGAACACCCCAACAATAGAGCTGAAACCTAAAGCAGTTTGGTGACATTCCAAATTTTTGAATGGAATGTGAATCCATTAAGATTATTAGGTAACTTTATTGATATACTCGAATTTGTGCCAAATGTTAAAGCTGCCAAAGAAAAGACAGAATAAAAACTGGCTCTTGGATTCCAACTCTTGAGAATTTTGGTGTGGAAACTGTATTTTCTTGTAACTTACTTAAAAGACACACCATGCTTTCTCTCTTTTATTGCATTCTCAGTTTTCAGGAAGCAAAGAGAAATGAGATACATAATCAATGTTTCTCTTCCGTTTGGCTTTCAGCCTAAATAGTTCTGCACTTTTATTGGCAAAGTAGGACAGGTAATAACAGTGAACAAGAGACCTATTCTAAGAAGTACTGGCTCAAGTAAAGTACCACTACATCATGAATGACTCATCATGAGTGATTACTCTACAACCATGAAGCCAGGCTAATTGGACGATGGCCTGTGGCCAAGCTCTTGCTGGCATGACCCAAACATCCTTGGCTGACAGCCATGTTGTCTCTTTATCACACTTTTTTTGGGGGGGGGTTGGGTGGGTGGGAAGGGAAGATAATCTAGATGGGAAGTGAAATAATTAAAAATAAAAATCTTCCCAAGTACTATTTAACTTCTTATCATGAATTAAAAGTTTAATTACGTATCCTGTTAAAGGCCTGGGTCCTATGATTAAATATGACAAAATAATAGTTATGATTACTGATCAAGTGAGGAACTTTATAGCTCTGAACTTTGTCTTTAAAGCTATTATTAATTTTAATTGAAATAGTTAAGAGTCTCCATAGTAGGAGAAAAAAGAAAAAAAGAAATGTAAGGAACATTTTGTTCATATATAGAGAAGAGTTTTAAGAAGCACAGATATGTTGGTAACTAATTTGACAAAATTTAATGCAAACAACTTTATTGTTGAAGTCCTTGGTATAAATCCACATAAAATGTTGATTATTGTGGTCATCTTATGAGATAAAAGGGATAAACAGGTTTAGTGAAAAGAAACCTTAAAACTGGCTTTGAAATCAGGTCACTTAAAATGATTTTTAGATATGTCTTAGGTTTTTGTCTACTCAACTCCTACTACTCTGCCAAAAGAGGAATGCATTTCTGCATCAGTTTCTTTAAATAGGACTTACTGGCCTCAGGATTTAAGAAATGTAAGAGGTTTGAAAACAGCTTATGCATCTCAGTTTTAAAATTAGCTATTGCTGTGGCTATTTTCACCCTAGATTTCCCTCCCTTCGTATCAGCATCCTCCTGCAAGCCTTCAGAGATGGAATCACAATAGAATCTGCTCCCCTTTTCATGGCTTTGCTTTATTGCACCCCCATCTGAGGCTGAGGCCCAGATTTCAGGGTTGGAAGTCACCTCTGCATTACTATAAATAAGTTCTGCCTTGAGGCATTTCAGAACTATCAGCATGATTCTAGGACTTGAAAACTTCCTACTTGCCAGCAAGTAGTTACCTGGAATATTCTGACTTCTGTATTTATTTGCTTTTTTTTTTTTTCATCTGCTGCCAAGTCTCACTAATGCAACTTGGAAAATTGCACCACAGCTTTTAATGAGGATTCTGAGGTAAGAGCCATTTCATCAGAGAAGACTGTTCTTTCCTTTTATGGGAATAATAACACCTACTGTTTCTATAGCACCATCCTTCCAAGAAGCTGAACATATCACGTTTCATTAATCTGAACAGCAACCTTGCAAGTCAAGCTGGGAACTAGTATTGTTACTCCCTGCACATTCATGTTGGAATTGAGGTCATTAAATGTAAAATAATTTTCTCAAAATTCTACAACCTTCTGAAATGGTTAGGGAGCCATGATCTATTTGCATCTTCTGCAATCTGCTTATGTTCTAGGTTATCAAATAGCCCAGTGGTCCTATAGGTATTTTAACTTCCATCTCCTGTGAACGTCTGCAAGATATTTTCTGAGAATGTAAGGGAGTAGTGACAAAAATAAGCAACACAACTGAGCTTCTGGAGTCCTGTAGTTCTTTTCTTTCCTGAACACTTTTACTCCTATTTCCACAGTCTTTTCCTTTATCTCTTAATATAAACATCTTTTCTCTCTTCCTGGAAAACAAGATTTCTTCTCTTTCCTTTCTGTAGAAACCTGGAAAAGTTCAAGGACCATAAACCTATTGCATGGGATAGGACCTCAGAGACCACCCAGTTCAACTCTATCTTTTTCAAATAAGGATGTGCCTTGAGAAGTTGAGTCCATCTGCTTGGTCAGTAGATCACTTGTGCACTCAAGGACATTCATTTACCAATTGGCTTCTGTCTCCTAAATCGTCTAGTTTTCTCTCTGCCAGAATTTTCTCGTGAGTCCAGGTATTAGTCAGAATAGGTGGGGCTCTATTGTAATAACAAATAAAACATCACATTCTTGTTTTATTTTGAGATAGGATCTTGCTATTTGCCCAGGTTGGTCTTGAATTCATAGGCTCAAGTGATATTCCCACCTCAGCTTTCCAAGTAGGTAGGATTACAGGTGCAGGTCACCAAGTTCAGCTAAAACATCAAATGGTAATGGCTTAAGGTAGAAGTTTATTTCTTATTCACGTCAGAGTCCGATTTTAGTTAGATGGCTCTTCTTCCTGACTTTCCTCCAATAGTGACTCAGGGATCTGGGCTTCAGCTTTACTATCTTCAGAATTCTTTGTCACCAAAGAATGGGAAAGAGCACGAAGAACTCAGACCTGCTTCTAACTGCTTCAAACCAGAAGTGACATGAGTTCAACTTACATATCACTGGAAGATCTAGCCACATGGCCTACCTGATAACAAATTGAGAAAAATTGGGTTTGGGCGAACAATGGTAATCTTCATAAAGGAATGCAAAAATGCTAGAATTTATTCCTACTTCAAACAAACAAAGAAGAAAAAAAAAAACTAAAGCTAAATGAAACGTCTTTTGATGTTATTTCCCTCCAGCTACTGGTTCAATTCACAATTCTCTTTAACTCAAGAAGCCTCAAAAAACATAGCCTATATTAATTTTCTTCAATTCTTTTCCATTCTCTCTAAAACAAATTGAATTGGTTTTAGCTCCTATTTCCTTCCCAAAAGTGTTCAATGAAATCACAAGTGGCCTTGACTTTGCTGGATGTCAGCTTTCAGCCTTCATTTAGCTGACTATCAGACTCATTTGACACAGCTGATTATTCTCTGTTCAAATGCTTCCTTTTCTTGGTTTACTGCACACTACACTTTCTTGCTCTTCCTCCTGCCTCAATGACTGCTCCTTCCTGGTATACTGTGATGGCTTTTCTTCATTTTCCTGACCTCTCATTTCTGGAAATCCCCAAGGCTCAATCCTGAGACCTCTTTTCTTTTCTATCTATGCTTACTCCCTTGGTGATTGTTTCTAGTCTGAGGCTTCCAATATCTTTGATACTCTGGTATTAATACTCTTAACTAGCCAGGTGCAGTGGCACATGCATGTAATCCCAAGAGGCTGGAAGCTTGGGAGGCTGAAGCAGGAGGATCACAAGTTGGAAGCCAGCCTCAACAACTTAGAGGGGCCCTAAGCAACTTAGTGAGATCCTGTGTCAAAATAAAAAATAAAAAGGACTGGGGGTGTAGCTCAATGGTGAAGTGCCTCTGAGTTCATTCCTACTACCAAAACAAACAAAATCTCTTAACACTAGCCTAGGCTTATACCCATGAATTCCAGTCATACACATGCAACAGTAGACTAGACTTCTTTACTTAAATGCAAACAGGTATCTCAAATGCAAAATATATGAAATAGAACTCCCAGTTCTGCTCAACCTCCATCCCCAAACCTGATCCTCCCAGTCTTAACCAATTTCAGTTAGTGGCAACTCCCTTCTTCCATCAGCTTGGGCTCCAAATATGGGAGCTATCTGTCCCTTTTCTTTCTCTCCCACTTTATACCCAATCTATAGAAAAACTCCATAAGCTCTACCTTCAAAATTCCACCAAAAATCTGACACTGATGATCACTCCACTTGCCATGGCCCTGGTTGAGGTCACATCCTGCCTCAGTTACTGTCTTACCCTCTTCAGTGTTCTCCCTGCTTTTGCCCTTGCCCTCTTTCAGTCTATTTGCACACAGCAGTCAAAATGATCTTCTCCTGTGAAACCCTTGGGTGACTTCCCATCTCATCTCAAGTAAAGGTCAAGTGTCTGGCAAGGTGCACAGTCCAGCCCCATCTTCTCCCAGACACACCTCTTTCCATTCCCCGCTTGCTCACTCTGCTACTGCCTCAGACATGCCATGCCTGCTCCAGCCCCTGGCCCTTCCTTGCTGTTCCTCTGCCTAGCTCCCCTCCTTCCCCAGATATCAGCATGGCCGGCCCCCTCACCTCCTTATGCTCCTCAAAAGTTGCCCCTGCAAACAAGCCACTCTTGAGACCCCTCTATTTAAAAATCCTGATACCTGTATCCTGACATTTCCTAATCTCCATTCTTATTTTATTTTCCACAGTGGCATCTAATTGAGTACATTTGGGATTTATTAGCTTTTTCTCTGTCTTCCTTCTCCCCATTGGAATGTAAGTGAGGTTTACCCAGAACCCAGAATGGTGCCTCCTGGTACATAGAGGGACTGTGATAAACTGTTGAATGAATGAGGAAATAAATTAGTGGGGAAGCAGAAGCCCAAAGGAGTTGTGTGGTTTGCTAGAGACCTTACACACAGGTGGTGCCAAGTCCCAGATTATGGTTTTTCCATCCCCTTATGGCTGTTGGTTCTTAGCTTTTAAAAAATTTCTCTTAGTCTTATCCTGGTAAAGAGTCGTGGTGTCTCCCTCAGAGTTCTGTTTAATTGGTACATGGAGAGGTCAAAGGGCTGGTTGCATGCTCTGTGAATGAGCGTTTTACCTGTATCCCCCTGCTCATGCCACTTCCCAAAGGTGTCACCCATTGTTTTCTTCAAAACCTCCACCTTTCTCTGCAGCCACACCGGGGCTTAGAATGCTATTGGCAAACTGTGCTGCAGCATTAAGTAGCTTCTGTAGCACTACATACTGAAAGGACCGTCTGATGATAATCATGACTCTCTTACTCCTTTCTTAAAAGACTGGACCTAAACCATCCCAGAGACATTAACAGCTTTCATAGCCTCTAAAAACTTCCAGACAAGAAGATTCCATAATCTTGTTGGCATCCGCACTTGGCAGTACTGTTGCAGGAACATTCTTTATTGCACCCTGTGGTGAAGACAACACAGGCCTCTTCTTCCCAAGCTTTCTGGGTCAGCTTTCTCTCTTTCTCTTTTTGGTACTGAAAAGAATAAGATTTATCACAAGCTGGAAAGAGAGAGCAACGATATGAGCAAAAGTCTAAAACATATTTGTACCTAAGGGGCCATATTTATTTCCACCCCATAGACATCCTCTGCACCCTTTCTCTTTTCTAGAGGATGAAAGAACATAGGAAATAAGACAAAGAGGGTGGCAGACTCTTGGCAATAATCGACAACTACTATTTCCCTAGCCTTCTGTGAAGGAGCCAAGCAGCCTCCTGAGAATGGGTTGGAGACAAACCCTCTGTGGCTGCACAGCTTCTCAGGAAGCACACCCCATTTCTGATCTCAACTCCACACACCACGAGATGGAAGTTCATGGCAGTGATGCTACTTCTGGTGTGGCTGGCATCCAGCGTGAAATGGTCTCCATGACCTTTGTTAAGAATGTGTCTCCTGAGCCAACTTTAATCCTAAGGAGCAGGGGGAGGACAGCCTTGAGGTGCTTGTAACATCACCACTTTCTCTTCTCTCTTCGCACAAAACATAATTTCTATTTGTAGATTAAAATTACCAGTTTAATTATACAATGCAAGTACTTAGTACAATGACTGATTTCCTACTATTTGCTGACATTTTCAACGGGGAGCCAACACTCAAATCCTATAAGTTTCAGGTCTATCTTTCAATCCATTTTAGAGAAGAGAAAAAATAAAAAATAAAAGCAAAAGCAATTGAATTATTCCTTTACTTCTAGAAAGAGGCCTCTATTTTAAATCTCTCCCCTCTCAGGTTAAAGGTTGAAGCTGGGCACTGAGTGAACATTTGTTGGAGTTTTCCAGCAACAGTGAGGATTTCAGGGTAGAAATACAGGACTAGACAGTAGTTAGATATGAGCTGGGTTTGGCCTAAACTGAATTAGGGAGAAGGGTGCCAGTTTACATTTGGAGGTTTCACAGTGCAAGAAAAACTCTCAAACTGATACACAACATTAGCTGTCAGGTGTGAGTTGAGGTGTGGCAAGTGGGAACATGGGTGGGGGCAGGCCAGAAGTTGATCAGAATTAAGTGATAAGATGATGTGAGGTTAACCATTTCATTGCTTTTTCTTATATCATGGGGACCAAATGCTAGTTAATTCTAAAGTAGCAATTTGGGATGCTTGCTTATTTGCCAATTAATTTAAATTCTATGAAGTTATTCACAGGGAAAAGTGTGACTATTTTCACTGAGCCTGCAAGGGAATTTCAGTGTGCATACAGCAGAGGAAAACCGTGCTCAGTGCATTGTCCATGGACAGGTGCCGAGCAGAGGAGGAGGCTCTTCCAAGGAGGCCTCCAAACACTTATCGCCCCAAAGAGGAAAATGCTACTGGGGCTGGTTTGCAGGTCCCATTATTCAGACACTTAAGAGCTAGATGACTGACAACAGAGATTCATTAAAAAGAAGGAAAGAGAGAGTATATGGAATGGGAGAGAGAAAAGAAGGAAGGAAAAAAGGAAATGGAAGGGAAGAAAGGAAAGGAAGACATCCAACCCTAGCTCTATGGGTTAATGTCAAGACTGCAGGAATGGGGCAAACAGAATGTCGTCATGGTTTGGAGGACGAAGATGATGTAAGGACAACCATCCTTTTACAGGCTGAGAAGTAACACACAGCCAACTATTATTTAACTGGAACAAAACCAAAAAGGTCAAACAGATTTTTGTGGGATATATCTACACAGAGTGCCTCTTATTTTAAGTAGGAGTATGCAATGCCACAGAAATAAGCAATTATTAAGGATTTGTTCTAAAATGAAACTTTAAGGTTATGTCATAGGCATTTATATGCTGATCTCCTTTTCATCTTACTGTACCAGTATTGTATTTTGACTTTAGAATTATAGGGGTTCTTAAAGGCAAGATAACTGACAGAGAGATTCAGTGACTAGACCAGGATCCCAAGGCTAACCGGGGTGTAGGTCACAATGTCTAGGGAGTCTCCATATGGGGCCAACAGAGTCATAGAAGAGAAACTAAATTATGTAAAACATGACTTTCATTAATACATATATTTTCATATCATCTAACTATTTTTTAAAATCAGTAAAAAACATATATAGAAAATGGTTCTCAAATAGGTAACAGAGAATAAATAAACTGTGAGCATCACTTCCTTCCTTAAGATCTTTCTGGACAATTGGAAGTTTTCCAAATGGTTCCAGAGATTCTAGAGTTGGAGTAAGTAAGAAAGGCGTTCTTGTTCCCATCCAGAGAAGAAAAGGCCTTATATTTGACAAATGCTTATTATGAGACAGGCACTGTGCTGAAAACTTTTATATTATCTCTCCTAATCCCCACGACACCCCACTAGCTGGTTAAGTCTGCCCTGCTCATGCAGATGAGGAAACTCCAGCTCAGGATCCCCATGAATACTGCCATTCTCCAGCCTGTCCACGTTACTAGGTATAGGATGTTGGACTCCCTGCACCAGCCCCAGTTACTTTGTCTTCAAGTGTCTTGTCCTTTAGTTTCTACTCTCTCTCTCTAGCCGTCTACTTACTCATGTCATGAGGAGTGGTAATGGAGCATTTTACGGTGGGTACATAAGAAGGATCTGAATTTGGACATACTGAGTGCTTATGCAGTTCTCACTTTTATCAGGGCACTCTCCTGCCCTCAGATAACCATAGATTTTGCTTAACAAGGGACTGGGATCTGGTGGAGCTCTCTATCTTGTGTGCTTGTCTTTTTTGTTTTTGCAGTGCAGAAGAACTCAGGGCCTCACCCACGGCAGGCAAGTGCTCTACCACCGTGTTATATCCCCAGCTGTCTTTTTTTTTAAATGTTGGATCTGAATGTCCATCGATGGAGCACATGCTTTCTCTGTCACTTTCTACTGTCTTATACACAACTGCTTTCATTAATACTATTTGCAAAATCTCTGAAGGCATCTGGGTTTGTGATCCCTAGAATTTGACGGTAGCTATAATCACTAGCAACTCATACATGTAAGTGACGGTGTGTTTGGTTTCTCCTAGGATTGCCGTGAAGAGCCGCTTGGTGGAACAGGGTCCAACAAGAGGGCTGTATTTGCAAAGAGTATGAATGTGAGTTGTACCGCTGGGAGTTGTGCAGTAGACACAACTGCTGATGGTGATCCTACAGTTGCACACTGTGCTGGTGGTGTGCAGGGAATGATTCTGGCCTGAACACAAAGCCTAAGGACAGTATTATCCTTTGTCCCATTAAAATTGAAGGGAAGTCAGGCTGATTGAAGGAGAGGAATGGTATACCCAATTCAGAGGGTGACTAGTGTGATAGTTTGTCATTGTGAAGCCCATTCTTTGAGTTTCCAGAGCTCAAACCATCCAACTGAAACTGAATGCCATCTCTGGACAGAGCAGATCCAGTTATTGGTGTCTCCAAAGTACCAACATGACTGGACTCATTGACTTAATCAGAAAACCTGAGTAGGGTATTTTCAAAAAATGGTGAGAGAACCAAGTTTATGCTTCTTAGAATCTCACTATGCTCATGGTGAGAATTACAGGTTGCTTTTATTTTTTTCCTCAAGCAAGGAAGGCCCTGTGAATGCTTTCATTCTTTTGTTCTCAAGGGCAACTCAACAATCCTTAAACCATTTGAAAGAGAGAAATCATAGCACTGATTCAGATCCCACATCTAGGACTGCATCAAACTTAGGTGGAACTAGTCAAAATCTGAAGTTTAAGTGAACTAGAAACTACAAGTGACTGAGCCCCAGGTGAGGTTCAGTTCCTTTAAAGAAACATGCTGGGTTCATACTCATGCTTCTGAGATTTCAAGTGTATCAAACAGAAACTGGCTTTGCCACAAACCTAATATGTGGGTGACCTGGACATCCACGTGGCACAGGTTATACCTTCTAGATCCTACCAAGCCAATTATAGTCAATCCACCTCCTTTATCAACCATACAAACAAACCAAATTACTATACCTCTTCAGGCAGGCTGACCACCAAGTCATGTTTTGTCTGTCCAACCAGAGCCTGCCAGAAGTATTCACTGCATGCGGCCAGCACAGCCCGGTGGGCTCGGAACTCCTTCCTCTCCACTATCAGAGTCACGTCACAGAGAATATCCTTTTTCCGCTGGTCATTGAGGCCCAGGAGGATGTTGGTGCAGTGGACTGTGGACTCATACACATACATGGGGGAGTCAGGCTTCTCATCCACAGACATGCCGTTCACACCCTGAAAGAAAGAAAGGCTGAGTCACCACCACTATCAGAGAGTCACAGAGAGAAGGGAGAACGAACATCATGGTTTCTGGGTCCAACCCATGGGCCTGGCAGAAAGAAGCAGTACTGCACATCAGCACATTCAAACTCGGTCAGGGAGTGCATCCAGAAAGTCAAGGTCGATGGCTGACTTTTAACCTTTCCACTCACTGCATACTTTTACCCCATGGTGGCAAAGCCAGATCTTTTAAAGGAACACTTAACATGATTAAAACACACATGTACTTTAAAAGTTGTAGTTTTGATTTTGTTAGAAAGCTGAAATAGCGCTTTTTCACATATAAATAGTTTCCATTCCAGTACTGATTGAAATTTGTGTTAAGATGAAGCATCTGAAATGCTGTTTTGATGAAGTACACGTAAGTTCTCTAAGTTGAAATTTGGTTAAGGTGCCAAGTAGGATAAATATCTAATCAAAATACATGATTTTACAAGTGTTCTAAACTGCATACGCCCCGAAGAATAGACATAGCAGCTGTTATATCTGCCTTCTGTATTTCAAGACAATGCACAGCCAACGTAATGCAGGTGGTGATTGGCTCTCGGATGGAACTGCGCTATCGTTATGTCAGCAGACTTGACGTATACCCTCTTTAAGGAAACACAATGGATCATAATAGGAGTCATGAAAAAGATGTATTCAAAGTAAAAATTACTTTTACAAAAGTCTTCTTTGTTTTAAAAAGAATCCTTTGAGGTATCCATAATTAATTTATATAATGTGGTTTTTCAGTAATATTTACTACTACTATGAATCCAGGCATGGCTTCATTCTCATTCAAAAAAAAAACACACTTTAACAATAAATAAACAGCTTTAACAATAAGCTTCACACATTTATGGTATGAAACTTCACGTATGTGAGCAACTGTGAAACCATCCTTACAATCAAGATAGTGAAGATAAATTAACCACTGCCAGAAGTCTCTTTAAGCCCCTTTATAGTTCCTCCCTTGTACCTCTCAGTGCCCTGTCTCTGGCAATCATTGATCAGCTTTCTGGCCATATATATTAATTTGAACTTTTTAGAGTTATACACGAATGGAATCATGAAGTATGTATTCTTTTATGTCTGGCTTCTCTTACTCAGCATAATTATTTTGACACTCACCCATATTGTTGAATATATCAAAAGTTTGTTCCTTTATTTCTGAGTCATGTTTTATTCCATGGATAGAAAACACATTTTTACCCGTTAATATATTGATGGATATTTGGGTTGTTTCCAGTTTGGGGCTATTAAAATAAAGCTGTTGTAAACATTAGTATAAAAGACTTTGTATGAACATATGCTTTCTCTTGGGCAGGATGTCCAAGTCACCCACACATGAGTACAGTGAATAGATTGTATGCTGTACATAACTTTAATTCTCTAAGAAACTGCCACTGATTTCTAAAGTGGTTGTACCATTTTACATTTCCCTACCAGCGTATGAGAGTTATGTTTTTTTTTTTTTTTTTTCAAATTCTTGCCAACATTTGGCACGACCAGTTTTTTAATTTTGGCCATTCTTATAGGTACACTATGATATTTCTTTTGTGGTTTTAATTTGTTTTCTCTAATGACACAAGATATTGATCACCTTTCATGTGCTTATTTTCCATCTGTGTATCTTTGGTAAAATGTCTATTCAAAGTCCTTGCCTAATTTTAATTGAGATGTTTGTTTACTTATTATGAAGTTTTAAGGATATATTTGAAATAAAACTCCTTTATGTGATTTGTAAATATTTTCCCCCAGTCTTCTGTAGCTTGTCTTTTCATTCTCAAACAGTAGAAAGTTTTCATTTGAAAAGGCTCAATTTATCAATTATTTTCTTTTTATGGATTGTACTTTTAGTGTCATATCTAAAAAAATCTTTGCCTAAACCAAGGTCACAAAGATCTTCTCCTATGGTCTTTGCTAAAAATTTAGTTTTTTTTTTAAAGTTATTACATTTAAGTACTTGATAATTTTGAGTTAATTTTTTATATGGTACAAAATATGAATTGAGCCTCTTTTTTTCTTTTGCCTATGAATATCCAATTGTTCCAACACCATTGTTAAAACCACTCTTTACTGAATTGGCTTTGCACCTCTATCAGTTGGCTATATATGTGTAAATCTATATGTGCCCGCCTATTTTCATGTCTCTATTAACAGTGTATTGATTTGTTGTTTTTCAAAGTGATTTTGATTCTTTGCATTTCCATATGCATTTTAGAATTAGCTTGTCAATTTCTACAAAATAATATTTTTACTAGAACTATACTTAATCTACTAATCAATTTGAGAAGAGCTGTCAAAACTTTTAAGCAATATTGAATCTTCTGACCCAAGAACACAGCATTTCTCTTTCTTTTAAAAATATTTTTTTAAGTTGTCAATGGACCTTTATTTAATTTATTTATATGAGATGCTGAGAATCGAACTGAATGCCTCACACATGCTAGGCAAGTGCTCTATTACTAAGCCACCACCCCTTTAAAGATAACCCCTTTAAAGATAACCTTTAGGTTATCTTTAATCTTTCTTAGGGAAGATTTGTAATAGAGTATTGGTATTGCGTATCTTCTGTCAGATTTATACTTACATATTAATATTTCTGATGCCATTATAAATGGTATTGCTTTTGAATTCCAACTGCTGATTTTTCTCTGCTAATATACAAATACGAATGATTTGTGTGTGTGTGTGTGTGTGTGTGTGTGTGTGTGTGTGTGTGGTGTGATTTTGGAGCTCAAACCCAGAGCCTAGGGTATACTAGGCAAGTGCTCTACCACTAAGCTACATCCTCAGTCCCTATAAATAAATTTTGTGTATAAATTTTGTATGCCTAATTTGCTTAGTTGTTCTTATATAGTTGTTCTTATAGCCTTTTAATTTTTTTTGGAAGGTTCCACAGAGTTTTCTTCATTGATTTTTATTCTTATTGTTGTACTTTTACTTTATTTATTTATTTATTTATTTTTACTTCTCTAAAATAACCCCAGTTGTATCTAGGATTTGTTACAAATGTAGAGGTAAGGTAGGTATGAGAATGTCTTCAGCAACAGAAGCCACCCATCTGGATTAGAAGGATGCCAACCTGGAGAGTCGTCACTTGGAAGTGGACAGCTGAACTGGTCACAGTCACCGGTGGGGCTTCTTTATTTAAAGTGACAGGCCATCCAGATGTCTAGACACTCTACAGGAGGAAAACTGAGTGCTCCTGTGTTGTTATATTCTTTATTCCATTTACTTTGAATTTAATTTGCTCTTTTCTTTTTTTAAACCAGTTTCACAATGTGTAGGTTGCATTCATTGATCTTACTTTTTTTTTTTTTCCTAAGACAGGCTTTAATGCTGTAAAATTCAATCAGTACTGCTTTAGTAGTATCTCACAAATTTTGAAATACTGAATTTTAATTTTACTCAGTTCAAAATACTTGTAAATTTCAATTTTGATTTTTTTCTTGATGTATTAAGTTATTTATAAAGGTTATTTAGCTTCTAAAATATTAGGGTGAATTTCTAGATATATTTTTAAAATTCTCTTATTTGATTCCATTATGGTCAGACACAAACTTGGTATAACTTTAATCCTTTTTGATTCATGGAGAATTGTTTTATATGCCAGAACACGGTATTCCATATGCACTGGAAAAGAATGTGTATTATGAAGTTTGCTGGTGTGTTCTGTACATGTCAATGAGGTTAAAAGTCAGATGATGAGTATTGCTCAAGTTTTCTATCTCTTGTTTGACTTTCTGTCTATCGGTTTTATCAAATCTTGAGGAGAGACACTGAAATCTCTGACAATAACTGGGGTTGTCATTCAGTTGTTGAAATTTTACTATCTTTGATTTATGCAGCTTGAAACTCTGTTATTAGATGAATAGACATTTAGGATTTTAATTTCTCTTGGAAGTATTCATTCCTCTACCACTAATTCCTTTAATTCCTGGAAATATTCTTTTTTCTGAAATTTGTTTTGTCTAATATTAATACGGCCATTCCAGATTTGTTCGATTAGCATCAGCACAATATACCTTTTTCTATTATTATCCTTTTAACCTCTTTGTCTCTTTATATTTAAAGTGTTTCTTGTAGGCAGCATATAATTGGGTCTTGCTTTTCCTACAATCTAATCTGACAATCTCTGACTTTAATTATGGTGCTTAGACCATTTACATTTAATGTTATTATTGATTTGGTTGAATTTAAATCTGCCATTTTTCTCTTTGTTTTCTATTTGTCCCAAATGTTTTTTGTTCCCTTTCCTCTCACTCTCTGATTTATTTTGGATTAACTGAATATTTTTTTATGATTCAATTTTGTCTCTTGCTGGTATGTTTTATTATTTTATTGGTTGCTTTAGAATTTATAATATGCTTCTTTATCACAATCCACCTTCAAGTATACTGTATAATTTAATGCAGATTAATAGAAACTTAAAATGCTTACAAGGGAGAAATAAAAGGGTTCTTCCCTTTCTGCCCTTGTATTATTCAGGTATTTTACTTGTACAAATGTTAAAAAGTCTATACTATAATGTTTTTACTTTTCTTTAAACAGTCAATTAGGTTTTAAAGAAATTTAGGCAATAAAAATAATATATATATACACATACTTACATAAACACACACATGCACACACATGTGTGAGTGTATGTGTGCGTGTATGTGTGTGTATTTTTTCCTTCTTCCTGAAGAACCTCGTTTAACATTGCCTGCAATGAAGGGGTGCTAGTAATGAATTCTTTTAGCTTTTGTTTCTCTGGAAAAGCTAGTTGATTTAACTTTTGGAACATATCTTCATGGGGTATAGATTCTAGATTGACAGGATTTTTTCCTTTTCTTTCAGTACTATAAAAGATGTTATTCCACTGTCTTTTCACTTGCATTGTTTCCAGTGAAATATCTGTCACCTTTACCTTTGTTTCTCTGTATATAAGGTCTCTCCCAACCCCACACTGCTGTTTTCAAGGTTTTCTCTTTAGCAATTTTTTAAATGAATAAATTGATGATTATGTGCCTTAGTGTAGTCTCTTTCATGTTTCTCCAGCATTGTTGATCTGTAGCTGTGTAGTTTTCATCAGATTGGGAAAACTTCAGACACCAATTCTTCAAATATTTTTTTTGTTTTCTTCCCTATTCTTCTTAAGGCAGTTCAGTTATTTGTATATTAGACCACCTGAAGTTGTTCCACACCTCACAATACTATGTTCATTTAAAAATTTTTTTGACACTCTTTTTTTAAACTCTCTTATGTTCTTATGTTTCTCTTTGGATAGTTTTCTCTTCCTAGACTTTCAAGTTCACTAATCTTTTTTTTCTGTAATGTCTAATCTGTCACTAATCCCTTCCAGTATAATTTTTATCTCAGACACTGTGGTCATCATCTCAAAAGTCCTTTTTTAGACTTTAAAAATATCTTCCATGTTTCTGCATAAGATATTTAATTGTTTAACCTCTTAACTTTTGGAATAAAGTTATAGTAACCATTTCAATGTCTTTTTAAATTCTAAAACTGTATCAGTTCTGGCTCAGTATTTTCTTTTTAAATATTTTTATTAGTTGTTGATGGACCTTCATTTTATTTACTTATTTATATGTTGTGCTGAGAATTGAACCCAGTGCCTCACCTATGCTAGGCAATTACTCCAAATACTTTAAAACCAATAACTTATCTTCTTCTATACCAGTGAGTGACAACCCTAACCCCCTGGCTCTCGGTTTTGATTATTATTTCTCTTCAATGTGAATCATATTTTCTTACTTCTTTGAATGACTGGACATTTTTTATTGCATTCAAGACATTATAAATTTTACAATTTCTGGATTTAATTTTGTTGGATGCTGATATGTTTGTGTTACTATAAATACTCTTGAGTTGAGGTACTTGGAAAGAGTGTGAACCTTTTGGATTTTTGGCTTTGAGTTTTGTTAGATGGGAAAAGCAGCATTTAGTCGAGAGCTCTGCGTTTCCCCACTACTGATCCAAGACACTTCTGAATAATTTACCCAAAGTCGGGTTTTCTAGTCTGGCTGGTAGGTTTAGCGATTATTTCTAGTCCTCCATGAGCTCTATGTTACCTCTGATTGTTTTGGGTAGTTCCCTTCTCAATCTTCAGAAGTTTCCTCACATGCATGTAGTAATCAGTATTCTGAAAAACAGTGATGAGGTACTCTCTGAAAATCTCTGGAAGAGTCATCTCTCTAGACTCTTAGCTATGTCTCTTCAACTTAGGAGTCATCCAGCAATTCCTTGGTTCCTCCTTTCTGTTCCATGGCCCAAAAACTCTTCTAACAGTATGTTGCTTTGTTTGTTTTCTTTTAGGGATTACTGTACTGTCCTTTGTTACTTTGTGTCCAATGTCTTGAAAAGTATTATTTCATATATTTTATTTGTTTTCATAGTTATTTCAGCAGGGAGTAGCTGGGATTACAGGTGTGTACCACTATTCTTGGCCTAAAGTCCTAGATTTACTCTTTATAGTACAATTACTCCAAATACTTTAAAACCAATAACTTATCTTCTTCTATACATGGGTGTTTTAAAATACCTAATTATGAAAATATTTATGAAGAAACATTATTAGTCCTTTGGTATTCCAATAAAAGGTAAAGTATCTGTCAGTTTCATTATCTACAATCATTTTAAAAATGTAATCAGAATAGCATTCTAAATGATAATTCACTTGTAATGACCCTAGGCCACCGAGTAAGATCAAGGTCACTTAGCTTCTGTTTATGACTAGAAAATTGCTGCTAAATTCTTCATGATTTAGTAAGAAGACAAATATTTTCTATTGTATCTTCTTATTAGTTTTTCATTTCCTTAGAATGTGTTACATATTTTCTTATCTCTCACATAGGGTCTCAATTATGATTTATTTTCTCCATTCTTAATTCTTATTCTTCTTTTGCCTATCATATTCAGTTTTTTCAAGTAGTCTGTAAAATTTATTTGGTTTAAAAATCAAAATAGGTTAGATGTAGCAGGTAACACTCAAAATTGGGCGGGAATAATTAATATTCCAGGGCATAGATGATGTGCTCATTCTTTAGAAGTAGATTAATGAGGGACATCTCATTTTTCCAATTCATTTATGGGTAATACACATTAATGCATGTGCTCTAAGACTGAAGTTTGCTATGAAGAATACAAAGTCATAAATTCCTGGGTAAAACACAAAATGAAAGAAAATAAAAAGAGAAATGAAAGTGAAATACAGTAGAAAGAAGAGTGAACCAGGTATCTTGGGCTTTTGCTCTACCTGCGGCATTGGCCAGCCTTGTGGATTTGGACAAATTATTTAACTTCGTCTGAGCCTGCTTCCATGTTTGTGAAATGAGAAGTATGAACCAGAAAACTAAGCAATGTTTTCACAAGATCTACAACTCTATGAGTCTGAGTCAATGAAAGAAATAGACCTAAGTGATAACAGGGAGTGGGACACTGTCATTTTAATTGATAGAAACTGGCTTTCTCTGATTTTATAAAGACCATTTATGTGCCCAGTGTTATTGTTGTGGATGTTGTGTGGCTTAACAAAATCCTCCCTGAAAATCTGGTTAACAGGGGATGGGGTGGACGATATGCAGAGAAACCAGAGCTTTCTGGGAGAGAAGTAGGACTCTGACTCCTGCTCTGCATAGATTCCAGGTTTGGAAGATCTGTTTGAATGAATAATTCTATCTGCACAAAGGGAAACAAGTCACTTGAATAAAGTTACCTTTAGGAAATAGAAATCCAAGTCTAGGAGGACATTTTGACGCAATATGTGGAGTTGAGGCTATTGGTTCCTACAGTCCTTAGTTCAGAAACCATAGCTGTTCTGGAAACCATAGCTGAGTAAGGAAATATGAACTAAGAGTGTGCCACCAGGAGACACATTTCACTGAGGTTCCACTGAGGCCTAAGCAGAAACCTGAACACCTCATAGTAGCAGAGGTCACAGGTGTGTACCCATCAAGCAGGAGCAGTTAATAGTATGAAGCAAGACAGTGGGCTAACTAGCAGATTCCAAGTCACAAGCAAGACCATGCTCTCTTTCTGTGTTCTCAGACAACTTGGGATCTTGAAGAGAGACTCTATATTCTGCTAAAAGGGTAGATTTAAGAAGATAAAGGAGAAGTGGCCATATAAACACTTCTAGTTGGTGAAGTAAGCTCTATTAGTCACACAAACATGGATTGCTCTTTAGGCTAAACCTCCCAGAGAATTTTGGAAGAATTTGAACAGTTTTAGTTTTGTTCATCAAATTGAATAATCTGAAATCTATTATTGTCATGAAGTTGTTGCCTGGCTTTGAGAATTTTCTTGATTTAATTAAATTATTATGGATAATTCTTTCTGCCATACCAGCACCACTCTCTTCCTCTTGGCCTTTACATTTCTTTTTTTTTCCTTAAATTTTTATTTATTTATTTTTTTACATGAACTCTATTATTATTATTGCCTTACAATTCTTAATACACCTTTATACCACAATTTATCATATCTCTATATACAAGATATGTTGACACCAAATTCACATCTTCATATATATATTTTGTATAATGATGAGGGTCTCCTTCCACCATCCATGCAATTCCCCTTCTCCCTCTCTTTCCCTCCCATTCCTCTTCCCTATCTAGAGGTAATCTTCTTCCCATGCTCTTCCTCTCTACCCCATTTTGAGTCACCTGCCTTATATCAGAGAAGACATTTGGCATTTGTTTTTTTGGGGATTGGCTAACTTCACTTAGCATAATCTGCTCTAATGCCATCCATTTCCCTGAAAATGCCATGATCTTATTATTTTTTAGTGCTGAGTAATATTCCATTGTGTATAAATTTGTCTTTACATTTCTACTGAGTCTTTATCACACCTCTTCCTACTGAACCCACTTCCAGCATCATGGGACACACTGATTCCTCAGCCCTTCCCATTCTCCAATCATCACAGTGCTTTTCTATGAACTCCCTCCAATTCATCTGTTTTTG